>NC_072800.1:26040984-26344015 GCF_028583425.1 Eublepharis macularius | reverse complement strand
GGAAAGCAGAACTTGTTTGATCAACAAGGCATGCTTCTGGGTAAAAATATAAGCCATGAGGACAGGCATTGGTGGATGTTTATAGCACAATATTATGGGCCATACGGAACCTCCGGTTTCAATTCTACTTTCAGCTGATTGCAGACAAGGAAAGACTGAACAGCACAAAACGGTCCTAGCGTGCAAGCTGCTTGATCTCTCACCCAGCTGAACAGATTGCCCACCTTCCTTCTGGATGCCTGTCACTGAGCAGGAGTCATCGAGGACGCAATTTCACTGAGGAGGGAGTACTGGGAATTTGAGGAGTATTAATATTGCATAAATCACATTTCTTTCTGCAGGCTGATAGTCACTAATGAACTGATCCTGTTGCAGTGTAATAAATCATCAAGGGCACTCGCCTCTTCATTTGAAACCACATCAATGATCGATGGTCTAAAAAAGAAACTTGTCATTTGAAAACTGGCCAGATGATTTCCAAGCTTTCGTGCTGAATATGTTTTTTATTGAGCATGGCCAGCATAATATAATCTTAGCACGATCTTTCCAATGCTGAGCAAGCAGCGTCTCTGGACCAGGATATTCGGGATCACTGCACAGTAAAAATAAAAGCTGAAAGTGTGTGCTTGTGGAAGAGCAGCCAGCTTCGTTCAAGTAGGATATGCTTGGCCCTTACTTACCAGCATCTAGATGAGAGGAAGCAGACGAATCTTCATGACTGTGTTAGCGTGTTTCGAATGTGGCTTTTATAGTGCTCATAGTCAGTGTTGTGGGGGAGGTGAATGGGGGACAAAGTTCTAGGGTTCCTTGTTACACTGGTAGTCCATGAAGTTGGGCAAATCATATGGTTGGCTTTTATATGATAGTTGGCTTTGGTCTAGGGTGAAAGGGCTCATGGTAGCTAATGGAAAAGGAAGGAGAGGTCTTGTTTGACCACCCCCAAAAAGCTACGCTAAGAATTAAGGGACTTGCATGTACAAAAGCTAAGTGATATGGGGTGGTAGCATGGAGGGGGATTGAATGAAAAAACTGGCTGGATCCACCCTATGGTTATGAAAAAGATGCAACTAACTTTTCTTACTGTTACGAGAGACAATATACCGGCTTCTAGAATTACTTTGGAAAAACTGGGATTTATGACCAAAGAAAGGTACGTTTCAACTGGAGGAAAATATAGCTGAGAAACTACTCTAAGGAATACTACCCCAATTTGGCTGATAGTGATGCTTTACTTAGCGCACCAAGCTAAAATTATTCTCTAGTATTTTTAATACAAGAGTCAGTAAAATCTTGCTTGGTGACCAGGGTCCAGGCACACACTCTCTCAGCCTAACTTACTTCACAATGTTGGGGGTTGTTGTGAGTATAAAATGAAGGAGAGAATAATGTGGTAAGCCCCATTGCATCCCCATTGGAAAGAAAAGCTGAGTATAAATAAAATATATGATGAGTGTCCTAGGCCATGAAAGCCGTTGTTGTTGTTTTAGTATTAATATACAACAAAATGTTTTCTAGAAGGTGCATGAAGATATTCCCAACAGAATTATTGGGATATCCAAGCACGTTGATTTGCCTCTGTGGTGGAACACCCCCACTGACGTGAGCATGGCCCTGTCTTGCCGTCTGAAGTATCTGGGGATTAACCAGTGGCAGTTCAAGTCTCCTCCGGGCATGTGCCACCCACCCTCAGAAGTACTTGCTGCCACCACTAGTCCTTTGTAGGAATTGCCCACAGGGTGGGGCAGGACTCCTCTCTCCCTTGCCGCTCTGACGCTCTGCCTCATGCCCTGTCTCCTCCTGCTCAGCACCTGGTCCCCACAAGAACTGCTTGCTGCACTTGTGCACAACTGGAGGATCAGCAAATTGCCAGTAGACCACCTCCTTCCATGGTACCCATTTTATATAGCATGGTTGAGCAGTGGAAGCCATGTGGTACAGAGAACAGCTACCAGCATTTAAAAATTAAAAAGCATTTATTTAAAAAGGGGGGATTTATTTAAAAAGGGGGGATGTTCCCATTCATACTTTCAAGCACAGCAAGAGAGCCGAGTGAGGGATCTCAAAAGAAACATGTAAAGATGCGATTTCTCTGCCCCTCACTGTATACATGCCCTAGCTAGATCTTATCCGAAAGCAGGCTCATTCATCTGGAAGGCTCCAGCTTACTGAGACGTTCCCATAACTTGCAGTCCTGGTTCAGGCCTCCTGCCTCCACACGGCCAATGTCTTCCTGCAGGACCCAAGTGTCTGAGCTTCTTCAGCCTCTAGATGAAATCAGCCGCAAAGGGCTTTGCTTACGTGCTAGGAGATTTTTTCCTTTTGCCTACCTGTTGAGCAGGTCAAAGAGGCAAGTCAGAGAGGCTTTTCCTGAAGGCCACAAGAAGAATCCTCTTTGGCACTTTAGACATCCAACTTTCTGCCCCCCACCCCAACACACACCTGGAAGGGTCAGCTTTTGGCAGAAAGTCTTCTTAACTGGCATTCCTTTGTGTACAGCATGTCCAAAGCCCCAGGTTGGGTGCAACTTGGAAAGCATTTGGCATCCCCTCCCCCTTCCTGCTTGTACTCAGCTATGAGAGACTTGTTAACTAGGGGTGAAGATTTTGATATATCCAAACCTACAAAGAAAACATATTTGTCTGTACATTGTTAGGTATTCCAGAACTGCATGACTTAGCAGCAGACATAAGATTTGACCCCAATAATCTATTGTGCTAGCAGAGGTATTTTCTTTTGGCCCAAGGAAGCTTCTGTCAATTGGTGGAGGTAGGTTAGAGTTAGGGCGTATTTTGGGCCCTGGCCTGTTGACTTTCATACAACTGGTCTCAATCTTCGTATCTTCCTGAGTGAAATGGTTCTGGCCAGCCTCTAGGGTGCTTGGTGTCTTCTTTTGTTGGTTTAGTTAAACCCCGTCTCTCTTGCATTCCAAGAGCTTTGCTGCACGCTTTCTTTCCAAAACCGTGACTCTGGACAATGAAGGTCCTCTTGCCATGTGACTGTCTGTCTGAAAACTCTCAACTGGACATCCATCTGAAAAGGAACATTGCACACTCCACATCCCCTTTGTTTTGGAAATATAATTACCTTATTCAACTGGGATCTTATTACCTATTCAGGGAGCACAGATAAAACCAGCTGGTCCTTCCCCTTGGGCATTATCAGAAATTCTAGTCTCTTGTATTAACTAAAAACCAACAGCATTTCCATTCTGTGCTTTGCAGACCTTGAGATCCGTCTGTCTGGCCATCTAATGTGTCATGGACATGTTGCTTCTTGCACCTGATCTTTCCCCCTCCCTCGGATACCTTTCCCATTTTGACTTGTGTTTTTCCAGTAAACTTCTAGACAATAACACAATCATATCTCTGCCAAGTGATCAATCTACTTTTCTGTGAAAGGAATGCCCATCCAGATGTGACCTTCAATGCGAGAGAGGGTTTTTTTGGTCACTGCTACACAATTATTTAAAACAATCAAGATAGAAGACTAGGTATTAGGGGAAATGTTCTTGGCTTTGATTTCAAAAGAGGTGGTCTTTCTAGATAGTGGGGGTAAGGTTTGCTTTGTGCCTTTATTTCCATCTTGAAAGTCTGTGGTCCAGAGACTGCCCCAGGGGGCGGGGCCACCGCCCATGTGACCATTTTAAAGAGGTGCCAGAACTCCGTTCCACTGTGTTCCAACTGAAAAAAAGCCCTGTGTGTAAATATATGTGCGCTGAATTCCAGTTTCACAACTCCCCTACTTACGTCTCAGATAGTATTGTGTTTCTATAAAGATCAGAATGTTCAAAACCTCAGGTCCATCTCATCCAGGAAACGGGGGAACATTAATCTCAAATACCAGCTTCAGCAGAGGCTGTTATATAAAGCCTCAGAGGGGTCAAGAGAAAGGTCACAGATGGCCTGTTTGTGCCCAAATATTCAAAGCTTGCTTCCGCAGTTTAGTGAACACAGCTCCAACATGTTTGAATTTCATTCCTCTATTGTCTTCTTAAGGCTGAATACAAAGTTCATTTGTCTTATTTCATACCAAGAGACAAAAAGGCTTATGTTCTTTACTCATAAACCACATAACAGTGTAGGTCAAATTCATCTTTTCCCACACTCTACCTCTATCACTGGTCTAATCTGCATAATTGGAACGTACACAGTTCAGGCAGGCCTCCCATAGGATGTGAGAAGTTCACATTCCTTTCTCCCACAGACACTAGTACAAGGCCTTCAGCTTTTCACTGAATAATACTAATTTTTTTTAAAAAGCCACATTCCATGCAAACCTTCCCAGTATGTTATTCCTGGAGACTTCCTGAGAGGCAGTAGTACTTCCATTGTTCCCAGAGATCTTCAAAACACTTCTTTGAAACATCGTCTTGTAGAGGTCAAATGTTCTTCCCTGCTCTGCCATGGAAGCTCACTAGGTGACCATGGATACTTTCAGCCTAACCCACCTCATAGGGTTGTTGTCAGGAAAGAATGGGGGAAAGGAGGAGGATGTAAGCTACTTTGGGTCCCCATTGAGGAGAAAGGCACGATATAAGTGAAGTCAAATTTTAAAAATGAAGTAATTTGAAAATAATTTGGTCAAAATCTGAAGCTTCAGAGCAGAAGGTGGGAGGTTTTTTTTTTTTTTAATAGCAGCAGGTCCATTGATGCAAAACGATGAATTCTGTCAATGACTGGGCTTTCTGTGGTGATCTTACATGAACACAACATACTCTGGACTAGAGATTCAGAGATATTTACAATGCAATCCTAAGAGATCAAATGTACCCTTTCAAGACCAACAAGACTGATCTCTAAATAAAAAGGGAACTTTGACTCTCAAAAGCTTATACCATGTTGGTCTCTAAGGTGCCACTGGACTCAAATCCTGCTGTTCTATTGCAGACTGTCCTACATTTAACCAAATTTAAACTGTCAGTTTTGCCTTCAAGCACTGGCATATCATACTACCTACCTTATGAAGGATACAAGGAAAGCTGTTATAATACTATGCTCTCCTTCAGAACTCCCAAGTAGACATGGGCCGAATCCACACTTCCGTTTTGTTTCTGCGTCGTTTTTGCAAGCGGTGCGCTGTTCATGCAGATACATGCTTTTCCATTCCACGTGTTCCCCGCCATCACTGTGCCACAGTTGCGCCTTCCTTCCAAACCACGTGATAGTGGCGGAAATCCATTTTCTCCCCGCTTTTTTTTTTTGCTGCACAGTGCAGAAAGGTCGGTATACCGGTAAACCAACTGTAGTGAGCAGCGGTTTGCTCAGGAAAAGAAACGGTCACCGGAGCATGCGCATGTCACACGGGGACCGTTTCCCTACTGTGTCCCGCCATTTTTAAGAGCGCGAGGAGCCAAGCCGAGCAATCCTGTATTTCCCACAACGATCGTCTCCAGTAAACGGCAGGTGTGGAAAACAAATATATTCCTGAAAGCTTAGGACGCAGGTGGGAGATTCTACCATGTGCGAAAGACAGAATGCATCATCTCGTGGTGTTGCGTGGCTGTGCTGCGAAGCATGCCAACCACAATCTGAGCCATCATCACAAATATGACACTCTGAGCATCCATGTTGTTAACTACTAAAAGCAGTAAACCACTCTGAGCAGCAGAATTTCCAGACAATGCCTTTAATGTGACAATCTAATTTCAAATTTGCCTGCCATACCAACCAGCCAATTGTTAGAAAGTGGTCTGTGACAAGCAAAAAATGAGCCAATCAAAGATGAGGGGGAGGGTACATTGCCATTTCTTAAAAGTCGGAATATCGGTATACCGGAAAATTGACCTTTAAAAAAAAAAAAAAAAGAAGAAGTGACGTGCGCCGTCAATTCTGACGGTGGAGGATGGAACCACCCACTGTAACGCTTTACTCAGTGGCGTGTGGAGAAATGATTGCGCCATGAAGACGCACTGGAAGGGTGAATGTGATGAGGAGAGCTTGCTGAAGTCTCCCTGCGAGTTTGGCATCTCTGAGTATGAAGGGGGGCCATTGTAGGGCCTGGGGATCTGACGAATCATGAACCTAACAAATTGTTTCATGAAACAGGACAATTTCATGAAAGTTTGTGGTTCATGTGTTATGGAACGTGACAAATCACGAAACTCAGGGTTCGTTTCCCCCCGTTTCATGCCCATCTCTGTTCCCAAGCACTGCATTAGAAAAAGTCTTAATTGTGAGGTTTCTGTTGATGACAAAAATAAACTGCAAGAGCTTGAACTGTAAGTCATTATTTTGATCCTCGATCCACAGTAAACTGGAATGAAAGGGGTCAAGCAATCAGTTCTTGACTGTTGAGCACAACTGTTTCTTCTTGCAACATCCGCTACTGTTGCCAGCTTGTAGGTTTGCAGTTGGAGGCTCATTCTAGAGCAGTGATCCTCACTCTGCGACTGGCAGAGTCATATTTGTAGTTGCCATCAGCCAAAAAAGCCACACTTACTTCCATTCCTGCCATGAGGCCTTCTTCTCAAAGTGGTCCACAGCTTTGCCTGTCCCTCCAGCCCCAGCTGCACGCATAGTGACTCTGCATTGGAAAATGAATGCAGCGGAGGAAGGAAGAGGGAGAGCAACTTATTGAGAGCAGCGGTTTTCTCTCAGTTCTGTTTCAGCACATATCGGGATTTCTCCAAGAATGGAGAGAGCGTGCTTACACTTCTCCCCATCCTCATGCTTCCCCCCCCCCTCCAGCCACGTGAGCAGGGCCCAGGGGTGGCAGGTGGGGGGGGGAATAGCAAGCCTAGTGCCAGGCAAACCTCAAGGGGGAGGGCATTCCAGAGGTGAGGTGCCACCACTCAAAGAGCCCTGTCTCTGGTTGCCACCTGCCAGAGGCACTCAACTTGAGGAGAGGATCTTAGCTGGTGGCCTGGGCAATATGGCGGAGGCAGTAATGTCTTTGAGGAGACAGCTTTGTCCCAATGCAACTTGTGGATAAAACTGGTCATCTGCAAACAGTTAGTCCTTGGAAGCCACATGAACTCACATAGCTTACAATTCACAAGTTTATTTCTAGAACACCAGAGCTTGAATTCCTGGCTTGTGGACTTGAGGGTTAAGGGATCGGTGCTCAAGAACTTATTCTTATTATGTCATCTGTAGAACAAGTGGAATTCTTATTTATTCTACACTTGTTATTTAAAGTTGAAGATGGCTTATTTTATGCATTTGTTCAAGTGAAACTATTTTGCTTTACGTTCAATTGTAATTTTTAAGTCATTAATTTTACTCTTGAGTCAGGAGCAACAATTGCAGAATGCGGATTTTGCTTTGTTTATTGCCTCTTTGGAAAGGTCCGTGGTTTGGGAGATTTTTTTTCCCCCACAGAGTAAGGTTCTTTGCAGTAATTCTTTGGAATCTTCTCTTGGTTTCACCATCCTTTACTGTTTAAAGAACAAATAGTTTTTATGCAAAACCAGTAACTGTCCAAACTGGAACCTGATTCCCAGACCTGTTAAGTCAGACTTGAATTCCGGCTCAGGACTACATTGCCTTCAGGCTGTCCCAGAAACAACCTGGATCAGCCACTGCCAATGGAACATAACAGAATGATGTTCCTGAGGAACGCGTTGCAAACAACAGCACTTATTGTTCTGCTGAGGTAGAGTCAGCTATACTTGGGACTGTGCAGGAGTTTTTGTAGGTATGTCTGAACCCCCACCCCCTAAGAATGTTGGGATTCTTTGCTATGTCGTGCTACAGATACAACTAGTTCATACCAGCTCTGTCTCCTGCAGAGGCCAGTTTGAAAAAGAGCCTGCACAAGGAAACAAATAGAACTGGCAAACCAACAAGAAGTGAAAAAACTTTAATGTTGTTGCTGACTGTTTCCCTCACAATGCACATCAAGCAAGAATACTCTTTTATACTAAAGCGACAATTAAAATTATGTCCCTAGCTGGTGTATAATCAATAAACCGTAGAATGTAATCCAGAAATCAGATGTTTAAAAATGGATTATATTCATTAGCATTTTATCCTTCTTAGTGTAAGAGATTCCGGTTTATCAGTTATAGATATTTTATAAGAGATATTGATAGTAATAGGTATTTTATAGACACCAGCTTGGTTCCAGCAATGCGCAAGTGAAGACAAACTTAGCCAGGGCTTTTTTTCTGGGAAAAGAGGTGGTGGAACTCAGTGGGTTGCTCTTGGAGAAGATGGTCACATGGCTGGTGGCCCCGCCCCCTGATCTCCAGACAGAGGGGAGTTTAGATTGCCCTCCGCGCCGCTCAGTGGCGTTTAGATTGCCCTCCTCGCTCAGCGGCGTGGAAGGCAATCTAAACTCCCCTCTGTCTGGAGATCAGGGGGCGGGGCCACCAGCCATGTGACCATTTTCAAGAGGTTCTGGAACTCTGTTCCCCTGAGTTCCCCCTGAAAAAATGCCCTGAACTTAGCACAGTTCCATTTGCCCAGGATCTTGAGCAAAACCTAGTGCTTCCGTCCCTATGTATTTATAGTGTCCAGAAATTAGTTGCACACAATTTTGTGCAAGCAAAAATGCAAGGGGGTACAATACATTTGACTTAATGATATCTGATGTTGTGTTCTTTTCCTTGTATTCCTGCTGGTGCAAGAGCTCTAGCTCAAGCAGAAAATTTGCATGGCATCCAACCTATGGGCTTGGATCCAACCAGCCTTTCTGCTGGTGAACAGAGAAGGAGGACTTTCCTTTGATCTGCATGTACAAAAGCCGGCCACATGGGAGTGAAATTGCAGCAGGCAGTGAAATTGTGTGAGACTGAGGGAAAAATTTGGATCGATACAACTCATGGTCTGGGGAAGATGGAAAGCCGAAGGAGCTGCCTTATAATTAGTCTTATTGATGACTCCTCTAGCCCAAAGACTGCCTGTTCTGCCTTGACAGCAGCTCCCCAAAGATCTTCCCAAGCCTTGTTATTTGAGGTGTTTTAAGCTGGAGATGCCAAGGGGAGTCCTTTGGAATCACAGGTGTGTGAAGCAGGTGCCATACTACTGAGTTATGGCTCCTCCTCATATTGGGTTAGGGTTTTCCTATGATTGGCATGTGATGAACTGGTCATAAGACTTATGTAACACAAAAAAACCCAAGTGTACTTATTTTCATTCGAGAAACTTTAGAACAATTGCCTATTCCAAAGCCTTGCCTGTTTTTTAGAGGATTAATGGTACAGTTGTGCCTTAATGGTATCTTGCAAGAATAGTTTAAATTAAAAAGATATATTTAGGACGTGGGCTAGGGAAAAGCTCATAAACTATCTTAAGTAGACATAATAATAAGAAAATATAAAATCAAGTATTTCTCTTCCCCTCTCCCATCCAGGCACACCCTCTTCCCCATTCTCTGTGTTTCCTGGTACAGGATGAAAAACCATAAAGCAAAATAAAAACCCTTGCAAGACAAATGAGCATCTACTTAGGGAATGCAGATTAGATCATGGCGAGTGCAACTTCGTGCTAATGCTTGGCACCGTTACAAATAAATAAGATGGACTGAAATTTGAGTGCATCCTGTTTATACGCTAAAAAAAAAGCTCTTGGCGAAATGTGTGGCTCAAATTTCATCTTATTCTAGAAAACAAACATTTGGAACATTTTCCCTTCAAGTTTTAGGATTCCTGATCTTGAACGTTAGCAAATTCCTAAGTAATTTGGGACACAGCTGACTAAAAGCTTAAATAGCAACAGCTCCATAGCTTAACATTTCACAATATGCAAAGAGTTAACTTCATCAAGTTATTATCATTTGTTTTCAGTCTGAAGGGTGAACATCGTTAGGAATACAACGGAGATCAAGCACTACAAGAAAGAAGCACTCGTTGCATTATCTCTGCTGATTAACTCAATCCTCTTGTATACTGTGGGACCATACGTTGCTTCCTGCTGTGAATGTGTGTGCATGCATGCAGGGCCACCTCAACACAGAGGCAACGAGGCCAGGGTGTGAAAAAAACCCCATGAACACCCACCTTAGCTAAGTTAAATGTTTTGGAAAGAGAACTGCTGTCTGCTTCTTGGTTTATCCATCCCCCCCCCCTCAAAATCGCAACATGAGAATTCTAATCTTTGTTAATAACGATGCCCAGGTAGTTCACCCTTGCAAAACTGCAAGCATTCAGGGGACTGTTGGGATGCGGAATGGTACAGTTTCATCAGATCTTTGAAGCCTAGTAGAGTTGGTCCTTAACATCCTTTGAAGGTGGCACAACTACAGATATCAAAGCCAGAGTGAGGCACCAAAGGCCCTTTATGAGACCCCCTCAAATCACCTAGACCCGACCCAAATAGCATACAAGACAAAAAATCATGACTTCCCTAGTTTCATCAGCCCCAAGAGTGATACGGGCCCCTGGAATTTTGTCCGATATCCCCCCTTCCTCTGAACCCTGACCAAAGCCCATCCTCTGACTCAACCAAGGCTGACACCCTTAATCCATCAAGTGCTGAGACTCTCATCTGGAGAACCGGCCAGCTGAGGACCTTGGGTCAGTCACAGTTCTTACACAGCTTGCTCCCACCGTTTAATTCTCACAACACTCACTTTGAGAGGTAGAGATCCAGAGGAGTTAGCCATGTTAGTCTGTAGCTGCAAAAAAGTAAAAAGTCCAGTAGCACCTTTAAGACTAACCAACTTTATGAGGCATAAGTTTTCGTCGAAGAGAGCAAAGGCACCTGATGAAGAGAGCTGTGGTTCTCGAAAGCTTATGCCTCATAAAAGTTGGTTAGTCTTAAAGGTGCTACTGGACTTTTAACTTTTCTGGAAGGTAGTTCAGGCTGGGAGAGCGTGACTGACCCGAGGAGCTTCTGTATCAGAGTGGGAATTTGATCCTAGTTCAACATCCTAGCTACTAAATGCAGGAGCTGAAAGGGAACCCATGTTGGCTCTTCCTTTCAAAAAGATTGACACGTGTACATACAGAATGTATGTGTGCTCACTGTCATGTGTATACAGAGCTAGCGTAATAGAATAATGTGTGGTAGTTATCTCTCCCTGTGTTCCATTTTTATTAAATCTCTAAGACAATTACATGCAAACATTTAAGCGTTGTTTTCCCCCGTTGTTCCAAGGGAAAGAACAGCTGGCAGATTAATCTGTGCTTCTGTGAATGCAAATCAAACTTTGTAAAACTTGAAAGCTCATCTGGGGAGGGGAGGATAAAGTAAATTCTCTATAGGAAGCCTATCCAGATGCCAAATATCTGAATATTTCTCGGTTGATGCACAAGATGTGCTGTGATTTGAAGGTGGCGGGGGAAGAACACCAGAGAGCTTCAGCCCAGCTGTGACAATAATTAAATTTGAACGCATCAATTGATAAGTTAAAAATCCATGATGAATATAGTGGACAGTTTTCTTTGTTTCACTCTGCATATGTACTAGGGCTGAAAGTCATTGTCCGCTGAGCTTGAAACAAAAAGCAAACCAAAAAAAGCTTGTATGTAACTTCCAGGAGGAGCTGCATGCTCTGAGTTCAGATCCTAGTAATTTATTTATTTGTTTACTTCATTTATTGTTTGTCTTTCTCACTGAGACTCAGGGTGGATGACAAAGTTATAAAAGATGACCAGTATAATACTCACAAACAATACAACGAAGACCAGTATATTACATACAACAAACAAAGTAATAAAACAGTATAACAGTAAAACAATATAATACTTCCAATAAAGTGGATTTCACTATTAGGGTGAAATGAAGACAGTATAGTATATCCATAAACCATCCAGTATAAAGGGCGAGGAAAAGAAAGCTGCCTAAAAAATTACAGCAATTAAAATCACAAGCAGTTGAAATCAGAACCATATTACCTTTATAAAAAAAATACCCTTACTACAGAAGTCAGTTCTCTTTACAAAAATAACCTCCTAAACAGTTCTGCCATGACCAGTTCATGCACTTCCTCGGGGAGTGGGATGGAATTCTCCTACTCATTCTAGCTTTTTTTTTTAAACACAGATTCTTTTTGTCAGGACGAGATATTAAAAGAAATGTGCTCAAGCACCAAGGATTACTTTAACAGTGTTGAAAACAGGGGGCAGACTCCCTGCTTCCTTAGAAAAACCCTAAACTTTCCATTTTCTGAATTGTCTTTTGCAAACTGTATTTCTCTGAAATACAGTTCTGTCTAGACAGTTGCCATCTAATTTCCAAATACTGTCTGTCTTTCTCAGTACTGCAATATATTTGGCACTGTGAGAAGGCCCCATTTCTGTCCCACCTGCTTAGTTGAACAAAACTTGACCTACATCAAGAGCCACTCACACAAAACACCGGACAAGGGCCCTATTAGGGTGGCTTGTTCTCTCATTCTACACCTGAAGTCTTATTACCTTTCCATTTTCATTGATACTTCTCTGAAACTCAGAATCTTGCATTCTCTTATGTCAAGCAAAACAGGCTCATTAACGGGTAGCCTTTTCCCAACTCAGTGCTGCCTGCTTTTTATAGCTAGCGCAACAGGCACGGCCACAGACAGCCTTAATGGCATTATTTGATTGACTACCCTCTTTGCAAACCTTATCCCACCACCTGTTTGCACTTTGTCTTTCTCAAGGCAGGATCATTAGTCTCTCCCTTTCATTAATGTAGCTTTCATTCACCAAAAAAACCCACCATTCACAGAAAGAAAGGGAATGCTGTGTCTTCTATAGGAACGATGACACCATTCCCTTGCCAACAAGAGCTCAAATCTATCTAGAACTCATAAGCCGACACAGTACCAAAGTAATCCGTGAACAAAAATTGCCAGTGGATGCATTAAGATGAGCTATTATCTATATAACACTTACAGACTATGACTTATTGAAGAGGCCTTTTCTCATTCCTCCTTACAACAGGCCTGTAAATAAGCTGGCAGTCTCCAAGTTTTAAAAATATAGCACAAAACAGAGCTGGATAGGGTTCTCGGAATTGCAGTGTTCTTAGCCGTTATCATTTCACTTTACAGGACTCTGATGTTTGAGAAGGTGACAGAGAGCACCTGTGGTGGGAGCTCATGTATAATAAAGAAATCCATTAAATGATTATTTCATGTATATGACCAAGCTAGGGTTGCCAGGCCCCCTTACCCGCCTGGCGGGAGGGAGGGGACCTAGTACTCATCTCATTCTTATTCTTCATGTCTGCGTGCTCCTGGGCCTGTGCAATGACATCACTCGGGGGTAGGGTTGCCAGGTCCAGGTTCAGAAATGCCTGGAGATTTGGAGGGTGGAGCCTGGAGAGGGCAGAGTTTGTGGAGGGGAGGGGCCTCAGTAAGGTATGATGCCATAGAGTTCACCCTTCAGAACAGCCATTTTCTCCATGGGAACTGGTCTCTCTTACCTGGAGATCAGTTGTCATTCCAGGAGATCTCAAGCTACCACCTGGAGACTGGCAACCCTACTCAGGGGGCGGAAAGGGAGAGCATGGGATCCCCTGCCCCCACTGGGGAACAGCAACCTTAAACCAAACTTTCTGCCTGGTAGGTATGCATTATCTCTGGCAATTGTCTTGCAAACTAAATTAAGGAACACTTTGTCAGAATGAAACCATTCCCACAACTTTTGGCTTCTAGCTTTATGTCCTGGAGGGGCACGCAGTTCAAAATGAATCATAAATTCTTGATCTGTGTGTGGTGAAAAGCAATTGTGAGACCTCTTGCCCTAGACCCCCCCCTTCCATTCCCCACTACTGCTCAACAGGGCAGTAGGGGGCAAATGGGGTGAGATTTGGCATCACACCAATGCTGGAAAGGACAACAAAAAGGGAGAAAAAACAACAACCCTGCAAACCAAGGGTAACCAAGGAGGTAGGAACAAAAGAAAGAAAATATTTTAAATTATTGAGTATAACTAAAAATATGAATTAGAAACACCTGTATAAAATTTAATAAATCAATTAGAAATATAAAAGTTAGATTAAAAGCATCCTCGGTATGGTTCTACATATAAGTACTAAAACCTTGTGTATCTACATAATAAAATCAATAATATACAGGTATGATAGTACCTTGCCATATGTACAGAACCAAAAAGCCACGCGCGTTTCAGCCCAAAGGCTTTCCTCAGTGGTATGAAAATTTCACAAACAGCACCTCATCAATATATTACATATAGCATACATGACCTAGCACACAAGAAACACCGAGATGAAAGTTAAGACAACATGGATTGAATTCATTAGAGTTCTGCCCTAGAACAGCATGAAATAAAGTCAGGGCAATGCATCTAAGTTGTTGTTATTTCTTTGCCCATAAATCTTATATTGCCAGGTCAAGAATATATAAAGTTTTTATATATATAAAGTTAAAAATCACTCCAATGCCACATCATCACTTCTACCATGAACCAAAAGTGGCTTTCTTGTATCAGTGTAACCAGGGCTTTTTTTCAGCTGGAACGTGGTGGAACGGAGTTCCGGAACCTCTTGAAAATGGTCACATGGCTGGTGGCCCCGCCCCCTTATCTCCAGACAGAGGGGAGTTTAGATTGCCCTCCGCGCCGCTGGTGTGAAGGACAATCTCAACTCCCCTCTGTCTGGAGATCAGGGGGCGGGGCCACCAGCCATGTGACCATTTTCTCCGAGGGCAACCCACTGACTTCCACCACCTCTTTTCCCAGAAAAAAAGCCCTGCTAACCACTATACCACACTATCTCTCAACTGAACAGTAGGGAAGGATAGTTTGTTCTGCAGCTCACATAAAAATATTGTAAGACCACTAAGTGCAAAGGAAGTCAGAATGTAAGATGCCCTTACACTCCTAAGCATTTGCACTAGCAGTAGATCCAAAAAGCAGCAAAAATGGTGGCTTTAGAGGGGCCTGCAACCCATCTGAAGGTCCCAGCCGATGGTTTGAAGACTCCTCTTGCACAAAATCTGAAAAGGAGCCACAATTACAGTAATATTTAACCTCTCCCAGACAATATCCTAGTCCTTTTAGAAACCTTGGGGTAGATAAAATCTAAGCAGGCCTAGTTGTTCATGTGATGTCCACAGAAGCCCTGTTTGGGAGAGAATCTGGTAACCTGACCCAGTCAAATCCCTGGCTGTGCAAATACCAAGCCTGTCTGGGACATGTGCTGGGCCTCACCCAGCTGGAAGTTCTATGATAACTAATTTTAAGGATAGCCCCAATGCTATGCATACCGGCCAGGCAGTTCAGTTTGAAGTACAGTAATTCAAGAATCCTCTACAGTGTAAACACAGACTTTGGTATGTACTACCCTTAGAGAGTGAAATGCAGCCTTACTTAGTTGCAACAATGTGCTTATAAAGGCAGAATTTAAAATTATATTCGAGAGCCTTATTAAGTCAAAAGAGGAAAGTAGCTCATTGGTCTAGTTTTACCTAACTCACAGTAACTGCCGTATGAAACTGTTATCTCCGCCAGCTTTGGGGAACTGCCGGAACTGCGTTCCTGCGCATTCCCCCTCGAAATGAGCCCTGAGGATAAGGATCCTTCATACTGATTCTAGGTAAGTATAGTTTGTACGCTTAAACGATCTGTATGAAAGGTAGGGTGAATGTGCTGAGATTGTGGCAAAGCATGCTGTGTTTGACAGCTGCGATCACCTGTGAGCTGAACCTCAGTTCTGTTCACCTGTCCACCATCCAACTCAAATGGCTGTTGAACAGCTTTGCAGCTGTGCAGTCGCAGTGGTTGAATAAAACTGCCTTGCCTTAACGGGGGCTTTTCCATTTGTGCGGTAGGTGAGATGGTCAGGGCAGGTAATTAAATGAGGGGAAGAGGTTTGATACCTCCCATAAGACGGTGTGAAAATGCATATGTGAGAAATAACGTCAATGACATGGACTTAAAGGAACACACCCAGGGATTTTTTTCAGCTGGAATGCGGTGGAACGGAGTTCCGGACCCTCTTGAAAATGGTCACATGGCCAATGGCCACGCCCCCTGATCTCCAGACACAGGCGCAGAGGGCAATCAAAACTCCCCTCTGTCTGTAGTTCAGGGGGTGGGGCCACTGGTCATGTGACCATTTTTGCCGAGGGCGATTTAAACTTTAAAAAACTCCCCCCTTGTTCCAGCTGACCCAAAGTGACGTCATTGTGCGGTCTTGAGTTCCACCACCTCTTTTCCCAGAAAAAAAGCCCTGAACACACCAAATGATAAAACTATTTTTTTAAAGACAGTGTTTATTATAATCACTAGCTGACTGATTTGCTCTCTGTTTATTTATATAATTGGTTGCCAAGCAGCATACAAGGACAACAGGTCTGTGCAGAAGGAAAATAGGAAACATATGAGAATATGCATGAATGAAAGAGTGCGAATTGTACCGTACTGTTCTGTACAAACAGTGCAAAGTAACCCACTGTATCTGTAGATAAACCCACATTAATTTTTAGATTGGTTTTATGATTTAGCCTGATGGTTATTATGACCTCCCTGTTTACAGTACAGTTATTTTTAGGGCTGGAAAAACATTATAAATGACAAGTTCTAGAAAAAAAAGTATAATGGTATGTTCACACATTTTAGAAGTAAACAAATCTGTGGTTTGCAGTGATATGACTGAGCCTCCTAATTTTAACCACAGCCTGGTAAACAGATGCTCGGTGACAAGCGTGTTAGGAATGTGCCTATTGCAAGAGCACACCAATTCAAGGATGTAATATTTGGAAGTTGAACTTTGTGTGACAATTAAAATCGGTACAGATATTTTGGCTGCAACCCTAAACACACTCGCTAGGGAAAAAGTCCTTGGAATTCAGTGTAACTCCTTTCTGTGCGGTCATGTTTATGACTGTGCTATTGATGGTATCTAAATATAAGCATTGAGATTGCGAGCTGCACAGGGTAATCCTATGTATGTTATTCAGAAAGCTGACCCACCGAGTTCAATTAGACTGTGCAGTCCTATGCAAAGTTACTGCAATTTCAATGGACTTAGACTAGAGTAACTCTGCAACAGATTGCGCTGTTATTCCTCAGGAAATTTGTGCAGGATTGCAGGCTCAGTTGATCTAGTTAGAGGATCAGAGCAGGGAGATGGGCGAGTAGAGAGAATGTAAGTTAGAGACCTACAGGTTTAATTTTTGTTCTGGCATTTTACAGCAAAAGGAATTTTTTAAAAAAATCCTTCCAATAACGATTCCTAGCTTTTATAAGTTAAACTGAGTCTTTCTAATGTCTCTACTAGGCTTCTAAATTGAAGTGTTGGGCATATGTGGATTTGATTTTAAATATCAAAGATTATTGAATAGGTTGACACAGCTCTAATAAATATGCATTTTTGGTGCATTCACAGATCATAAAACCAGGCCCAAGCATTTGGGCATTCATGATGAGCCAGACTGAATTTTCAGGGAACTCTCTTGTCATTCTTGTGCATACGTTACAATGCCCATTTGTGTTAAACCGCTGGAAATTGATGCTCATGGGGAAAGAGGGAAAACAAGAAGTGGAGACATGAGGTTCTCTGTTGCATGGCCCTGAAGGTCTCCCATATATAAAACACTAAACAGATGGGATAAAATTTCAGTTCAAAGTATGGGTAAACGAGGATGTTTTAGACTGGCAACTAAAGGACAATAGGGGTAGGCGCATCAGAGGAGCCTCAAAGAGGGGAGAACGTTCAACAGATGGGCTGCCTCCACTAAGAAAGCCCTGTCTCTAGTGACCACTCACCTCACTTCCATGGGAGATGATAGCAGGGCTTGAAATTAGGATCTTAACCGGCAAGCTGGTCAATATGGGAGGAGGCCATTCTTCAGGTGTCTGACCCCAAGCAAATGTGCAGGAGACACAATTTGGATCAGAGCTGGGGCATCACAGCAGGGAGTTAAGTAGGGTGGTCAACCTTGAGCTGGGGCCAGGAGTTCTCTCAAAATTAAGAATGATCTCTACAGACCAGTTTCCCACAGGAAACGGCAGCTTTGGCAGGCAATCTCTAAGGCACTCAGTTGCTTCCACTCCCTAAACTCCACCATTCCCAGGCACCATCCCCAAATTTACATGTACTTCCCAAGCTGGAGTTGGCAACCCTAGAATTAAGTCTTCAGTTCTCATCAACACTGCTTCCAAAATAAAAATCACCCCATCCCAAAGTGCTTATTAACACCAGTGGAGGGGAAAGGAAAGGTTGCCTTTGAAAAAGAGCCACTGGAACTCAAGCCAACTGCAAGTCTGAGCTGAAAGTCCTTCTTTCTAATTCTTATACATTTTAATCATTTATTTTTATTTATATCCCACTTTTATTCCTTTTGGGGACACAATGTGGCCTATAACAGCGTTCCCCTCTCCTCCCCCTTTTACTCACAACAACTCTCTGAGGTAGGTTTGGCTGAGAGAGTGCACCAGGCCTAGGGTTGCCAACTCCAGGTTGGGAAATTCCTGGAGATTTTGGAGGTGGAGCCTGGAGAGGGTGGAGTTTGGGAAGGCAAGAAACCTCAATGGGATGCAATGCCATAGAGTCCACCTTCCAAAGCTGTCATTTTCTCCAGGGCAACTGATCTCCAGGAGATCTCCAGCCACCACCTGGAGACTGGCAACCCTAGGCCCAAGATCATGAGCTTCCATGGCAAAATGGGGATTATCTTAGGTCTCCTGTGCCACAGTTGCTCAGATATTTGGGGACTTGCTGTAGTTCCTCTCAGCAGTGAAGGAAGAGAACTCTGTCCTTGCTGAAGGGTCTGTTCTTTCTCCATATATTCTACAGAAAAACTTAGCATGACAAACAGAACCCTTGCTGAACCATGGCTTACATTGGCTGATTCCGCACACATTGGATAATGCACTTCCAATCCTCTTTAGAGATCATTTGGAACTGAATTTTTCATGTGTGAAACAAAAAATCCACTTCCAAATGATTGCTAAAGTGCATTGAAAGTGCATTCTCCAATGTGTGCGGAATCAGCAATCAAGTCCTGCTTGTGGTGCGGGATGGTTGGTTCAAAGTCTACTGGACATGATCCACACACATGATTCTGCTCACATGCAAGGTTTGGAGACCTTTGGGAGCAGAAAATCCTCCCTCCCTGCCACATAGGAAATAGCTTTGGAAATGGAAGGGAGCTTCAAAAGCCTTTTGTGGTGTGAAATGGGGAATGGAGATCTGCTTTTCCAAAATCCTACCAAGCCCGGCACGAGCCTTTTGGATTTCTGGACATCTTGGCAACCTAGTTCAGCTCAGTTTTAAAAGCATGAAAGCCCCTGTTGCATTTAATTAATCAGCCTTCTCCTTTTCTTAACTAACTTGCTGCCTGGCTGATTGTAGCTAATATTAACAGCACTAATTATGTCTCTTGAGCCTTTATTTTTACCCCCTACCAGCAACTGCGCTGACAAGCCCCGTAGCTGAAGGTCTGTTTTTCCTCTAAGGATTCCTCCAGTGTTTCAGTCTCCCCCAAATAGTTAAGAGATTAACAAAAGGTGATATTATTAGATGTAAGCCCTGATCCTCCTAAAGCTGCTAAGATTAGAACACATTGTCAAACGTTCCACATTCAGCCCTCTGTAAATCCTGGTTCACGTTGAGCTTCTCACTGCAGATCCTCTTAGTGCTGGGCAATAAATAGTGTCCATTTTGGTCTGTGAGAGGAGGCTATGCAATAATATTTTGTTAAAAATTGAGACCATGAGCTGATTATTGACAAGAGGAGAAAAGAAAGGACAGCCAATGGCATTTGGGTCACTTCAGAATTATTCAGGAGGCTTTGCGGACCATGAGTGAGTGATCCTTTAACGATGCACCTTTCACTATATGCACATCTGGAAATCAGGATAGGCACCTGTTGGCTACACTCATATCATTGTGCCTGAAAATAGTATTAACTTGAAAAAGGGTCAGTTTATTGCAAAAGGGGAAAAGACCCACCTGCAAGCTGAAATCTCACCAATCTGACCTGGCAGCTATTGCTAGTGAAAAGAACGGATTGTTTCTTGTTCCTGTCACAAGATATGTTGAATGAGAGTTGGGTTGCGGGAAATTCCAACCTGGCTCATGTTTAACACACAACTCGGCACTCATTTTAAAAATAGCGTGGGGACCAAATTGGCTCCCAAGTCTGGCAGCGGGAAGGGATTCATCATTCCCTCCTTTCCTCCCTGCACACTTTCTCCATCAGAAAAGGGCTATGGGAGATGGGTTAGCTGTCTTACAGCCAGTTCCATGTGTCTGCCCAGGAGATACTATTTTTAAGGTGAATGCCAGGTTAAACGCAAGTCGAGTTTCCCCCCAACCCAAATTGCATTGAAGATACCATCTAATCAGACCCTGACTTAGAAATTGTGCTTTCAATTTACTGCAATAAAAAGGTAAAGCCCTGTGCAAGCACCGAGTCATTACTGACTCATGGTGGGGACGGGACGTCGCTCACAACATTTTCTTGGCAGATTTTTTATGGGGTGGTTTGCCATTGCCTTCCTCAGTCATCTACACTTTACCCCCAGGAAACTAGGTACTCATTTTACCAACCTCAGAAGGATGGAAGGCTGAGTCAACCTTGAGCTGGCTATCTGAACTCGACTTCTGCCAGGATCAAACTCAGGTCATGGGCAGAGCTTGGGCTGCAGCTTACCACTCTGCCTTCATTTTAAGGACCTTTTCATGAGACAACTTTGTCCTAGATAGGACTTGAGTTGCCAGGCAAATAATAAAATATGGAATCTGGGTTTTTTATTTTCAAATGATGTTTTAAACTATGAGATCCAATATGGTATAACAGAGTGTCAGACTAGGATCTGGGAGACCCAAGTTCAAATCCCCCGTGTACCATAGAAGCTTGCTGGGTGACCTTGGGCCAGTCACACATGCTCAGCCTCAACTATCTCAGTGAGTTGTTGTTAGGATGAAAAGAGGCAGGGAGAACCATGTGTGCTGCTCTGAGCTCCTTGGAGTAGAGGTGAGGTAAAGACAGACTAGAAAGATCACTATTTTCCTCATCTGATCATCATGGACTGTAAAAACTGCCTTGAGGTAACAGAATACTGGCAAAAAAAATCTATCTGCTGTGATCCAAGAGGAAAAGTAAGGTATCAACATTTTCCTTAATAAATAAAATGTATAAAATAAAAGCCATCCAGGCTGAGGTGCTGTTTTGTGTTACTTCCCTGCAGGCAAGAATTACAGCTGAGTGAAACAAACCTGAGGGGGAACTAGATAAATTTACATCAAGCCCACCTGCAGAGAAACAATGTGTGTGAGTTTGAAAAGCAATAAATTCCCATTTAGATATGCCCAGATTACGTTTTCAGGGGTTAACTGCCACCACCCTCCAAGTGTACTAGGCCTAACGTAACACCTTTTTGCATTAATCGGGGATACATGAAGCAGTGACATTACCGTTCCCCGTGGAATAACTGTGAAATGACATTCCTCTCCTTCACTTTCTTGATCTTTTTCCTCTCTAAAGAAAAATTCAGTGCTTACAGGGAACAGTTCTTCCTTTCCTCCCTTGATCCCGCAAGCAGCCCATACAAAACCAACAATGTACTTTAAAAGGTCATGCTCGGAATTAAATATCATCCTCTGACCTAATTCAGTTCTAAAGAGCACCAGCCACATACCAGATGAGCTACTCTTGAGACTTATTGGAGGTGGGGTTGGGCTCAACATCCACCTATCTGTGCCATGAACAAGACCAGACGAATAATCTGTATTTGTATTGTGCCTGTGGCAGTGATTGGCTGAGCTGCTGTGACAGCTTGGAATGCTCAGCTCAGCTGCTCTGAGAACATGCACATGCAAATTAGGACTAAGCAGCCAATCACTGGGCTGCAAACTTCCAGTAGGCAGCGATCCTGTACCACAGCGGGTGGATTGTGAAAATTTCATCTCTGCAATGAACTCGCTAGAGAGCTCTAGGTAAGCAATTATTTCTTTGTCTTGCTCATACCATTGTCAGTCATTTTGTACTTGGAAAAAAATCTCAACCCGCTTTTACTTTAGGGAGTAGGTTTGCAAACAGGAAGCTTCTGAAATGAGCTTCCTTTGTTATCTTGGCTGTGGTCCTCATCGCTTGATGGATGCCAGTAGGCTAGTCTAGGTTATATCAGTCAATTCGTTCCAACCAGGGCTTTTTCCCAGCAGGAACGCGGTGGAACGGAGTTTCGGAACCTCTTGAAAATGGTCACATGGCTGGTGGCACCGACCCCTGATCTCCAGACAGGGGGGAGTTGAGACTGCCCTCCACGCCGTGGCGCAGAGGGTGATCTAAACTCCCCTCTGTCTGGAGATCAGGGGGCGGGGCCACCAGCCATGTGACCATTTTCTCCAAGGGCAACCCACTGAGTTCCACCACCTCTTTTCCCAGAAAAAAAGCTCTGGTTCCAACACCTGAACATGCAGTCGCATCTCTCAGAACAGAGTATTTCTTTCACAAGATAGTTCTTTTCTATTTTGAATATGGCAGTGGCCTGGTTGAAGTTTCTGCAACCAGGCCACTACTAGCCTAGTTACTCCATCACTAGACTAGTGATGGAGTAACAGTCTCAGGCCACCGTTTACAATAGATAACACCGGCTTACCTTACGAGGGTTACCTTAAAGGTTACTGTGGTCTGGTCTACACATGGGCTGCTTCCACACGGAGGTTTATCTCTGCTTTTGCTTCAAACTGGAGCTTTTTCTTTTGAGGGAGGGACCATCCACACAACATCATGCTGTAACCGTCCTCTCTCCAGTTTTTCCCAATCCTTGGTATGCTGTTTCCCAAGCCTGGTTTACTCAGATCTTTTGAGAAGATATTATGCTGTCTGAATGGGAAAGTGCACATTTTTATAACTTCTGCCCATGTTGATGACATTTTTCTGCCAGCAGCTCTTCACCTTTTTCTCCACCCTGCCACCCATGCTATGGGGGTGCTTTAAAAAATATATATATATAAAACAGTAATTGCTATAGCACTTATAGTACACTTATAGCATGTACTATGGTGTTCCTAGATACAGAGTCTCTCTACATGAGATGCCAGGGGGCGTGTCCGTCAAGTGACAGCAGATGCCATGTTAGCCGGGAAGCATAGTTTTGAAAGACAGAGCCAGCAGAGGGGATGGATTCTCTCACAGCCCTCCACTGCCGCTGGCATTCTGGACTCTCTCTCCTTTTGGAGCATTTACCCTGCTGCCCTTGCTGCTTAAAACTTTGAATTAACCAAGCCTCAGCAGGGCAAAGGCTCCTGAAGGGGAGACACATGAAGAACACGTGTCAGAAGTATTGTGTAGAGACAGTCATAGTAACAACGCACTGCCTGTTGGGGAGATGCAATATGGTAGGACAGGAAACAGGAAGCAGAAGGAAGGAGATTTAGCCAGGTTAGAGTTGCCACCGCCCTCTTACCTTCAAAGCGCCGTTGCTTATTTTTCACATGTACGACCCTTTACTGACATCACTGCCTGGTCCTTTTTAACTGGACGCACCAGGGATCAAACTTGGGACCTTCTACATACCAAGCAGAGGTTCTTCCACTGAGCCACAGCCCTCCCTCTCCAAAAAGATTGAGAACTACTAAAGTGTATCAAATTCTTTGAATGCTTGAAATGGTCAATAAAAATGCTGACTCTTTCCACACTGTAATACTTTCCTGTGGAAGAGCCCGGTGTCGCTGCAGCCGCCAGCTCAACACAGCAGCAACAGGGTGTACATATGGCGGATTTCCTGATATTTTCCCCATGGTGGCTTTTCCTCATACATTGTTGGATGGCGGGGGGGGGGGGGCTTTTAAGAGTTTTTTTAAATTGGTAATTAACATACCACTATACTGTTATATTGTGATACTACTATATCAACTGCAGATTTGGTTTTTTTTTTTAAATTCAGAAAGCGCCCCCTGCCAGTAGCACACTGAGGGTTGGATGATGGTTGCTTTAAGGACTGGAGAAGAGGAAATGGTGCCAATGTGGACAGGATCAGATAAATCCAGGCTTTCCCACCCACATAGCAGTCATCCCAGCTTTGCTCCAATCTTTCTTGAAACATTCGTTTATTCATTTATAGTCCGCCTTTCTCACTGAGACTCAAGGCGGATTACACAGTATGAGATTAGTATAATCAGTATCAAGGACATTTCAATACAGTATCAAGGACAGTTCCATAACGTCTCAGCAAAGCAAGCAAGATGGCCTAATAAACATGAGAAAGATTACAGAGAAGACAAAGCTGACCTAGGAGGTGCAGAAGTGCATCATTAGGGTGGCCTGGTCCCCTTACCCTCCCAGTGGGAGAGAGGGCCTGGTATTCCCCTTTTGGGATTTCAGCCACCCAAATTGGCCCACTACAAAGTGTGGGAGCGCGCCCAGGAGATCTATTCCCCCGCCTTTCCTTCCCACCAGCCAGGTGAGTGGTGACAGTGTCATGTCTGAGCCCCATCCATGCCAACTTTGATTCTGTTCTGCTTAATACAGTGTATCTTGCTATAGCTCAATATCACTTTGCTAGTGTCATAACTATTCTTTTGTCAGGCTTTCACAGGTGTTTATCTGTTGGACTGTAACAGCTTCCAGTGTTTATGACCTTGTGCTCATTCCTAGACAGTGCTGTGCCTTGCTTCCTAGTAACTCAACGTGATATCACAAATATGTGAAACATTCTCACACCAAGAGAGCGCCAAAGTATTGTTTATGGTTGGGAGAGGGGAGAAAGGAGTAAACTAGAATGCTAAAAGAGAAGTTTCTCTCACATGATGTCATTCCTGTCAACTTCTACTCATGCTGCTTAGACGTCTACCTTGCTTCTAAGTAGTCCTATGGACCTGTATATGGAAATGATCTGATTTCTGAATAAAAGCCATTTTGACCAAGAACTTGTGCAATGGTCCAGAGATCTATCTGCTGTATCCTGTCATCCATAGCCTGACAGATGGGGGGGAGCAGAGGGTGGGAGCAGGGTATCCCCCACTCCCTCCTAGGAGTGGGGCATCCCTATGCATCATGGTTGTGTGGAGGAGCAGGAAAAATCCCACTTCCCAATACCATCCAAGCCGGTCCCAGTAACACATGTTTAAATTCTGGGATTTGAAACATATGTAAAGAATTACCTAGAAGCAATTCTTTCTAAAGGAAGCTATGCAAAGTACATGTACTTTCTCTTTGGAAATCCAGCATAGATGCCCTGCTGCAGCAGCTATGAACAGATGTCTGCTCAAGGAAGAAATCTGTTTCATACATTACAGCCCCTGGTTGCTGTAACTAATCTGTGGGTGGTAGAACAGAAATATAATGAATGAAAGGGCATGTTGTTTCTTCTGATTTCCCCCCTCAGGATGGAGGCTTGCCTCAGATCTGACTGCATCTTTCATTAAACAAAAGCAAAGCCCTGTCCCAGCCCAAGAATAAGGGAAAAGAAGGTTCAGCGTCCAAACATGGTCCTTAGGAGTTCGTCTGATTTCCAGCTTTATAATTAAAAGGGTGCACGTTTGAAATCAAATGCGTTTCACGCATTTGAAATTATACAATGCAAATACAGATATAAGCAAAAAATATTCTGAAAACTGTATTCTGTAGATAAAGTGTGGATTGTTGGGAGTGCAGCGTTTGCTTGGCACTGAAGGAGGCTCTAGTTTCATCCGAAAAGATCCATTGGGCCGTAGGGTGGAATAGAAGGCACATGATCCAGCAATCTTGTTGAAGATAAATCTGGTAAGTGCCAGAAGTAGAATAAGAAATGCAGTCCAAACTAGCTCGCAAATATGAAAATGAGTTTGATGTTTTTATGCCCCTTAAAAATAGACATCCCCAACCGCTTCCTGTGTTTGCATTGCAGGAGTGGAGGACATCTGTGGTGTGGAGATGGCATTTAGCTATACCTCGAGTGAGTAATATATTTCTAATCTATTTGGTTTAGGAAATATGCTTCCAGGCTATTCCCATGACACTGGCCATTTCCACAAAAGTTATGCCCCTCCAAGTTCAATGCTTTTTGCCGGAGAAGGGGTCTTGCTTTCCCACACCATCATGGTGCGTTCATGCACTTCCCAGGGTCTTCCCAACTTTTCTCCAGCCCTTCCCAAACCTCCTTTACAGCGAAGCTTTAGGAAAGATCACAGCAAAGCCTGGACGGTTGCTGTGTGGAAGGGAAAGTTCAAATGTCTTTTCCTCTTTCCTCATGGCAGCCATTTTCCCCACAGTGGCTGTTTCCTCCCCCTGCTACTGGGAGACGTTTTTTTAAAAAAAAAAAATCTGTAATTGATATTATTATTACATTAATATAACATTATAACAATTCTCTGAATTCTCAGCTCTTGATCAATTAGCTTCAATTCAATGTAGATAGGTAAGAAAGACACCAAGCTATAGATCTTCTATAGGGCCATACACAAGAACAAAAGGATGTCCCGAGAGAGAGAAAATCTCAGGGCAAACTGCCCTCTTCCAAGCTTAAGATGCCATAGCCCTAATTTGCTTATCTACTTCTTACAATATGCAGGGGTCATTTTGTAGAAAAAGAGCTGGAGGAACTCATTAGCATAACTCATTAGCACAACTCATTAGCATATGCTAATCTTGATATCCAGAAGTGACATCACCAGAAGTGTGTCATTAGCATAACTGATTTACAGATGCCACACCACTTGACATCACCTATCCTGGCTGTTTTGGACCCAATCCTGGCCATTCAGGGCCAAAATTGGGGCAAAAAAGGGGCTGGAAATGGCCGAAAAGGGGCCCAAAATGGTCAGGATCGGGCCGCTGCTGAGCAGGAGAGTGATCCACCACCCATCAGAGGCCCTATCTGGGCTGTTTCGGCCCCAATCCTGGCCGAAACAGGCCCCAAATGGCCAAAAGTCAGGTGGGTGGGGTCACTGGTCATGTGACCTCTTTAGGAAACTTCCGGAACTGCGTTCCTGCGCATTCCCCCTTGAAATGAGCCCTGACAATATGTAAAAGGGAAGGGAAACAGAAAATCCATTGTAGGCTTTTGGAGAATTTGCAGCTGGAATGGTGGTGTCTCTCTTTGGTGTTGCCTCTTTTTCGGCTGGCCTGCAAAATGTTGTTTTTACCCCCTTTATATAGAGCAGTTGCTCTGTCCCAATGTAGAACTCAAGGACCTATTTCCTCCTCTATTATTTCTTTCTTCTTTTTTTAAAAAAAAATTTTTATTGGTGAGTACATCATTAATACATACATTCCCCCTCCTACTAAATTTATTTCAACCCCCACCCTTTCCCTCCTCCCTGCTTATAGACTTCCAACAGCTTTCCAACCCTTAACCTATCTTATTACTTAACTTATTTTCTGCTATATTCTTCTAAAACATTCATATATTGTATCTCTTAATCTAAGCCTATTCAAATTCTTTTATATATACTATATCGTCTCCACTGATATATCCATTGTCTACATCATTAATTGGACTAAGTATTTTTAATAAAGTCAAACTAATAATATTACTAACTTAGGTTGATTAATAACTAAATTTTCCCATTAATGGTAAAGTTACTTCTCTCTTCTTTTTCTAAAATCACAAATTAATAGTTCTCAAACTGCCACAGTCCTCCCTTCACATCCCATTTTTTTTCTAAATATTGTTTCAATTTCCCCCAATCTGCAATGTATTCTCCTGGATCAAGATCTTTCAATTTTCTTGTCATTTTGTCCATTTCAGCCATGTACAGCAATTTGTAAATCCAATCTTCTGTAGTTGGTATTTCTTGCACTTTCCATTTCTGCGCATATAAGAGTCTTGCTGCTGTAATCATGTAAAATAACAATGTTCTGTACTGCATTGGAACATCTTCCATTCCCAAGTTCAGTAGCAACAATTCTGGGTTCTTATTTATTTGGGTTTGCAAAACCTCATTAATTACTTCGATTATATCTCCCCAGTATTGCTTAGCTACCTCACAAGTCCACCACATATGATATAGTGATCCTTCATGCTTCTTACATTTCCAGCATTTATCTGACATGTTAGTATTTCCTAGCGCAATTTTCTTTGGTGTTAGATACCACCTATACATCATTTTATAGACATTCTCTTTAATATTGGTACAAGTTGAAATCTTCAACGTATTTTTCCATAAATGCTCCCAAGATTCCATTGTTATTTCTTTATGAAAATTTATTGCCCATTTCACCATCTGGACTTTGACTGTCTCATCTTCCGTGTACCATTTTAAAAGTATTTTATAAATTTTTGAAATTTCCTTTTTTCCTTCTTGAAGAATCACTTCTTCTAATTCCAAATTTTCCAATCTTACTCCACCCTTTGAACAGTCCGAGTTATTAAGATCTCTTATTTGCCGGTATTGGAACCATCCATAGTGAGAAGATAACTCTACTTCCGTTTTAATTTTTGACATTTTATGTTCCATCGACATTATCTCTTTATAGGTTAGACATTGTTGTTCATTATCAACCGCTCTCGGATCTATTACTTCATATGGTACTACCCATGAGGGAATACCACCTTCCATATAGTTCTTATATTTCTTCCAGATTGTGAAGAGGCTTTTTCTAATGTAGTGATGCAAAAACATAGAGTCCGCTTTAACTTTATCGTACCACAAATAGGCATGCCATCCGAACAGTTTTTTATATCCTTCCAAAGCCAGCAGTTTACGGTCTTTTAGCGTTACCCAATCGTACTCCTCTATTATTTCTAGTACACAGCATAGTACTATAATACAGTGGGGGTCTGTAGGAATGGACGCATTCCTGACCTAGTTTCAGATTCATTGAACTGTTGGGGGTTTCAAAGTTCAAGACACTTACTAATTTCAATGATTCTCTATTATGTGTGTTATTTTGACCAGTGTGTTAGAGGCCAAGAGCATAAGGCTACAGTTTGAAGCATCCTTACCTGGGAGTATGTCAAAATTGAATTCAGTGTAGCTTACTCTCAAATTAATATCTGGAAGATCAGGCTGTATCGCAGTGAACATCTCTCATGAGCAAGACAATCATAAATGTGTAAAATATTTCAACTAGATTGGTTCTACCAATCTGCACACAATCCCCAAATATATTGATGTGGAAGTAAATTATATTCAAGCTGTAGAAGAGGAGAGAGTGCTAACTCTTTTGCGAGCTGCTCTTACCCACTAAACTTGCCTCCCTCCAAGTTGCTTCTTTCCCATAGGATTCCGCATCATATTTACTTCATATTCACTTCATATTTACTTCTGGGCTGGGGCAAAGGTGAGGCAATGTGGTTGGGCAGTCACAGGAATTGGATTTCCCCTTAGTATTCTTTTGAAGATTTGTTTTCTTTAATATCCTCCTTCCTGATTCAGAAGAAGTAGAAGCGCAGCTTGCAAATTATTTTAATGACAGGCAAATAGGACAAGCAAATCAACTCTAATCCTGTCGGGTTCCTTCTTTACTGAAGATGTTTGTTGTGTTTATAATGTACCAAGAATGTACAAATATCCAACATGCTCTCTGCAAGTACGATCGTATGTTTGTGACGCCAGGGACAGAATGAATGTAGCTCATAGTCACTCACGTGGACATAATCCTTACACCGGTTACATAAAAGATTAAATAGATATTATATAATCATGGAAAATTAGGCTGCTGGTTAACTTTAAACCTTTCAGCCTCCCATTCATTGGGAAACAAAGCGACATAAAACCTGAAGTATTAGGAGCTTCAGTGATGGCAGCTTAATCCAGCCTGTGGCATTTACATCAAGAAGATGAGAATCTGAAGTAATATACCGTTTAGCGCTAATATTTCCCAGCAGCTAAAAGAACGAGCTGTGAGCTGGAAAGTTTTTGGTTCCGCTTTCACCTGACCCTACCACAAATCTGCAGAATGGAAATACATTTTCATTATTCCCTTACTACATTTTTATCTCACCCTTCCTCCAGGGAGCTCAGGGCTTTGTGCTCCCTCCCTCCATTTTACAACAACATTGTGAGGCAGGTCAGGCTGAGAAAGTGCGTGATTGACACATCATCCAGCCAGTTTCCATGGCAGAGCAGAGAATTTGAACCCGGGTCTTCCAGATCCTGGTATCGCACTTCAACCGCTAAACCAAGCTCTACAGTCCTCTCTTGTGGTGATGCGGTAAGGATTACTGACCTATCATATAGGAAATGCTTTGAACACTCAAATGAAAGCACTGTTAAAATATTCCCGATATATTTTACATGTGACTCAAAGCAGGTGAAAGGGCTTCTTTTTTTTTTTTTTTGCTGCAGATTAGGTTGTAGTTTCTGATTATTGCTAGGGTTATTAGAAGCTGCTGTTGTTGTCACTATGGGCAAGTGTTGGTAGACTGAAGGAAATTTATGTCGCATGGGGCATTTTTGTTAAAAGATGAGGAAGACAAATTTTTAATGAAAACGTTTTTTCAAGGAATAAGAAGACAGCAGGCTAGACTTGCCAGTTTCCAGACAGACACATAAAGCTGCCTTCTATTGAGACAGACCCTTGGGCTATCAAGGTCTGTATTGTCTTTTCAGGGAGCAGCTCTCCCAAGGTTGTGCTCAGGGGGCCTGTCACATCACCTGCTACCTAAACCTTTTAACTGAAAAGTGAACCCTGGACCTTCCAAATGTCAAATGGATATTCCTCGTCTGAGCCAGGGCCCCACCCACTTCATTTTGGGGTCACTTACATGGCGACTCCAAAATGTATTTTTAATGAAAAGCTGCAATGCATAACAACAACAATAACAACATCCAATTTATATATCGCTCTTCAGGACATCTTAACACCCACCCAGAGCAGTTTACAAAGTGTGTTGTTATTATCCTCACAACAATCATCCTATGAGGTGGGTGAGGCTGAGAGAGTTCTGGAAGAGCTGGTGACTGACCCAAAATCACCCAGCTGGCTTCAAGTGGAGCAGTGGGGAATCAAACCTGGCTCTCCAGATTAGAGTCCTGCCGTTCTTCACCACTTCACCAAACTGGCTCCATGCCCAGGACAGACCAGCAAGGAGCTGGAGTTGTTGGTCAGTGAAAAAAGTTGCTCTGATTTGGGAGGAAGAGGCATTTTGCGTGTTTTAATAGGCCTGCAACATTCAACCACTGGATCAGTTAACCTTTTTAGATTGAGTAAAAAGGTACCTCTGATTAAACATGCAGCAAGCTGGAAAAAAAAGTTTCATAAAGGCAGCTGGTAAATTATGTCAAAGAAGAGGCATTATTTTTCTCTCACTCACAGGAGCGACTCCTTCTTCTAAAATCATGCCTGCTGTATCATGCATGTATGTGTACCATCCAAAAACAGGCAGGTATTTTCTCTTGAGAACTATTATTTGATTTACATGTTAATGAAGGCTGAGTTGATGGATTATAAATAATTATACAGTTCACAAAAATGTCTTTAAATAGGTGCCAGCCTAGTTAGTAAAACATAAAACTTGTCCCAATAACCTTAATATGAGCCAGGAGGAATATTTTATTCCAGAAAAGGGAATACTTATGACTAGAGGTGGGCACGGACCGGCATTTTCCTACGGACTGCTGGTTCGGGGTTCGTGGGCTTCCACGGTCCACGGTCCACGAACTTTTTTTTTTTTGTAAAAATTTTTATTGGATTAGAAATATATCATATCATATCATTTACACTCACATTCCTTTAAATTTCCAATTCTAACCCCCTCCCATTCCCCCCCTTTTGTTGACTTCCAACAGTTTTCCAACCCCTCATCTATTTTCCCTTTACTCATATGAATTGTACTATATTTATTATAATATACTTTCAAATTCTTCTAAGCTTATCTATCATATTTGTGCTATTTCTGATTCCTTTCCATAATATTCATTCTGATCACCTATACTCTATTTTACTCTTTCTACTCTCTTCAATATGGGACAAGCAATTTGCCCCACCTTATACATATTTTCTAGTACTTCTATAAACTTTGCATGTATTCATAATAAATCAATCAATTTGACTTATATTCTATATATGTTGCTCCTTACTTCCTTTTACATATCATATCCAATATAATTATCTAATTTCTCCGTTATAGAGCTATTTAACTAAAGTAATCCATTCATATATTCGTTTAACATAAGTCAATCTATTATTTCCACATTTCACCTACTGATATGTATCCATTCACCCTTTTGCAACTATTATTTACGTCAGAAAGATATTTAGTTTAGCTTTTATCCTTACATTTCTTATAATAATAGCACTACTAATACTCTATATAATAACCCAATATGGTATTTGCTTAGAATTATTCAGTCAACTCTCCCCCCCTCGGTATAGTCACTTCCCTCTTCTTCCATTATATTTCAGTAATTTTCAAACTGCCACAGTTCTCCACCCACCTCCCATCGAAACCTCAGCTGTTTTTCCATATATTTACTCTCCGCAACCGCCATTCTCCCCCTTATCACTCTCATATCTGTTCGTTGCGTCTCTGTAAGATTCTCCATCGCTTTTTCCACAACATTAACTTTCTGCTGCGCTGCCTGTAAATCAGTTTGTATTGTTTCCATTCCCTTCTTTACCTCTGCCAATTCATTTTTACTGTCTCTTTAACATCTTTAACTTCTCTCACCAACTCCTGTTTTGTCTCCTTCAGTTCCTTTAACATTTCCAGGATTTTTTTGTCCAAATTCTCAATAGCTGTTTGCCACTCTTTCTTCGACATCGTGGGGCTTGATTTACCTCGCTCCCACGAGTCTGCACGTTTCCTTAGCTCCGTGGCGTCTAAATTAATGTCCCTTTGAAATAATTTAAATGTCCCGGTTCTTAAAATAAACAAGAGACACTTACAAAATCCAAAATGTCGGGCGTCTTTTCTCTATGGTTTTTGTATAGTCTTTTTATGATCCAAGATGTCCTACTTCCGCTCCTGTTGAAGTCAATGCCCTTCCCTTTTCAAAAATGGCGATTCCTTTCTTCCTGTTCTTCGATGGGGACCTTCTCTCACAGGCACCTCTATCGCTGTTACGCACTTCCTGTTTGCCGGCTCTCCACTGCAGCTCTCGCGATGGTAGAAGTTTTCTCACAGCTTGCTATCACTTTATAACCACAGGTATGGTAAACAATTATCTATTTTCTTCAATAACTTTCTTTAACTTAGTCCTTTTTCTAATCAAATTCTTGCCGGATCTTTTTCTCAATATAGTCCAACTGTTGCAGTTTAAAAGTTCACTTTAAAGCCTCATTACTTTAAACAGTCTGTCCCGGTTTGAGAGATAGTGATCTTTACCTTTTCACACGTCTTTCTGGGTTGTAATCACTGCTTCGATTCCAAATTCTCTTCCGAAATTAATTTCCCCTGCTGAAGCTTGGGCATGAAGATCTTATGCCAGTCACACTGGCCCCGGATCTGCCGCAGAGATTTATGCCGACCTGTCTTAGGGTGGGACCTCAAGGGATGAGAGAGAATCCTTAGCGCAGAACCCCCCCTCGCCCGAGATCGACGCGCCCTGAGGTACTTGAGCGTTCTTTGCCTGTTCCCCGCCTGGGAGCAGGTGGCCGCGGGCTGAATTTGCCCCACCGGCCGCTAGAAACGGCAGCCCGGTCAGCTCCACTATTGGAGCTGCGTTAGACCTCCATGGATCCCAAACCGGAAGCCCACGGTCCACGAACTTTTGACGGATCAGGCCCGGTTCGCAAACCGGTTCGCAAACCGGTTCGGGTCAGAAAAGGCCTTGTTTTCCCACACATTTTCACTTCAGGCGACTTTCCCCACCAAAGGTTCTCATGTAACACTCCTTGATTAGCACTTCCAAAGAGACAAACAACAATTTCCCCTCCCCTATTCTGACTGACCCTTACCCGCCCTTGGGGGAAGGAGGGAGACTTGTGCTCCTGTCCAGGAGAGGTGGTTGCCCACAAAACCCACCTACATGGGGCTGCATCAACAAGAGATGCCCTTCCTGGGGCATCTCCATGATGGGAAATGAATGGATGGACTTGAGTGAAAGCCAACTCCGCAACAGGAGATCATGCAGCAATTCAAAGGCCCCTTGCTGGAATGGAAAGCACGCGAGGGAGGGAAAGGATGACTTCCACACCTTGAGGGAAGGAAACTCATGCTACTCTGTTCAGAAGGGGCCTCTTTGGGAAGTGGAGAAGTCCCACCTCAATGACGTGGTGTGACCTGGGCCACTGTCCTACTTGTCACTGGACTTTGGAGATTGACCCTCAGAGGGGCCCGTGTGCTCGTGGGAGCAGGATGGTCGCCGACCAAACCCACTTCACCGAACGTGGCGGCGTTGGCAAAGGATGGATATGCGGGTTGGGGTTTGAGTGGCTGGCGAGAGGGCAGCCACCACGTGGGAGAGGTGGATATCGATGGTGGCCACACCCTCTCTGCGGGGGCCCCCCTCACTGGCCCCGGTTGGGGGTGAGTGGGGAGAGGGTGGCCGCCACATCGGAGAGGTTTCTTTTGATGGTGGCCTGGCCTCACCCCTCCTTGCACATGCCCTGCATTCTGCTGAAACTGGCCTCCACACTTGGGAAGGCCCTGCCCCTGTGATGTGGGGACCACCACAGATCTAAGCATGACCTGATCAGAGCACTTGAAAATTGAACTTGCACAAAATGATGAAATTGAAGAAGGCCACAACAAGAAAGGACAGAGAGGAGATGCTGGGCCAGACTGATGGTCCAGAAAACCAGACTCATAGCCTGCTCCTTCAGGACAGAGGATCTACTGAGATCTCTCTACTGAGAGAGTGGGTATTGAAATGATGGATCTTGGATTTGCTGTTAGGTTGCAGCAGGACATAAGAGATTATGAAGGGAGATGCTTAGAGGTGAGAAAGTCTGGAGCAGAGAGGGAAGTCAGCTGTGGTTGGGAAGAATGGATGAGTTCAGGAGGGCTTCCTAACATGGACTGGGGGTGCTCTGGAGCCTGACTTAAGGTGAAGCAACCTGCCATTGGTGCAGAGAGAGACTGGGGTTTGTCAGAGCCAAGATTCCGGGTCCCCAAGGTCCAGGGAAGGATACCCCAGCAGGGGGAGGTTGATCTTGATAAACGCCAATTGATCCACTAGGGTGGGATCCAGGCGTGAGCGGCGGGGGCGGCGGATGTCTCCCAGGTGGGAGAACACCTGCTCACTCTGGACACTGGTGGGAGGGCAGGAGAGGAAATTCATGGCCACAGACGAGAGGTCTGGCCAGATGGCAGATTTACGTGCCCAGTACTCCAGGGGATTGGATTCAGGGGACTCTGGCGTCTCGGCAAGGTACTCCCGCACCATCACCTCTGCTGAGTCCTCTGCAGGTGCCATCCTGTCCTTCCTCATGCCAACAACCTCCCAGTTCAGCACTGAGGACCAGTAGTTGGAGTGTGGTGGGCTCTCATGGGCTGAAGCGCCAGGCTCATCCTCTGCCACTTTCCCCTCCTCCTCCTCCTCCTCCGGCTCCTCAGCCACCAGCCCCTCTTCCGTGCCCTCTTCCCTCTGGCCGTGTCTTTTAGCCTGAAACCTGCGAACCTCTTTGCGAAGCTCCTTCTTCCATCGTTCTAGCTCACATTGGTGCATGGCAACGGCGCCCTTCACGCGTGGATCGCACAGGCAGGCCATTCTGTATGGCCACTGTTTGCAGAGAGGATGCAAGCGGGCGGCCACTCCTGCCTGCAACCTCTTCACCAAGGCCCTGACACTTGGAAGGGTTTCCCCCCGCTCCAGTTCTTTGGCCAGCGCCTGGTCCAGCCCACAAATCAGGGGGATGGCTTGCCCCAGGCTGGACTGGTAAGAAGAGAGGAGATCAGTGGTGTCCCGAAATGGCTTGAGGATACGCACCATTTGGGAGAGGACTAGCCAGTCCACAGAGCTGATGCTGAGCACATTTCCTGCATGCATGATGGGCGTTGAGGACATGATATCTTGCAACACGTGTCTTTGCTCCACCAGACGAGCTAACATCACGTAGGTGGAGTTCCAATGGGTTGCCATGTCCTGGAAGAGCTCGTGCTCTGGATCTCCCCCCTCCCCCTGCTTCTTGTGCAGCTGTCGGGAAGACTTAATGCTGCGAGAAAAGTGGGTGCTGAGACGACGAAAGCCATCCAAGAGGTTGCGCATCTCCAATGTTCCCTGGTCCCAGCTGGGCTTTACCATGCTACCCAACCCGAGAGCATCCCCCATGACCAGGTGCAGCTTATGGGCCAGACAGACAATGCCCTCCAGGGATGCCTCATTCACGGCCACCAGCATGTTTCTACCAGCGTCCGTGACCATGTAGCCATGGACAGCATCGCCTGGGGACAACCAGTCCCTCAGTGAACCCTTCAGCACAGTGGCAATGTTCTTCCCATTCTGATCCACATCCATCCCCCGTGCCTGGAGCAGAACCACTCTGTAGCCCACCGGCAGGGGTGGCGCCTCCTCTCGGGCCCCCAATTTGACCACGGTGTTCTGGAGGTCTTCTGGTTGCCACCAGTGGGCAGTGATGGTGAGGTAGCCGTGATGACAGCTGCCCCACAGATCTGCTGTGAAGTGCACAGTCCACCCTCTTGCTCTTGCCAGCTGGTTCCTGACCATCTCTGCCACACCGTTGTAGATGGCGGGCAAGACTCGCCAGCCAACAGTCTGCCGCGTGGGCGTCGTGAACCAGGGTACAAAATGATGCATTGTCCTGCGAAAGCCCACACCCTCCAACACAGACAAAGGGAGTCCATCCAGGGCTATCATCTCAGCCAGTACACGAGTTCCCGCCTCCTGAGCTTTCCCCCTGAATCTTTTGCTTGGCAGGGACAAACCAGAGGGAACAAGTTCCTGAAGGGTAGCCTGCCTAGAAGTTCCACTCCCACCCATAGCCCTCTCAGGGGTGTGAGCCTTAATAGGGGTGGACTCCCGTTCCACTTGCCCTTCTCCCAGCTCAGCAGCCCTCTTCACCCCACTGCTTGATGGCTTTTCTTGAGCCAGCAGGCTTGGGTGATGTCTCTGAAGATGCCTGCGGAGGACACTGGACGACAGGTGTTGGGGGTCCACACCCCTACGCAACATGGCATTGCATACCTGGCAACGCACCAAACACGGGTCGTTTGGGATGGTCCGAAAGTGCCGCCAAAGCGTGGGGTTAAAACGGACACCAGGAATCTGTGGCTCAGGAGGAGGACAAAGCCTTAATGGTTGAAGTGTGCGGCTGGGCTGGGCGAGTGGAGTGCAGGCAGGGGAAGCCACAGGAGGTTGGGATGGGAAGGAGCTGGATGTTTCTGCTGGACCCTCCGGTGCCCCCTGAGATCGATCCATGGAGAATGTTGGCAGCTGATCCTCAGTGGGCAATGCTAAGAGCTCTTCTTCCTGCTCCTTGATCCCCAAGAGCAAATCTGTAGAACGAGGTGCTGCCTCTGAGGTCTCCCTGTCCCTGGTGCCACTTGTACTGGGCACCGATGGGCATCCAGGACAACCTTTGCAATTCTTCCCACCACGACCACTCTTGTTCCTCTTTCCAACCCTCATGGTGCTATGAGAAAAGATCTCTACAAACAAGTGAGAATTTTAAATGAAGCAGAGAGCCCCAAAAGCTTGGAGCAGGGTAGGGCAGAGACAAGTGGCACCCAGATGGACCCCAGTTGAAGGAAGAATGCACCACAAAAGACACTCTAGAGAGGCTTTGAAAGGAGTGAAGCAGAGAGAGCCCGCCCAAAGCGAGCTGCCGGTCACCAGAGAGTAGGTGTTTCACAGAGGCCAGTAGGAGTCTCCCCCTGCACCTCAAAAGCCAGGCAGGAAATGTCCCCCCAAGTCACCCACTATTGAGGGAGTGAAAGGCTTTGAAAGGAGTGAAGCAGAGAGCCCCCCCAAAGCGAGCTGCCGGTCACCAGAGAGTAGGTGTTTCACAGAGGCCAGTAGCAGTCTCCCCCCTGCACCTCAAACGCCAGGCAGGAAATGTCCCCCCAAGTCACCCACTATTGAGGGAGTGAAAGGCTTTAAAAGGAGTGAAGCAGAGAGCCCCCCCAAAACGTGCTGCCAGTGCTCCACGAGAGTAGGTGTTTCACAGAGGCCAGTAGCAATCTCCCCCTGCACCTCAAAAGCCAGGCTGGAAATGTCCCCCCAAGTCACCCACTATTGAGGGAGTGAAAAAGGCTTTGAAAGGAGTGAAGCAGACAGAGCCCCCAAAACCTTCTGCCAGTGGACCCCGAGAGTAGGTGTTTCACAGAGGCCAGTAGCAATCTCCCCCTGCACCTCAAATGCCAGGCTGGAAATGTCCCCCCAAGTCACCCACTATTGAGGGAGTAAAAGGCTTTGAAAGGAGTGAAGCAGAGAGCCCCCCCAAAACGTGCTGCCGGTCATCAGAGAGTAGATGTTTCACAGAGCCTAATAGCAGTCTTCCTCCCCTTGCATCTCATCAGCAGCCAAAAAAAGGTCACCCACTATTGAGGTAGTGAAAGGCTTTGAAAGGAGAGAAGCAGACAGAGCCCCCCCAAAAAACGTGCTGCCAGTGCTCCCCGAGGGTAGGTGTTTCACAGAGGCCAGTAGCAATCTCCCCCTGCACCTCAAACGCCAGGCTGGAAATGTCCCCCCAAGTCACCCACTATTGAGGTAGTGAAAGGCTTTGAAAGGAGAGAAGCAGACAGAGCCCCCCCCAAAAAAACGTGCTGCCAGTGCTCCCCGAGGGTAGGTGTTTCACAGAGGCCAGTAGCAATCTCCCCCTGCACCTCAAAAGCCAGGCTAGAAATGTCCCCCCAAGTCACCCACTAAAAAGGCTTTGAAAGGAGTGAAGCAGAGAGCCCCCCCAAAACGTGCTGCCGATCATCAGAGAGTAGGTGTTTCACAGAGCCTAATAGCAGTCTCCCTCCCCTTGCATCTCATCAGCAGCCAAAAAAAAAGTGGGGGACTGAAGGCAAGAACTCAAGCAGACAACGCCCAAAGCTGCCTTGCACCCACTGTGCGTCTGTGAGTGGGGTGGCGTCACAGCACAATAGAACCCACCGGCAACCCAGAAAAAAGGAAGAGATTTGGGGGAAGAGGGGGGATTAAGTCCGAGAAGAACCCAAGGACTCAAAACGCAGAAAGAAATCAGAGTAACCCAATAGTGCAGAAAAAGGATTTTTTTTAAAGTGCTCTAGAATAGTGACGAGGAGAAAAAAATTAAACAGGAATGGAGAAAAGAGAAAGCTCTCTTGCAGCAGAAGCCCCAAGCCCCAAAGCACAAGCCGCACTCTCACAAAAAAAAACCCCTTCCCCACAGCAAGCAGTTGCTAAGCTAACTCGCATCCCCGCACCAGCAAAATGGAGCGGCTCTTCGCGCGCTTTGTCTTTTATGCAGAAAGGCTGTGATCTCTGACAATCTCTTGATTGGCTGACAGAGCTGCCAATCAAGGTTTCCTGGGCTAAGATTGTTGTGTTCCAAAAGGGGAAGGTGGCTCCACACTGCTGCCGAGGAAATTGTTTGAGCGGGAATCCTGGCATGACGGGCCAACGGACACACGGACAGAAAGCCCCAATGTTCGGCGCTTTCATAAGAAAAACACAAGCCCATGGCCCGCGTGTTCGCGAAGCACGAACTGGGTAAGTTCGTGACGAAATTAGGTCCGTAATGCGGTCCGTGCCCACCTCTACTTATGACTATGGAGGGTAATTTGATGAAGAAAACCTACAAGCTTGATCCCCATGCTCAGAACAGTGTCGTGGTACAGTCCCTCCTAGACAGTACACAGGGATCTCTATTAATCCAAGAAATACTTGGGGCACCAAAAGCAGGGCTGGGCTGGGTTTCTTCCTAACACAGAGTGGCCAACTCCTCCTTGGCAAATTCCTGAGGAGGAGAGGGAGTTCAGCAGGGGTGTAATTCCACAGAATGCACCATCTGAAGCTGCCATTTTTAGGCCTGCTGCGTGCAGGCAGGGGACCCTCCACTCACACCCTCCACCCCACCCCTCCATCAACACTCACCTGGCCAGTGGGGGGGGGGGAAGGCGAGGGAACAGGCCTCCTGAGCGTGCTCCTGGCATAGTGTGATGACATCACTCCTGGGGGTGACGTCATCATGCAGGCTTCGGGAAAGCGCTCTCATGCTTTTCAGTGGGCCTATTTGGGCCTGGTGCGAAGTGTGGGAACACTCCTGGGGCTGGCACAATGACATCCCTCCCAGAAGTGACATCATCGTGCCGTGTCGGGAGCACATGCGGTTTGCGCACGTGCAAGGATACAAACAAGGTGAGTGTCACCCCCCTAGTGGGAGGGTAAGGGGACCTGACAACCCAACATTTCCTCCAGGGAAACTGATCTCTGTAGTCTAGAGATCAGTTGTAATTCTGGGAGAACTCTGGACCCCATCAGGTGTGAGAGGGGACATGGACATGGCTTTCATCCCCATTACCTCCTGGACCCACATAGCTGCCAGCTTGGTTCCAGGGAATCCCCTGAAGTGTAGCCGTGCTGGGCCACTGGGAAAAGAAGTAAGCCACACCCAGCATTCTTGCTGTTAACTGGCTTCTGCTTCTTTGGAAGAGCCAGAGAGCTTGAGCACCCTTTCACTGTATCATTTCAGACTGCAAGATTGTACACACAAGCATCCCATGCTTCTTTCCCTTCCTATCCCTGTGCATTTTGGAACGGCTGTTACATATTGCTGGAAATATCCCCTCTCTTGGGCCGGTGTTTTCCATTTCCTTTCCATCCAGCTTTAAACCCAGATGTGCAGTAAAAACCTGTCTTCAAATCAACAACCTCCAGCAAGGAACAAGCGTGGTTGTGTTTAGCAACAGAAATGACTACTGCTAGGGGTTGACAGGGTAATTTGGCACAGCCATTCATTTTGGCAAATTACTCTTCAGCTTCTGCTTGAGGCAATGAGTCTTCTCAGAGGTATCACTGATCACCCTCCCCCTTTTCATTCTTTGCATCTTACATCCAGCTGAATCAACTTGGATCCTGTAATCTGTTAGATACCGGGGATTCTTAAAAGAAATGTAATTGAGCAGAGGGATGTAAAGAGGCTTTTGGAGATGTACATTAAGGCCTTTTGTTAAGTTTCCATTCCTTTGAGATATGGATCCTTCATTAGTAAAGCAAAAGCTCTTCCCTGAAGGAATGGATATTTCTGCATTCTTGCAATGCAAATAAAGCCACATTAATTTACCTGCATTACACCAGCCTGTTCACCGTTTTATCAGAGTAAGCAAAACTTGAGGCATCTGTGCCAGTGCTTGTGCAGTGACTTCCAAAACCCTTTGAACCCAAAGCTTCTTGGAAGGTTGGAATTCATCCCCCAAACTTCCTGAGAATCCTTGGTTTTTTTTAAAAAAAATACAATTCACAGATGTACATATAGGTGGCAGGTGTTAATGTTGCATAAATGTTAGTGCCAAGTTCAGGGGTCATTTCGTAGAAAAAGAGCTGGAGGGACTCATTAGCATAACTCATTGGCATATGCCACACCCCTTGACATCACCAGAAATGTGTCATTGGCATATCTATTTGCATATGCCACACCCCCTGACATCACCAATCCTGACTGTTTTGGACCCAATCCTGGCCATTCAGGGTCAAAATTGGGCCCAAAATGGCAAAAAGGGGCTGGAAATGGCCAAAATGGGGCCCCAAATGGTCAGGATCTGGCTGCTGCTGAGTGGGAGAGTGATCCACCACCCATCAGAGACCCAATCCTGACCATTTTGGGACCAATCCTGGCCGTTTGGGGCCTAATCCAGGCCAAAACGGGCCCAAAATGGCCGAGAGTCAGGTGGGTGGGGCCACCTGTCATGTGACCTCTTTGGGGAACTACCGGAACTGAGTTCCTGTGTGTTCGTCCTCGAAATGAGCCCTAGCCAAGTTAATGACCATGAGTATGGACAATTTCATCACCACAATTGGGTCTGTTTTGGTACAACAGGGATTGACGCTATAGTGCTCTAGTTTTAAAACCGTGTCCTGGAAAATCCAGAACATCTCAGAAATTCATCTGTAGTTCTTCCGTAAAAAAGTCAGAACAAACGTTTCATGAAAATAATTCCAGAGGAGTAGCTATGTTAGTCTGCTGCAGCCAAAAGAAATTTTGCTACTTTGCAGATTGTTTCTTTTCTTTTTTTATATTTTATTTTATTAAAAACAGAAAAGGGAATACAGAAAAAAGGGGACAAAGGAAGGGGACAAAAAAAGAATACAAAGCTGTGTGCTACAAGGATTATCAAAGTACAGAGTACAAAAATCATAACCTTTAAAAGTATTAGAATAATATTTGAAACTATTTAAGGTGTATATTTTCAAATAAACAACACATGCAGAAGTGAAACCTATTTCTATCTTAAAGAAAAAATGAAAAACTCATTATTGCCCCTATCTTACCATTACCTTTTACCTTGTGTATTTCTTAACAATAACAATGCTGACTTCTTAACAATATTTCAGTGTTATCTATCATATATCCCATTCTACCAGTTATCTTAATGCAACTAATAATCATAACCTTTAAAAGCGTTAGAATAATATTTTCGATTATTTAAGCTATATATTTTCAAATAAACAACACATGCAGAATTCAAACCTATTTCTACTCCTTATCTTAAAAAATGGGAAAAAATCATTATTACCTCTATCATTACCTTTTACTTACATATTTCTTAACAATAACATTGCTGACTTTTTAACAATATTTCAATGTTATTTATCATACATTCTGTTCTACCAGTTATCTTAATTCAACTAATTATCATACAGTTCTTCAGTAAGGTTGTTTCTTTACAAGAGTCTGAAAGGAAGATGAAAGTGTAGAATTGCTCGAATCTTCCTTGGAAATTTATTACAAGTAAGTGACACTTGGAATACTAACAGAATTTATTCCAGCATAAGCTTTTGTGAGCTCACTTCAACAGTTACATGACGTATACATCTATATTTATTTATTTACTATATTTAAGCCACCTTTCTTACTGAATTTCAAGGCACATTATGCAGTGTAAAAGAATGCAATTATATAGCACAAGGCATCCAATAAACAATGCAATAGAATTAGGATTACAAAAATATGAGACATGATGTCACAAACGGAGCAAAAATGGAATTATAAAAGTAGAGAGAATGTAGTTCAGTGCAAGATAAGAATTACCACATACAGTAAAGAAATACTTATATTTGCCATTATATTCAGATATTCCGAGGTTTCAGCATGCATTTCACAATAAAGATGTTGGTTATTTGAATCTGAAGACCTGACCAGCTTCTTTCATGTTCTTCATGCTATTACACAAAATTTTGCTACATTACAGATTGCTTCTTTACAAGCGTCTGAAAGGAAGACGGAAGTGAAGAATTGCTCCAATCTTCCTGGGAAGTTTATGAGAAGTGCAAGATAATGCATAGGCAACAATCCGGTTCCCCTTATAAAAGTGCCCTCTTGAACGATTCCATCATACTATATCCCTATTCTCTTTATAAAAATGCTCTCCCAAACAATTCTGTTCTACACTATCTGCAGAATGACAGAAGCACGGGAGCATTCCTGACCTCTGCAGAGAGACTGTTCCACATGGCGGGAGCCCCCACAGAGTATGCACATGAATTAGCAGTTGCCAATCTTCCCCATTTACAGGGTGGCGCCTTCAGAAGGTTTTGCTCAGATGAGGGAAGCTGTTGTGGCTGAACATAGCAGGAAAGGGGGGCGTGCCGATATAAGGGTCCATGGCCATGAAGGACTTTGTATGTGATAACGAATTCCTTGAACTGAACCTGGTAACTGATAGGTAACCGATGGAGTCACTGCAGAATAAGTGTGACATGCCTTTTTCTAGTGCTTGATAGTAGTAATATTCTGTACCATACTGGGGTTTCTGAGCTGACTTTAAGAGCAGACCCACATAGAGTGCATTACAATAATCTAACCTCAGGATTACCGTGGCATGGATTCACATGGCCAAATCATCCGAGTCAAGGTAGAGAGCCATCTTCTGGGCTTTTTTTCTCCAGTAATAATTCTGGATCCATAACAGATATATTGAAAGTTACAGATATAACTGCTATACATTATGCTCTCTACTTTCAGTGTGCTTCAGTGGAACCGTGCAAACTCAGTTAGTAGGTTAGGGGTTGTACTGGATCTAGCACTACTGCTAGAGAAGCACATCAATGCAGCTTGTCCGGGGATGAGATGTCCGCACCCCTCGGACTTACCACAACCACGATACTTAGTGCCTGCAAAAGGTGTACTGCCGCCACAGCCGGTAGAAGGTGGCTGGACACCAGCATACGGAGGAGATACAATGCAGCCCCAGCAGGCAGAGAGTGGCAGGACGCCGGTGCCCAGGAGAGCCACAGACGGGCAAGAAGGCAGCCAGCAGACTCCAGGAGACCCAGGAGCAGCCACAGACAAGCCCCAGACCCCTCCCCAGGTGCAAGGCACCGAAGGGCAAAGCACATGCTCAAACAGACAAGTAGACAAGCAGGAGATCCCCCCACCCATGCACACACTGGGTGGGTCCAACAAGCTGGGCAGCAGGCCCACAGAAATGACACCTGCCCCAGGGATCTGTCTAGCCACACGGACACCCAGGGAGAAGCAGCTGCCAGGCCTCCTTGCCTGGAAAGGCCCTGCCAGCCCCATCCTCCCAGTAGGGAATAGGGGGAAAGGGAGAGGCTGGAGCTGCGGAGAGACACCTGGGAGCCTCCCCAGCTGGCCCCGATCAGGAGCAATCAGCCTCCCCAGCTGGCCCCGATCAGGAGCAATCAGGAGAAGAAGGGTGGAGATCAGAGCAGGAAGCCCTATATAAGCAGGCTCAGTAGGGACCCAGGGGTGGCGGGGGCTCGGGCTCGGGCTCGGGCTCGGGCTCGGGCTCGGGCTCGGGCTCGGGCTCGGGCTCGGGCTCGGGCTCGGGCTCGGGCTCGGGCTCGGGCTCGGGCTCCTACTCTCACTCTCCTGGCTTTCCACAAGGGACAGGTACTGTGGACTATACTACTGTGCACCTTCTGGGTAGCTGTGTCATTTAATATGCCACGTCTAATTGCTTATGCTTCATTTCAGCTCTGAATCAAATTTCTGTTTGCATTCAAATTACTGCAATCCATACTTTGCCTTGTAATTGAATGTCCAAGCCATTAATCATATTGACTCACACTGTGTAACCTGCCTTGAGTCTCAGTGAAAAAGGCAGATTATAAAAAATGTAAATATGGACAATAAAGAAAACTTTGTTCATCTGATGAAGCTCTGACTCACAAAAGCTTAGGATGGAATTTTGTTAGACTTTAAGGTGCCACTGGAGTTCTGTTTTAAGCTTCCTGATAAAAAGTTACCTTGCCCATCAGTACCAAACCTCCCTTACAACACGGGATTATTAGGCATCTTCTAGGGAATGCTCCGTCCATGCAAGGTGACAGAACTCGTAAGCCTAGCTAGTGCCCCCTGTGAATTCACAGTGCACCCAGAATATGCCCCAGAATCCTTTGCAATGCATATGGATTCTGTGCAGTTATGGGGCTGGTGGTCCTTGGCAAATAAAGCTGATGTGGAAAGGTTTTCTCAAGTTTAAAAAAACCCAATATTGTTGTTCCGCACATTATTTGGAACTAATTATATCCTGGAACGGATGTTTTTAATGACATTGGGTACCAAATTGCCTGCAAGGCAGTTGGGGTTTTGTCACTGGCAAAAGAGTTTGCACCACTTTAGCTCAGCTGCATAATTCCCAGAGTTCTCTTGCACTGAGGAATTCCTCTCTCCTCCCTGCTAAAGTCATTTCTGTTTTATGAACGTTAGCACAGTGGGAGGCCCTGATACAGTGGAGGGATCCCGTTCTTCCTTACTGCCGTGATAATGAGTTTTGTTCTGTAAAGGATCATTAACAGTGTTTTAAATGCCAGTGACAGCTGGTGGCTTATCTGCATGCGACTTCCCCCCACCCAAATGGCTGTAACTCAACAGAGGACAGAAACATTTATTCTTCTAGTGCAGCCAAAGGATTTATGTTGCAAAACCAAGCAACCCATGAGGACTGTATTTGAGAAGAAAATAGATTTACTGAAATCATTCCCTGAAGTTCAGAGTTCTGCAATAAACTTTTCAGCTATGCAGAACACTTCTTCAGATAAAGAGGACCAGATAAAACTTTTTTTTGAAGTTGATATGACATGCCCTGGGTTATGTTAACCATATAACACTGAATTGTGGTCAAAGCAATGGAACTGGGAGGATTAAGCATTGAATTGTGTTAACTGGATTTCAGCCCATCTTGCTTAGCTGAAAATATTAGGTTAGCCCATACCTCAAAACAGGCAGTGAAACATATCAGCAAGGAAAGAAAGCTACCTCAGTGAAATCAAACTCAACCAAAAGGCTTCTTTCCAGCTCCACTGTCATTTGACCCTCAGCTCTTTTAAGAGAGCAAAGTTAGTTGTTCGACTGGCAAATATTGAGAGAGAATGTTTTGTACTCCTTGTTCTGTGGAATCTATATGGTGGCTAAGCGCCAATTCACCTGATCATTTTTGGACATTTTTCCCCTCACCATAGAAACAGTTCCTGGACACAAGATCACATGGAGAAACATGTTCTGGGAACTGGTGGTTTTTACAGGCATGCTGTGTAGTGACCTCTTAGACAATTCATAGAAATGGTCACTGCTCCCCCTCCCCAATTATAATATTTCATTAGCATCTTGACCCATCCTCTGCAAGGCCAGATGCCGCTGTCCCTCCTGCCTTGGCATCCACACCAGTGCTGCCTCTAGGACTTTGGAGGTGTTCCGTGAAGGTACTGTCCATCGGACCTCTTTCCCAGAAAGAGGCCAGGTATAGGAATTCTCTCGTATTGTCTCTAACCTTCTTGGATGCTCCATATAAAATGAGAATGGTGGTTCTATTGAGACAGTTCCTGAGTAGAGATGGTCACAAACCAGGAAAATACCAAACCATGCGGTTTGTGGTTCGTTGCATTTCACGAACTTTCACGAAATTGCCCCAGTTCACAAACCAGTTCATTTGGTTCATGAAAATGTCACTTCCAGGGCAGCAGAAGGTCACTTCTGGGGTTGCAGAAAGCCCATCCCCCCATTGCCTAGGAAATGGATTGATCGGCGCCAGGCTGTTTGCAGTGACGAACCGAAAAGCGAACAAAATGAACCAGCCTAAAGTTCATGGCTGTTGGTCAGAAATGGGCTCTGACGAACTGCTGGTTCGCGAACTACTAACTGGCCTGGTTCATGACGAATTTTGGTTTGTATTTCGGTTTATGCTCATCTCTATTCCTGAGTCTTGGGGAATCTCAGCAAGTTCTAACCTTTTCCACCTTCTGGAGTCAATCCTGATCCTTATCTCATGCCCATCCCCAAGACCTATGTGAATTCTTTACCCGCTATCCCCTATAGCAGTTAATGCACTTTGATGATTTCCTTTGGCCTTCTTGCTTTTCTTTTAATTTAGTCCCATACCCTTTGCTGGGTATCTGAAGCAAGTGTGCCAAGATGGTACTGGGAATGAAAAGTCCATCCCGTTTGTTGTGGCCCCTGTGTAGAATCCCCTATTGGTAAGGCTGCTTCTATATGACAGTGATGTACAGAGGTATCAGATAACCAAAAAGTTCTGGGTTGGGGGAAGATATTTGAAACAGCCTGTGCCTGGCAGGTGATTCATGGGTTGGCTGTGACCTAGAGAACAGCTTTCCACAAGGATAGATGATATCTCTTGGAGAATCTCCACAGCACTACCAGTAAATTAGGGCTGGTTTAAGACGTGCTGAGGCCCTAAACTCTACCTATTTTAAGAGTTCCCATAGCATTGACATAAACATCTGATGAAGAAATGCATCTGATGAAGAGAGCTGTGGTTCTTGAAAACTTATGCCTCAATAAAGTTGGTCAGTCTTAAAGGTGCTACTGGACTTTTTACTATTTTATAAACAGTAAGTTAGCCATATCAAGTCACTTTTTGGTATTCTGAAGCCCTAAATGTAGCTTACTGGCTTAACTCTGAAGAAATCCTTCTGTCAGTGGAAGGGGGGGCTCTCCACATAACAGTGGAGGTTTGTGTGGAAAGATACTCTAAAAGTTCCTGCCGCTACATGGGGCTGCCACCGAGAACAAGCAGTTTCAAATGGCTTTCATGTGGGAGTCGTATCCTACAGGTTGTCCCTGAGGTAAACTGGAGTCTTTCACATATTTGCAACACAGGAGGACAATAGATAATAATCTTTGAGTGCAATTGGTCCCCGTTTACCAGATACAGTTTCTGTGGTCACTGTGCCCTACTTCTCCCCTTTTCTTGCTTTTGGAGATGCCAAGTTAAAATTTTGTTCCCCTTATTTTCAACTGTGAAATGTTCTATGCAAGAGCGATTTATCTGACAGTATCCTTTTTGCTATCAGAGCACATTTGCTGTCTCAGTTACAGAGGGGCTTGCCTTTCACAGCCCTTATGGGCATCTGGGGACCTCATGGTGAGACTTTCCTGCTTTCCCCCTTCTGCTGCAGCCCACAGAGCCCCACCCCCAATTTCATTCCTGGTAGTTAATGGGACTGCCAGGAACAGGATAGCAGGCAAAGGGAGGGGGGTCTGGAGAGAGAGGGAGGAATCAGCAGATATCACCAGCTTGTCTTCTACAAGCAGAAATGCTGTTGTCAGAGGAACTGCATGGTGGAGACATTCCGTTGTGAAGATATTGATCCCCCCCCACAGGCAAGAAGAGAAATGGCTTAAGTGGAAGATAGACAGCTTCTCAGAATTTGCAGCCACATCCTGCAGCATCTTATCCAAGGCTCTTCATGCGCCTCAGCCCATTCCACAGCCAGCATTTATATCTAGTTCCCCACCAAGTTCTCCACCCCAAGAAGTCCCTCTAAACCCTGGTCGTTGGCCATGGTTGGCCACTGTGTGAAAGAGAATGCTGGACTAGAGGAACCACTGGTCTGATCCAGACCAGTGTTACATCAGTGTAACCAGGATTACATCAGTGCTTAGTTCTTGTGGCCCTTTCTTACTTGCCAGGGTAAGGCTGATCGCCACCTTGGGGTCAGGTAGCAATTTCCCCCAGGCCAGTTTGGCTAGGGATCCTGAGGGTGTTTTGCCATCTTCTGGGCATGGAGTAAGGGTTACTGGGTGTGTGTGGGGGGGAGGTATTTGTGAATTTCCTGCATTGTGTAGGGGGTTGGACTAGATGATCCTAGACCCCAGAGGTACCTTCCAACGCTATGATTCTATGATCCAGCTGGGCTGTTCTGATCTTCCCTACTACCTCACATGGGTGGGCACAGATTTTCAGGCAGCTAGTCAGTTACCAGATATCCCTTAATTAATTAGTATGCTGGTAAGCTGGCCATTTTGCTATTCTCAGGCTTTCTCCCCTGTCCCTCTCTTGGAAGTATGTGAAAGAGATTTATAAATAAAGTGGTGTTATTTATAACTAGAGCCAATTCCAACCTGACATAAATTAGAGAGTGTGCCGTGGAAACAGATGATCTATGTGCCAGGAACTGTGGGTAATTTAAATTGGTGTTTGTGTGTTGTTACCTTAGCAATACCAGAGATTTGCGACTAAGGTCACTGCTATTTATTTGAAAATGTGCAATTGTTCGCAAAAGGTTGCAGAATTTATCACCTAAGCATGGGATTGGGTGTTTAATGGCTATTCCAGGAGAAGTCCGCTGTAGCTGGTGACACCCAATTAACACTTTACAAGCAAACACTTTGCAAGCAATCTTTTTACTGTGCTGACACGCAAATCAAGGTGGAATAAATCAAGCTGACTGCAGGAAATCAGGTTTTGTATGGAGGAGAGGGGGCAAAAAAGCTTGGCTGTTCTTCCTGCAGAGCGATGGGATGGTTGATGGTCTGGACCAAAGCACATGGATACTTTGAGGTTTGGGTGGGCTGAAGGTAGTTTTGTTAGCTCTTTGAGGTATGCAGGGAGGCAGGAATGAGGCTGACTCACTGCCACCTGTTAAGATTCTGATTGACAATAGTGCTAAATGGTGGTGGTGTAAAAAGTGATTGTATTGTGGAAAATCTGGTCTGGGTCCTAGGTAAGAGCAACAATATACCAAGCTACAAGTGATGCCTGACACAGGTTGGACACTTGTCAGCTTCCCTCAAGTTTTGATGAGAAATGTAGGCATCCTGGTCTTACAGCTTGGCTCTCCATTTAATCGAAGTTTACAGAAAACCCCACACACACAGCGGAGGGGAAGGGGGGCGCCCGGCGAGAGCCCGACGCCTGCAATCCCCTCCCAACCACATGTTCTCCCTCTCATAGACTGCCGCTCTGTAAACTTAAATTAAATGGAAGCTGACAAGTGTCCAACCTGTGTCAGGCGTCAACTTGTGGACCAGTTATGCAATATTGAATGAATAATGAGTTCTGCCCTGATGCTTCCCATTTCATGGGGTAACATCCATGTAGATGAACAAGATTTGGGTCCAGTAGCATCTTAAAACCCAACTAGATTTCTGCGGTACGAACTTTCAAGAGTTGTGTTTCTTCAAATTGCTCTGTGTCTTTTGTAACAGGGAAATGACAAAATACAAAAGAGGTAGGCAACATTTGACACACATGTCAAACAGTGACACGCCAGACCATTTTCTTCAGCACGCAGTGCCAGTCCTCAACGCAAATAATCAAGACAAGTGCCTAGAGTTGCCAGCCTCCAGGTAGTGGCTGGAGATCTCCCAGAATTACTACTGGTCTCCAGGCCACAGAGATTAGTTCACCAGGAGAAAATGGCTACTTTTGGGGGTGGACTCTATGGAATGATGCCATGCCAAGGTCCTTTCCCTCCCCAAACCCCACTTTCTCCAGGTTTCTCCAGGTTTCACGCCCCAGATCTCCAGGAATTTCCCAACTTGGAGCTGGCAACCCTAGAAGTGCCTGAAGTGCTGGCAGAGCCACTGGGGTCAGCAGTGTGGCAGAAGCCACAGTCTTCTGGAGTGGTTAGAGTGTCAGACTAAAATCTGCCATGAAAGCTTGCTGGGTGACCTTGGGACTGTCACACCCGCTCAGCCTGACCTATCTTATAGGGTTGTTGTGAGGATGAAATGGAGGAAGAGAGAACAGAGTATACCACTTTGAACTCCTGGTAGTAGAAAGCAGCATTCAAAAGTGCTAAATGAGTAATGCCCATCATCGCTTCCTGGATGCTCAAGGCTGCTGGCCACATCAGAGCCCCTGAAGGTCTGGCGATGTCACTTGGGGCTCAGTTTTCTCCTGGTGAGGTTGGGGAAGAGTAGTCCTCATCCATCCCTCACTTTGGTTTGTCAGCACACCAACATCTTTTGAGATAGCTGTTGGACATGTTTTACCAAAAAGGCCGGCGTGTTTTTCAGACCATAATGGGGTTCTCAGTTCTCAGTCGTGAAAACCAACTCTTTTTTGTCTCGCCATGGGGGATCCTGTGGTAATTGTCATGGGGTATAGGATCCATAGCGAAATGGAATGTGCCCCTTTGAGATGAACTTGCTGCTGCACAGATGCACTCAGCTGTGATCTCTGTGACCACAACAGCATGTTTAGGAGCTGCTGCAATCATGGACGTTACAGCATTCCTTTATTTATTTCACATACACACCCAACACTTCTAGGGTTGCCAACTACAGGTTGAGAAATTCCTGGAGATTTGGGGTGGAGCCTAGGGGGGGTAGGGTTTGAGAAGGAGAGGCCCTCCTCTGGTTTTAATGCCATGGAGTCCACCCTCCAAAGCAGCCCCTTTTTTTCAGGGGAACTGATCTCTCTAGTCTGGAGATCAGTTATAATTCTGGCAGATCTCCAAACACTCAATGGAAGTTGAGAACCCTAGCTCCAGCTGCGGTTGCCAACTCCACCTTGGGAGCTGACCTACCACCAGGTAGCTCATAGGAGCTCATATTTACAACAACAGATAGAATGTAAAGCAACAAAGTGGTGAAGTCTATGGTCTCTAACTCATTAGCCAAACATTTGAGACTCCCTCCCTACAATACTTCCCTCCTGTCTGAGTAAAAAGCCTTTTTAAATAATTTGGGTTTGCATTGTTTGCGGAAAGCCAGGAGCGTGGAGGCTTTCCTGGGCTGAATCCACACACCCTCAGAGTGTCCCAGTGTTGCGCTAAATGTTCTCTAAACACCCGGAAGTATAGCATCTTTCTAGCACGATTTCTGAATCGTGCTAGAAAGACACTATACTTCCGGGTGTTTAGTGAACATTTAGCGTAACGCCGGGATGTGCCAAGGGCGTGTGGATTTGCCCCTGACTTCCTCAGGCAGGCCGTTCCACAGAGTAGGGGCCACCACAGAGAAAGCCCATGTACGGGCTGCTGTTGATTTCACCCATGTGCAGGCTGGCACCTGCAAGAGACCCTGTTCAGATGAGTGACACTGCCGTGGAGGGACATAGGGAGGGAGGCAGTCCCATAGGTATGCTGGGCCAAGGCTGTGAAGAGCTTTGTATGTAATAACCAATACCTTGAATTGAGCATGGTAACTGATAGGTAGCTATTGGAGTGAGCGTAGGATGGGAGTGATGTTCATGCTCCTGCTTGCTCGTGTTAACAGTCGACTTTCAGCATTTATTATTATTATTATTATTAGTAGTAGTAGTAGTAGTAGTAGTAGTAGTAGTAGTAGTAGTAGTAGTAGTAGTAGTAACAACAACAACAACAACAACAACACATTTGATTTATATACTGCCCTTCAGGACAACTTAATACCCACTCAGAGCAGTTTACAAAGTAATTATTATCCCCACAACTAGTGCACCAATTGGAGCCTCCTAGTTATCTTAGACGGGAGACCAATAGTGCATTACAATAGTCAAGTTCTGAAGTTACCATATCATGGATCCGGGTTGTACACCACTGTGGCAAGATCTTTCCTGTTCAGGAAGCACTGCAGGTGGCTCACTAGCCAGAGCTCATGGAAGGCACTCCTGGATACCTTTGCTATCTGTTTATTCAACAGGAGGCCCAAGTCCTGCAGAACTCCCAAGGTATGCACCTTCCCTTTCAGAGGAGGGCAACGCCATCCAGAAAGGTGATATCTCCATTCCTCAGTCAAATCCGCCCCCTCCGCCATGATTAAGTTTCATCTTGTTAGCCCTCATCCATCCCAAAACTGCCTCCAGGCATTCATGGTGTCCACAGCCTATTTGGAGATTATTTTAATGAATCTGTTTTCAGTGCGACCCCACAGCTTCCCTCATGCTGGAAAATGACTATGCCTCCACCAAATGGGTAATTTTGAATTAAGCTGGCTTCAGCACAGGAGCTCGCATTCCCCTCCCTCCCTTGCATTCAAGGCTTCCGGCCTGGTGAGCAGAGGCAAGGTGCCGCCGTTTGGGGCGGGAAGAGGCAAGCCTGCAGGGTGGCTGTTGTGACGGCAAAATGGAGGAAGGGAGGATTTTATTGTGAGTTGTGTGGCATCCTCATTGAAGAGAAAAACAAGATATGAAATATCTCTATAAAATAGAATGCTTGGTGAACCCACAACTGCTCTAAGACCTTGTGCAACTTCCTAAAGTGGTTTAGAGCAATTTATATGCAATGCCCGTTTCTTGGCCGGGTGTAAGCACTTAAGTGCTACTTTTAACCTGCTATATTTTCCTGTAAACAGGAGGGTGGTGGTAGCGTCTTAAAGACTAACAACAACAACAACAAAAAATTCCTCCAGCATAAGTTTACATGGTTGCCCGCTAGATCCCTTTTTATTTCTGCTGCTGCCGACTGACATAGCTACCCCTCCAGAATGATTCTGGAATTTGTTGTCCGCGTTGACCCTCCAGAATAAGGCAGGAGAGATAGAAATAAATTCCCCTACCCTTTCCTTATTTAGTGGCTGTGTGGGGCTTTCTGCCCATCACAAAGACCTATGAAAACGATTGCAGGAGTTTTGAAATTGCACTGCATGGGGTTCTTTTTAAGCAATGGAAGAGATTATTTCGCAACACTTACCCAGTCTCTTAGAATTGTACAACACAGGAGTCTCTGAAGCAGAGAGCCTTTTCCAGTAAGTGCATATATATATATGCTGAATATATGCTGAATATATATATTCAGTTTTCTGCAAGGCATCTGTGAATTAGGTCCTCCGCTAACATCGCATTCCACTTTTCTCCCCTTTGTTGTCTTCAGGGGATGGGTTTGAATTATTTAATGGTTCCTGGGTCTGAAGCTGATAGAGAATTGTTTGATTATGTTTCAGAACAAGATCCAGAATAGCCTGATAAAAGATTGCTGTGCATATTATTTAAGGATCCCTAGTGACCACTGAATGAATACACTTTGCTTTAACTGTGGTGCGATTGGATCTCAGCCTAGCGTTTTCATTTTGAGCAACTTTGTGCTCTGTATAGAACTGTCACACACTGACTTATATTTCTTGGCCTTCAGCCTTTTGTACATAATCTTCAGTGTAGCCTTTGGTGGAGGTCAAAGGGACTTCCTCCTTCCTTTTTTACCAGCAGAAAAGCGCTGGTTGGACCCAACCCATTATTCTGTGTACTGGTCCCCAGCTATTATTCCCTCTCTGAACTTCAGAATAATGCAACCAATGCCTGTTCTTTATGGGACGATCGCATACCCCCTATTTCCAAAGAACAAAAAGGATAATGAGAGTGGGATTGCATTATTCTGTCATATAAATATATTAATCTATGAAGTAGGTGGCTAAAACAGTCTTCATTCAGTAGCTCCAATGCAATGAAGCATCAGTCCATTCTAGCTTGGATAGATAGATGGAGCTTCACAAACAATATGACTGGCTAACTTGCCTTCTGTCCTACTTTCTATTCACTTCCAAGCACTGAGCTAAATGCTGTATCCTTAAGGCCAGGCATCCCAATGAGGCAACAGCACAGTTTTAAACATAACTGTGCAGGTCCTTCCCTGCACAGAGCAACAGCTGCTTCCTATTTGTTATTTCAGCCTGCTCAGTAAATCCTGGAGTGGAGAACCCAGCGCCCAGTCCAGGGAATTCTAAAACACTCACCTGGATGAAAAGAACAGAGTTGTCACAAACGGCACACTAAAGCTCAGGGCATTTTTCATTTTCCGTAGCTGCATGTTCATGTGCTTAATGTCTAGTTCTTAATTTGTGTGTGGACATGGCTTAATTTCTCAACGATTACTCTGTGACTGGTGGCAGTTGATTGCGAGGACTGAGTCGGTGGAAATGCATTGTGCTTGAGGTGGCGTTCAAGTTTAACCTGTGATGTTTGATTCACCCTGACGAACAAGTCATCATAGGTCAGCCAGTCCTTAGTTCCATATCCACATTTCTTTATGTCACAGGAGTGTTGGAGTCCAGTGATAAAGCTGGACTTGAACTCAAGTCTACCACCTTCTGAAAAGGTGGCTTGAACAACCAACTTTCATCCCTTACTACAGCCCTAGGAAGTCCCAGCCATTATATACCAGTCTTTTAAAAATCATCATCATCATCATCATTATATTGTATCCCTGGCTGCATCCAGAATTATTCCTTTTGGCTGCCTCATGAGGCTCAACATCAAACTAGAAATTATTTCTATGGCCCAGTGGACACAGGATCTAACAGTTGCTTGGTTTGGGCACCAGAATAACAACAACAACAACAACAACAACAACGATAACAACAGTGTGCTTATGCACCGCCCTTCTGGACAGATTAACGATTAATTTTTACTTTCAGGTTTCTGACTGGGGTGTGGCTTGTCAACCCCAGAAAAGAATTTTTTCAGGTTCTGTTCAGATTTTGCTGTTTTGTGAGTTGTTGAAGCATGGGAATGTATGAAGAATGTTGAGGTAGGCTACATACGCAGGATCAGCTAACCCAAATTAGTTATCCCCATTCAATATAAATTGAACATTGTTGTTGTTGTTGTTTTCTTGGTAATGACAGTGTAATGCCTGAATATCTCTTTCACTGCCTTTTTCCTTCCAACATGGTCCCTGTTAATTAAAGGCCAAAGGCATTAAAAACAAAAAAAATTGTATATTTAAGTATAAATCTATGTATTGAAAACAAAACAGAACTACATGTTCTAGAAGGTCTTTAAAAAAAATCAAAAGATAGTTATGTGTGAATTGGCCTTACAGTGAATATTTATAATCTATTATACTGTTACTATAATTGCTTATTGTGAATAGATCTGCCACTATGAGTTTGCACACCGAGCAAATAATGTCTGATCGAGAGACCTTAGGAAGGGCTTGGATGTTCCTTAAAATCTCTCTTCTCTCTTCTCTGCCTTTGCAAGTAATAAAATACTGAGCTTTCTTGGCTGGAGTTGGTTGAAACTGAAATGTGCGTGAGGTTACTTCTCAAAGTAAAGAGGATCTCAAATACAAACTCCAGAGAATAAGAAATCCTTAGCAGCTCACATAGGCCTGAATTTTTGCTCTGAAAACATTCACTAACAGTTAGTTAGGACTTCTCTACAAGGGCTCTGAGCCCCTGTTTCTTTAGGCAGTGGAATTTGTAGTGAGGACAATCACAGTTATGCATTCGATTTGCTACACTGCTATCCTTTGACCCATTCCAAACACATTACTTGGAACATCTTTCTCTCGTCTCTGAGTGGCATCTAATCAAAAACAATCCAGGGGCCTCCGAGGACATTAAATGAGTTTGATCTCTGCTCTCTTGGAGGCCACCTACCTTTCTTCAAAATTTTGAAGGCAGGGCTTTGGATAACTCTGCCATGGATCATAGCAGAAGGGCAGTATTGTATAATGCGACAAAATCCAATTTCACACAATTAATAGAACAAGAAAAAGGAGGCCAAGTTGATGAAGCACTTGGTACTCTTCAAAATGTTAGGCAGGGAAAAAATGCATTTAACAAGTGAGGTGATCATGATCATATGATTTACTTATGCTCAATTATTGGTTGCTTCTTTCTCATAGGCAGGGCTTTTTTTCAGCTGGAACGCAGTGGAACGGAGTTCCGGAACCTGTTGAAAATGGTGGCCCCGCCCCCTGATCTCCAGACAGAGGGGAGTTTAGATTGCTTTCTGTGCCGTGGCGCAGAGGGCAATCTAAACTCCCCTCTGTCTGGAGATCAGGGGGCGGAGCCACCGGCCATGTGACCATTTTCTCCGAGGGCAACCCACTGAGAGCGGGACCACAAGTGACGCCTGACACAGGTTGGACACTTGCCAGCTTCCCTCAAGTTTTGATGGGAAATGTAGGCAGCTTGGCGGAATGTTGGACAAGTGACAGTTGAAAAGTCCATTGGACAGCAGTCAGAGAGTCAAGCTGTAAAACCAGGATGCCTACATTTCCCATCAAAACTTGAGGGAAGCTGACTAGTGTCCAACCTGTGTCAGGCGTCACTTGCGGTCCCGCTCTGAGTTCTACCACCTCTTTTCCCAGAAAAAAAGCCCTGCTCATTGGTATGGTTTCCGGCAGAGCATGCAGTAAGACACTAACAATTATACATATGTAATGTGACAATTGCAACAAAGGTGTTGCTTAGAATTATAATGTTTTATTAATTATCCAATGCCTCGTATTGTATAAGAACAGAGAAAAGTATAATTTCCCCAAGAAGCTTAGAATCTCGGGGCCAGTTTTACAATACTTACTCACACTAGTTAGTACTTGCCCATACAAATAGGCTAATTACAGTCAATGGGACTATTTGGATGGGTAAGAATTGCTCTGCGTGTGGCCAATACAATCTATACTGAGTTTGTGTGCTTTATAGTTCATATAAAGTTTCCGATTACTTCTGTTTGCTCAGCACATTTACTACTTTCTGGTGATATGTTTGTTACAATTGGCAGGATGTGGGTAGAGCGAGGCAGGCATAACGGCAACACTGCACACAGCTGTGCCCTTATGCTACCATGTTCGCAGCAGTAACCTCCCACTGTAATGTGGTGGGGCTACATGAGCACTGCTGGCCCTGTCCACAGGCAGAGCGAGAAGAATTTCCCAAATCAAAGGGCATGCATAATATTTCTATCTCTATGCTCATTCTCACACACTGCATCCAGCCCCTGTCCCGAACCTCAACGCCGGCTCTCATTGGCGGCAGCCAAGTCAGTAAGTACTTCCAACATTTCCCCGAAGAACTACACTTCCATTTTTAAGTCATTTATTTACTCACTTCATTTATTCCCTGACTTTCTTCCAAATGGGGATCCAAAGGGCTGTACATCATTCTTCTTTCTTCCATATTATCCTCACAACAACTTTGTGAGGTAGGTTAGGCCAATAGTAGATTGAATAACAACAACGACAATGATCGATTTATATACCGCCCTTCAGGACAACAACGCCCACTCAGAGTAGTTTACAAAGTGTGTCATTATTATCTTCACGACAATCACCCTATGAGGTGGATGGGGCTGAGAGAGCTCTGAGGGAGCTGTGACTGACCCAAGATCACCCAGCTGGCTTCAAGCGGAGGACTGGGGAATCAAACCTGGTTCTCCAGATTAGAGTCCTGCCACTCTTAACCACTACACCAAACTGGCACCATTAAGAGTGCTGAGAAAGTTCCTGGTAGGCTATTAGCCTGGGGAGGGCCCCTCCCTGCTGGGACTACCTCAAGCTAAAGTGAGGAGTGGGTGAGAGTCCCCACCATCGCAAGACAGGGCTGTTAAAAAAGAGGCACCTGATCCTGACTCAGCCTGCTCAGTGAGGGGCAGGGAGGGACATCCTAGGTCCCTGGAGAGGACCTTGTATTGCAAAGATCCCAAAAGAGGATAGCTCTTGATGGAGCCATCCAGTGTTAGAAGTAGGGTTCCCAATTGCTCTGGAGAAAAATCTCCTGTCCCTTTAACAAATGCTTAACATGTGGGAATGAACAGTTGAAGCTTTTCATGGCATAGAGATAAATAACATCACCTGGTAAATAAAATATCCTGGGACAGAATATTTTTCTCCAGGCCACTTGGCAACCCTCGCCAGCTGTGGTAGGAAAGTTTTGCCCCATTACAGCATGGTCCTCAAGTGCAACAATGAACGGATGCCGTTCACTTATGTGGGCAAAACTGAAGAGGTATGAGGAAGGCAGTGTGGGGTGAGAGAACTAAACCTCCCACTCCACTAAGCAGAGTGCATCCAGGCTAAGGAGACTTCCTCCATCTAAGCCACTCTTCCTCCAACATGTGTCACTTAAAATGTAGGAAGGCTCCTTACATTGAGGCCTACTGCCCACTGCTTCTGCCTGGTATGTGGCAGAGGTTTACCCTCATTCAGATTATAACTTGTTTACCTTGCCCATGGAACTCAATGGGAGTCATTAAGAACTGAGCCATCTGTATAGTTCCGTCACCATCTTTGTGTTCCACACCATCGGTTCCATTTTTACGGTGATGCCAGAGTATGATGTTATATATGGGTTATATTACTGTGATGTAACATTTAGTGTTACGGATGGTCTATTATAAAATAGATATCTGTCCATTTTGGGGAGAAGGCTTCATAAGTGCTTAGCATAAATCAGTGCTTCCGTTATCTTCCATTTTTGCATGAGTGAAAATTGAAGGAATATGGTTATTTCCCTGAAGAGAACGGGCGTCTTCCACTCCAGAATACTGGCGTGTATCTGGCCATTCCTCTCAGGAAAGTTTGGCCATTTTCACACTGCTTACTGGCCACGGAACATCGCGCCAAGCTCCTGGAATGACAGCGTCTTTCTGGCGCAATTTCGCGAGAGAACAGCAGTTCTCGCCCGAAATTGCGCCAGGAAGACGCTGTCGTTCCGGGAGCTTGGTGCGATGTTCCGTGGCCAGTAAGTAGTGTGAAAACAGCCTTTGATGCTTTGCTCCTGTCTAAGGCATCTTCCTGCAACCTCCATGGCTTTGTCTTTGGTGGAAGTGCCATGAGGTTGGAAAAAGGCTCCTAAGCTGGAGGAAGGCTTCAGCATTTCCTGAAGGGAGTGAAGGGATGGATGGGGGGGGCAGAAACAGCTCTGAAGAAGGGTCCGCCCTGCCCCACCCACCCCTTTACGTATTGGGGATGGAGGAATAGCAGCCTGCCACCTTTGCACAAGGTAGTGGGGGGCTGCTTGGCCCTGCCTCACACATGGTGAGGGCTCGCAGCTTGTAGTGGTAGTGGGGCCGCTAAGTGAGTGTGTCCCAGAACATCTTAATGGCTAGGATTGCCAACCTCTAGGAGGGGCCTGAAGTTCTCCCAGAATTCCAATGGGTCTTCAGACTGCAGAGATCATTTCCCCTGGTGGGAAGAGCAGCTTTACAATGTGGACTCTGTGGCATCACAAACCCCACTGAGCTCCCTCTCCTTCCCAGACTCTACCCTCTCCAAGCTCCATCTCCAGGTATTTCCCAAACTGGAGGTGGCAAACCTCTTAATGGACACTCTGCCACTAGCGGAGAGGAGGTAGGATAAATGTCACTGATACGCTGATGCGTATCTGATGTAAACAATAATTAGGCAAGAACAAATGATACGTAGATCACGTTTCACTCTCTCTTCTTGCTCCAGTGACGTAGCCTGCTGTTTAGATGGCCAGTGGACACATGGAACAGTTATGCTCAGAATGACTTCCCTCTTGATTTCAAATTAGGGGCAAAGTTGACATTAATGTGGACTTCTAAATGAGGATCAGTGCACATATGGAGCTCTGGATCAGTGTATTTGCCAAACCAGTATAGTCAATTTACCTTTAGATCCATCGGTTTTACAGTGTGTGTGTATCTAAGTGGTTTATTTTACATTGAATGCTGTTGAGCCTGTTTGCAAATTGCCCTTGTGTTTTGCTAAAATGTTGCCTTCTGCACAGGAGGAAAGCTGGCTAAACTGGATTCAAACAAAACCTAAGTCTTGTCATCCAAGTAACAAAAGCAGTCCTGCTTGAACTCCTAGAACAGAAATATGTGGCAGTCAGTGATGGAGATACTGGAGTTTCTATATCTGCAGGGAAACTAGTTGGAGCAGAACCTTCAAGGGCAAGAAGATTAGAATTGCCCTCAACTACCTCGAAAAGGCTACGGACTCTTTCAGAAATCCTTTCTACCATAAACAAGTCAGCAGTCGCTGTGCTGGTCTGGTAGGGAGAGAAAAATCCAAAAAAACAACAGGAGTATTATTTTACCACTGCAACAACAGAAGTGTTTTATTCATTAGGACCAACCAAAATATCAGAAAATAGTAAGTGTAATCGATGGTTGTTGTGGATTTCCCGGGCTGTATCGCCATGGTCTTGGCATTGTAGTTCCTGACGTTTCACCAGCAGCTGTGACTGGCATCTTCAGAGGTATAGCACCGAAGACAGAGATCTCTCAGTGTCAAACTGTCTCTATCTTTGTCTCTGTCTTTTGGTGCTACACCTCTGAAGATGCCAGTCACAGCTGCTGGCGAAACGTCAGGAACTACGATGCCAAGACCATGGCGATACAGCCCGAAAAATCCACAACAACCATCGTTCTCTGCCTGTGAAAGCCTTCGACAATATAGTGACTGTAATCCTTTGAGTTCCTGAGAACTCATCATTTGGCTGAATGTTAAATACAAAAAGGACAGGCAGAGAGAAGGTGTTACAGTGAAATCCTAAGCAGAGTTACTCCAGTCTAAGCCCCAAGCCTGTCTGCTGTTTTTGACTGTTCATAAAATGGAGACCATGGAGTTGCACACTTACACTGCAATCCTAAGGGCTCTTTCCTCGGAGTAAGCCCTATTGAATAGTGGAAACATTCGGGGGGGGGGGGCTGTTTGTCCTTTCTTGGGCTCTACATGTCCTGGGATGATGAGATGGAGGGCATGCCCCAAAATGGGCTTCTAGAATTCAGAGGCATTCAGTGAACTTTTAAATGTCAAGAGATGTAGAATCCTGGGTGATGTAATTGTTCATGTTTAGGAGTTTTCTGAGGAAAGGGAAATCCACCCAGTTGTCACCTCTGTTTCAGCATGATGAAACATTTAAGCAGTGGAAAATGTGCAATGCCCAAATAATCCATTTGCGACCATAGATACTGAGGACTGTTTGGTTAATTCTGGCTGTTTTCTCATATGCATGCTTTCCCCCAAATGTTAAAGATAAAAGAAAGAATAAAGTACATCATAAATTTAGTCAATAATTTGATGATGTTTCATTTACAACATGACTGGGCAACTCAGAGAGCCACCACGGAAATCCCTCACGAGTGGCAGTGATAAAGCTAATTGACGTTGTCAGTGTATAAATAATTACCATACTTAGTGTGGCATTTGAATGACAGTTTAAACCGTCAAGCCATGCTTGATGAATGTGTTGCCCTTTTCCTACAATGGCATTTGTGCAATTTCCAGTGTGATACCACAGCAGAATGCCTTCAATATCATCATGAGACCTCAGTTAAATCTCTGAAAAGATTTTCTCATAAACATGGAGCCCTGCAGTGCTGCTTAGATTTTTTTTTCTTCCCGTTTGGTTTATCTTTTGTTTGCAGTCTTGATATCTTGAGAGCCAGAGTGGTGTAGTCTAAGAGTGTTGGTCTAGGGTCTGGGAGACCCAGGTTCAAATCCTCACTCTGCCATGGAAGCTTGCTGGGTGACCTTGGGCCAGTCACACAAACTCACCCTGACCTACCTTACAGGGTTGTTGTGAGGATAAAATGGCAGAGAAGAGAATGATGTGATTCACTTAGGGTCCCATTTGGGGAGAAAGGTAGGGTATAAATGAAGTTAAAAAATCATCTTCCATCATAGGCTGAGATTGCAGCTGGACACTTCCCCATAGACCCTAAAAAAGTGGGATGAGCCATAGAATGTTTGACCGCAGTTTGCACCCAGTGTAGATGTTCACATAACCATTCACCATAGCCAAAAGTACTGGCCAGAAATAACTAGGGTAGAAAAACAAGTAATGCATTATAGTCAAAGTGGCCATGAAAAGTGCACTCCCAACATACTAATAAAACATTCACTTATATTTTCCGCCACCATCTCAAATTTTGTTAGAAAACAGAGGGCAAACTACAGTATTTGGGGGGGGGGGGTGTTGGGTCTGGGTTTCCAGGACCCAATTCAGTTTCTCGCAACCATACAGCTGCTGCAGAGAATGTCATTTTTAAAAAATGGCAGGAGCCTGATTTGGCTTTGAAGCGCAGCTTGAGGGGGGAAAGGGCACCTGCCACCGCCACCTTCCGCACTAGGGTTGCCAGCTCCAGGTTGTAAACTTCCTGGAGACTTTGAGGGTGGACCCTGGAGAGGGTGGGGTTTAGGAGAGAAGGGACTTCAACAGGGTATAACGCCATAAATTCCATCCTCCAAAGGAGCTATTTTTTCCAGGGAAACTGATCTCTGTTGCTTGGAGATCCGTTGTAATTCCATGAGATCTCCAGCGCCCACCTGGAGGATGGTAACCCTACCCCACACCGATTTCCCAAGCTGAACAGCCCCTGCAGGAAGTTATTAACACAACTTTGGAGCTGCTCCAAGCCGATTTTTAAAATTATATTTCCCAGAGCTGCTATGTGGCTGTGGGAAAAGCAAGTTAGGTCTAAGACTCACCAAAAAACATATTGTCTGGTTTGGCCCTGAGAGAATTCCAACACTTGTCTTTACAATATACCTTTGCTATGTTTCTTAAGTCATGCTTCATTTACAGGAAATCATTCCTGGCATGCTGGGAAGGTTGATAGTGATAATAGCCTTCTGAACAGATACACCTTCCAACTATCTAGGTTGGCAGTACTAACGCTGCTCATTTCCAGTGTTACCTTGTGGATCATCTCATTAACACGTGCCTAGTTCTCAGTTCAGACTACAGGGAGGTGCTTGCATCATTGAATAGCCCTCTGTTTTTTAATTCATTACCTGCACATAGAAAATAAGTGCATCAGGGAAAATGTTAGGCTAGAAGTCTAGGCTAGCTTTCCACAGACAAGGAAATTTTGTGTGTGTGTAGAATTCAGTCATGCAATTTCTTTCCTGTCCCTGGGCAGTCTGAAGTGGTAACACCCAGATACTGCTTTACTGTCTTATAGCCACCATAGTCACAAAGGTACATTTAAAAGTGTGTGGATAATGCCTGGTGAAATTTAAAGCCAGAGGAACTGCTGAATATCATTCCCAGGGGTCAGAGTTTTGTAATGTTTTAATCCCTCGCCTAGACTAGTGAAAACAAAGCAAGATACGCAAAACAGGAAACATTGCAGAATGAAGCATTTGCTTGCATAATCTGTACAGGCTGCCTAGCTTTGGCAGTGGCTTGGATTTTTTTTTTTTAAACACAGATCTGTATACCAAAACCTGGTTACTGTCTCAACCATTCCTTTTCATTCACATATATTCCAACCTTCAGGGAGTTTGGGCAGATACTCCTTTCTGACAGATGGAGATTTAAATCCAATCAGATGAGTTTAGAAGCGGCACCTCATTTACAAGGAACTAGAGAAAATGAATGCCGTGCACAGTATCCAAAGTGGTTTCTTCTTAATGAGAATGGTTATTTCAGCAAAGCAACATCCATGCCTTAATTCTAGAAGCCACAATAAGGAGAAATTTAAGTAGAGACAGATGACTTTTACTTTATTCCAGCTTCAAATTCCAGTTATGACTCAAAGTGCAATTATTTTCCCTTTTTTTGTGGGAGAGGGAGTAGGGTGGTATTAGATCTAGAAGATTCTTCTAAAGAGATCTGTAATATCTAGACATTTAAAAGTATTCTTCAGCATGGTTTGGGAATCTTAATAAATTCTTAACCATTTGAATGATAGAGCAAGACCCATTACCACTCTGTAAAAAGCATGTACTTCTGCCAAATGTTTTTACTGCATGTACTCTAATAATAATAATAATAATAATAATAATAATAATAATAATAATAATTTATGTACTGTCCTTCAGGATGACTTAACACCCACTTAGTGGTTTACAAAGTATGTTATTATTATCCCCACAACAAAACACCCTGTGAGGTGGGTGGGGCTGAGAGAGCTCCTAGAAGCTGTGACTAGGGTTGCCAGCCTCCAGGTAGCCTCCCAGAATTACAACTTGTCTCCAGGCCACAGAGATCAGTTCACCTAGAGAAAATGGCTACTTTTGGGGGTGGACTCTATGGAATTTTGCCAGGCCAAGGTCCTTTCCCTCCCCAAACCGCACTTTCTCCAGTTTTCTCCAGGTTTCACCCCCGCCCCCCCCCCCCAAATCTCCATGAATTTCCCAACTTGGAGCTGGCAACCCGAGATGTGACTGACCCAAGGTCACCTAGCTGGCTTCAAGTGGAGGAGTGAGGAATCAAACCCGGCTCTCTGACAGTTGTCCAACATTAGGACTGAAACAGGTTTTCTGAGGTTATAACAGACACAATGCAGTGTGTATTGCAAGCAGCAAGAGCAATGGGCGCCATGTAGGAATTGCAAATGTACAGCAACACTTTCCAGAGTTTTCATCTTGAGTGTTGTAGTGTACAGTCAGGAACATGGGAAGTGTCTTCAAACTTACTTTGTTTCCAGGCTGTCTTTCGCCTTGTTAACGCTCATCAAATAAAGCCACCTGTAAAAAAACCCTGCCCATCCCATGCTAATCTCCCACCAGCAGAGTGGACCAATTTCAATGCCTTCATGTCTGGGCTGTGAACAACAGAAATTCTGGAACCATTCACACACACAGTCCTTTGAATTATTGTGCTGCACTCACAATGTCACCTCAAGTATGAAGAGAACCGAAGGGCCCAGCTCTGGAAACAAACAATTTGACAGTTTTAGATTCTGGCCTTGCTGAATCATCTTTAAGATAGTGTCATGGTCGTTTACTGTACATGGATCTCCCTGAGCAATTGCTCAATGGACAGCATTACCTTGAACAAGAAGGAGGCCCTAAGTGCATAAACCCGTAGATGTCCCCCCCATGTGCAAATCCATGAACTCCAGGGAATCTTAGGCCTATGTAGACACAGGCATGGCTTCAGCTTGATATCCCTCCAGAAGTACACAGGATATCCTTTCGGAAGAGAGGAAGACAGGAGCTTCAACAATTTTATCAACATTACAGAATATAAGCAGGAAAAGACAGGCAATTCTAGATGCTAAAACAATCCTAAACTGACGGCAGTTCTCGGAAGGACAGTTCTAAACAATATAACAGCAGCAATTTACTCCGGATAGTTCTAAAATACAGTAGCAATGTTAAATCACCAATTCCTAAACAATTCCTGTTTAGTTAGAGTTTATTCAAAAATGTCTTCTTGCATAGCTAGTCCAAGGAAAAACTCCCAAAGGAAGGGCAAGGTACATACCTATCTTTGCAGGTGTGTGGAAGATTAGAGGGTAGTCTCAGAGAGGGATTATGGAGGGACATCATTTGTTATGGCCAGGGTGTGTGGGTTGCCAAAGAGTCAATGAAAAGACCCCAATTAGGTTGTTTGACAGTCTTCCCATGGGAATCAGGCTGTGTCACCCAGGGATGTTTTTAACTGCCTATAGCTTCCACCGTGATTCTCTGGTTTGATACAAGTTGGATTCTCCCTGTATTTGTGGCTGCATAAGGCCCTGGGATGTAGAGGAGCTCTAAGGATTGTGGCTCACAGCAGGGAGGGGTTTTTAGGGTAACCTAGATGTCACCTTGATACAGAGATACACACAATAGTTTGTGATACCAAGAGAAACTCTGGTATAGCTTGTCGTACGGACCAAAAAGATAAGTTGTGGGCAGTTTATCACTGTGTAACATTTAAAGTTCCTTGTTTTCTGTCATTGTGGTGATGCTACTGAGAACTGAAAAAAAGGCTTAAGCTGTCTGATACGCCAGATCAGCAGAAGATGGAGATTTTTTTCAGAATATCAGTGGACCTGAAGCATTAAATGTTTACAGTTCCTGTCCGCTGTCTTTTCAGGAGGGAAGTAACAATGTGATAGTTACAAAACAAATAATGGGATGCTGGGAAGAAATCTTCCTTAACCCTCTAGCAGGAGCACGTTCTGGGCTTGCTGGACTTGCAGGCTGCTTCCACACAGCAACAATTCTCTGCGTAGTTTTCATTGCTGGTGGCAACGGAGCATCCACTCGGCAGTTCCCCCCACATTTTCCTTGCTTCCGTCCCTCATTCCCCTCCCGCACACCACTGAAGGGCTTTCCCAGGCTTTTTTTTTTTAAAAAATCAGTAATTGACATACTGCTCTAGTGTTCCAAAATCTGTTTACTAGGTCCTCTGAATTCTCAACTTTTATTTTTTTTAAAAATGACTAGACTTTTTTGTTGCACAGATATAAGGGGAAAGCCATCACTCTGCAAATGAGAATGGTTACTCTTTTTAAAAATGAAAGCAGAGAATTCAAAAGAACTGGAGATAGATCAGTAGAACGTTATAAAAAGCCCTTTGGTGGCTGGGGAAAATGGCAACAGTGGGTGGGGGGCATTGAGGCAAGGAAAGTGATGCCAATGTGGGTAGGATTTGAAAAAATACATTGCCTCCCAGTCATACAAATGCATGTCATTGACTGCACTCTTCTCACTCCCCCCCCCCACTCCCAAAAGATCATGCCGAACCATGTTTGGGAAAGATCACAGTTAAGCAGGGAAAAACAGAAAGTGGCTGATGGGGGAGGGGGTGACATTGTGTGGTCGCTCCAAAAATTCCAATCCAATTTGGACAACAAACTGGAGCAAAACTGCTGTGCTGAAGCTGCCCTGGAGTGCCTCTTTTAAGACAGCATTATGTTTTCCAAGATGACACTTTCTCACAGTATTGATCAGCAACTGGAAGGCACTGGGCCAAATCCAGCATTCTGTGAACAGACTCTCCAGTTACCAACCCCAGAAAAAAGGGAAATGTATGAAGGGCTGTGGTAATTGGCCTCTTTGCCAGTAGGCCCTGATGGAGGAGGAGCACAGAAGCCCAGGCTTTGCTCTCTGCCCTTGATTCCATTCTCATTTCTGGCCCTCCAAGCCCAGACCAAACATTGCTGTAGCAAATATGAGAACGATTAGGAGTGTAGTAATGTGTCTTAATGAGTCCCAACGAGAAAGGTAATAAACCAAATGACCACGTATATAGCACCTTTTGCAAACCTTTTGATTTAGCTGTTTGGGGGCTGTAGTGTCGCTGGGAACCCCGTTTGGAACACCCAACATAATCATGAAAAACCCATGCAAGTACCCCAAATGATGTAAGCTGTTTTGGGTCCCTGTTTGGGAAGAAAAGCAGGGGATAATTTAAAAATAAAATAATCACAGGAACTTATATTTATGAGACTCCATGGGCTTTCCTTGCAATCCCGAGAAATGGTTTTTCAAACCACTGGAAAGCATCCTGATTCTTAAGCCTTATTTTCAGCAGTTTAACTTCAAAATATTGATGTGTGCCAATGTCTGAGGGCTGCCACAAAGGGCCGAAACCCTATAAAACACAAAGCCCCCCCCCCGTGATTATGCACCGTTCCCTTGTGCAAAGCATACCAGATGCAATCAGCATAGCTTCAGAATCATATTCATCAGCTTGTACCTGCTCAGCACTTTGAAAATGAAGTGCTTTGTATAATAAGCGCTAAGCACTAAGCACCACAACTTTCTCTCCCATGCCGCTCCCCCCCCCCTCTTCTACACTTTGTCAGTGCCAAGGTTTTTGTTCCTTTGGTTTTGGCAAGAAACCTGAAAAGGAAATGCATAATGAAATTGCGCTCTTCATCTATGGGCATCCAGAGAAGAAAGATACACACCAGAGGCCCACTGCAGTTTAAACAAGAAGTCTTACAAATTTCTTTGTAAACTGAGGAAAGACTGGAGACCTTTGCAGTTGACTGGGGGACAATCACAGCCATTATTTTAAAAAGTGGGACAACTTATTATATTATTATAATTCATAATTTAGATAATTATATCATTTTCATTATTGTTCATAATAGCCTTATTCATCGATAATTATTATCTATCAGATGTGCTGCCTCCTACTCCAAGGAGCTTAGGATACTTTGCGTGGGATTATCCCATTTTCTCCTCAGAATGAACCCATGCAGTAATTGAGGCCGAGGTTTGGAGCTTGCAAGGAATACAGACATAACTTTTTTCATTTGGAAGCATCCTGACTGCGCAAGCATGTCTTTTCTTTGCAGGTTTCCGATCTTTAAAAAGATACTCTGCAGATTCACAGCAGAAGCCAGCAATACTGCGGCTGATTGGTTGGTGCTTGTGTGGCACCCTCCCCACCAGATGTTCAATTTTTAAACAAATAAAACGATGAATGAATGGATAAATATTTATGTACTGTTTTTAAAAATAAAGGAACAGGCACCTTTCCTGAAGCATAGGGAGGGAAAGAGAGATGGCTGAGATGGCTCTTGATTATTTGCATAGGCCGTATCTGAGGTAAACATTTTTCCTCAGGGCCTGTTTGCCAGCTCTTTTTAATGTATGTTTCTGTGGTGTTTGTATAGTGGGGGAAAATGTCTCAAGTGCCAATGGAGAGGATACATGTGCGCTTTGCAATATCTGAACTCGACAAAGTGCTTCACACAAACTACTTCTTTTTGCAACAGGAAGTGGCTTTTGGGTGTCATTTTCTTCTCCTTTGGAATGGTACTTCTGCTCAGCAAAAATTGGGAGGGATACCTACTTTTCAGCAAGGTTCACAGGTGCCGGAATATATTGACTACAGCAAAAATGGTGGTGTTACTTTAAGGCAATGTGGGTTTATATGTCATTTTGGTACTTCATAATAACAATAGCAAAGGCAAACAAAACTCTTTTTTCTTCTGGAAGAGAATGGATTTGTGCCTTTGACATGCACAAGTTCACATTTGTAACAATGAAGCTGCAGGATGGTCAGGGAGATCACATAGAGTTGCCAAGTCTGGGTTGGGAAATTCCTGGAGATTTGGGGGTGGAGTCTGGGAAGAGCAGGGTTTAGGGAGGGGATGGACCTCAGCAGGGTGTAAAGCCATAGTGCTGGAACGCGCTCCCAATTGAGATCCCAGCAGTTCCACGGGGCTTGTAAAATGGAAATGTTCCGCCAGGACTTTGGTTGACTGCCAGTGAATTGTTCCCTGCTTTGTTCCCCCCATGTATTCCATTGCTGGCTGCTCTGTATCCATAACTTTAGATAATTCAGTGTAGCCTGTGTTGTTTACTGTTTATGATACCATTTTAGTATTTTGTGTTGTATTGCACTGAGCTTTTAAATACTGGTTTTAGATAAGTATTGATTATTTTAATGTAAAATATTTCTGTTGTGCCTGTTTGCAATGAGGGCAGAGTATAAATAAATAAATAAATAAATAAATAAATAAATAAATAAATAAATAGAATATACTTCCCAAACCACGGAGCCCCGTGGTACAGAGTGGTAAGCTGCAGTACTGCGGACGAAGCTCTTCTCACAACCTGAGTTCAATCCTGGCGGAAGCTGGGTTCAGGTAGCCGGCTCAGGATTGACTCAGCCTTCCATCCTTCCGAGGTCAGAAAAATGAGCACCCAGTTTCCTGGGGGTAAAGTGTAGGTGACTGGGGAAGGCAATGGCAAACCACCCCGTAAAACGTCTGCCAAGAAAACTTAGTGATGTGACGTCCCCCCATGGGTCAGTAATGACTCAGTGCTTGCACAGGGGACTACCTTTACCTTTACTTCCCAAACCAGCTATTTTCTCCAGGGAAACCGGAGATCATTTGCAGTAGAAAGGAGCAAGAGGTCCAGCAGCGCCTATAAGCCTAACAAAATTTGTGGTAGGGTATGACCTTTCCTGAGTCACAGCTCACTTCTTCAGATACCATCTGTAATGGTCAGAGATCATTTGTAATTGTGGGAGATCTCCAGGCCCCACCTGGAGGCTGGCAACCCAGGGAGATGGGGTGCTCATGAGAGAGTCAATGTACAGGGCCTATGCATCATTTACACACACTCACACACAATCACATCCTAGACATGTGTCCCAAAATAGTGTTCTCTTTTACTTCTGAAATGACACAAGTCAATCATAACAGCATAATGGGCTTGCGGCCTGCACCAGGTTCCTCTGCATCTTTGGACTCAGTACAACAGCAGGATTTGAGCCCTGTGGAACGTTAGAGACGTTCAGTATAGAAGCTTTTGCAAGTCAGAGCTTCCTTCCGAGCTCTGGCTCTCAAAAGCTTACACCCTAAAAATCTTGTTGGTCTCTAGACTCAAATCCTGCTGTTCCACTGCAGGCAAACACAGCTGTCCACCTAAAACTATCTTTTTGGACCCAGCAGGGCATATCCAGTGCATTTGCCCCGACGCTTCGCTCAGGAGCTCAAGGCGCTAAAGATGACTCTCCCTTTCTATCCTCACACAACAACCTTGTGAGGGACGTGAGGCGGAGAACGTGACACTGACTCACAAAGCGCGCCCCGTGACTAAGCTCTGCACGTGCGGCCGGGAAGGGAAAAAAGGGGAGAGGCGGGAGCCCCTGTGGCAGAAGGGCTCGCCTCGAAGTGACCACCGGCCGGCCAGCCAGCCAGGGCCCGACGGCTGCAGGCCCGCCAGCGCGCTCCAGGCCCCTCCTCGGCCGTGCAGAGGGGGCGGAGCCGGCGCTGCTGCTGCGCTCTCCCGCCTCTGCCTCATAACAAGCGGGGCCAGCCGGCGAGGGAGGCAGAGCGCGGCGTTGCTGCTGCTGCGAGAGCTGGAGGCGGGCGGAGGGCGGACCGGCAGTCTCGAGCGCCGTCGCTGCGTTCCCCGGGTGCAGCGAGGCAGCGGAGGCGAGCAGCCAAGGCAGCGCCGGGAAGCCCCGGCGGGAGGAGGGCGGTTGTCGGTCCGCGGCTCCCCTCGCTCCTCTTCCTGGCTCGGCGAAGGTTGGGCAATCCTCGGGCGGAGGCAGGGAAGCCGCGCACGTGCGGGGCGGGCAGGAGGCGGCTAGAAAAGGAGCCGCGCGACGGACGCCGGCCAGGCTCGGATGCAGCCCGTGAGGCGAGCCCTGCGCCGGAGTCTCGGGCCGCTTCCTCCGCCGTCTGGCCGCAGCGGCTCTCGCCCGGCTGGGGCGCTCTCCGCCTCGCGCGTCATCCCCACTCCGGCGGGCACCGGGGGGGGACGAGAGGCGCCTCCGCCCTCCGCACGGGGAGGCTTGTTGACGAGCCGGTTTGGCCACTGGCCTCCTGCGTGTCATATTTTTAACTCGGCTTGGCCGCTGAAGCGCCGTCCAGAAGCCAGCGAATAAATAGCCCGCCTGTTGCCAAGTCGGAGCTTCGGCTGCGTAGTTCCAGCCCTCCCCTGGCAGGATGAAAGCGCGGCTTGCCGCCTTTTTAGTGAGAGGTTGGACGGCTGGCTGTGCTCCTGAAGTTGGCAGCCCGCGCGTCGCCTCAGCAGGCATCCTGGACGGTGCCAAGCGCCAAGGCTGGTAAAGCAGCCGGGAGCCACAAGGCGAGCGAACCCCCGAGTGGTTTTTCAGACCCCAAGCATGGGGGGCAACCTGGGGTGTCACCGCTCCATTCCCAGAGACCCCTCGGACTTATGCCACAGCCGCAAGTTCAGTGCGGCGTGCAACTTCAGCAACATCCTGGTGAACCAGGAGAGGCTGAACATCAACACGGCCACAGAGGAAGAGCTCATGACGCTCCCGGGGGTTACCAGGATGGTGGCCCAGAACATTGTAGAGTACCGGGAGTATATTGGGGGCTTCAAGAAAGTGGAGGATTTGGCTCTGGTCAGCGGGGTGGGCGCCGCCAAGCTTGAGCAGGTGAAGTTTGAGATTTGCGTCAGCAGCAAGGGGAACTCTGCCCAGCACTCGCCCAGCTCCCTGAGGAAAGACCAGAACCTGGACTACCTTTCTGCTGCTAAGATCAACATTAACACGGCCACGTCCGCTCAGCTCATGAGCATCCGCGGCATCACTGAGAAAATAGCCAACAGCATCGTAGAGTACCGCAAGGAGCACGGGCCTTTCAAAAGCATCGAGGACCTGGTCAAGATGGACTGTATCAACTCCTCGTTCTTGGACAAAATCCGGCATCAGATCTTTGCGGAGAGGTCAAGGCCTCCGTCCACAAATACCAACGGGGGCCTCAACTTCACGGTCAAGCCTCACCCAAGCCCCACCTCCCTCAGCCTCCAGAGTGAGGATTTGGATTTTCCACCTGGGGGGCCCACTCAGATTATCTCCACCCGTCCCACCGTGGAAATGTTTGGTGGGGTGAGGGATGGAAAGCCTGTACTGAGGGTAGCCACTTGGAATCTGCAGAGCTGCTCAGCTGAGAAAGCCAACAACCCTGGTGTGCGAGAGGTTGTGTGCATGACAGTTCTGGAGAACAGGTATGTGGCATATAACAAAAAGCTTGCCTTTTGGCCATGCAGTATCTGCAGATTTCCCCCCCCCCCTACTGTTGCTTGCTTTAGTTCTTCCACATCTATGCATTAAATTGACTAGTAGTGGATGCTCCCCATTTTGCAAATTGCACAGCCTTATCTATAGACCCATAAGAGTTTCCGTAGAATTGTGCCACTGTTGTATGTAATCAGCGAAGACATTTGCCTTGTGTCAGCATTTGAAGTATCAATTGAACCCAAACATGTGTAAGAAAAGCTTTGTTGAAGTGTGTGACATTTCATTCAGAAACTTGCTTCTTTGGGCATACATCCAACTAGGTATTGCACAGTTTATAATGAATACTGTAGAAAAGAAGGAACATACCTTCCAAGTGCGTGTTAGGATCCAGTTGACAGTTCTGGGAGTCTCAGGCAAACACTTGTAGTCAGATTGTGGCAGGAAGAAGTGAGCCGCTTAATTCAGTATTATTATTTTCTGTAGCAGGGACAACTAAGGACACTTTCCCCTACAAATCTTAACCTCCCCTAACTTTTTCTTTTCTCTCTTTTTGTGACCCTGCCCAACCTTGTACAGTCTTCCTTTTCTTCTTTTGACAGGTCTGGGTAGTTGATTTGCTCTGTTTTAAGACTAAAGGAATGCAGTACTGAAAAGCCCATTTACTGTGTATTTCTGCCAATAAGTGCATGCCCCAAATTGATTTCCAAATAAGCCCTATTAATGATTCAGTGGTATCTTTTGCATTAGTAGATGGAATGTTTAACTTGCTTGTAGATGTTTAAAAATGATAGCTACTTACTTGAGCATTGTGCATTGTAAGTCTCAAATGTTTTTTTTTTAATTTGAAGAGAAAAATTTTGGCTTCATGTTCTGTGTAGTAATGGCAGAGCCCTGTGTTTAAACCTGCATTTTCCCGAAACGTGCAAAACACCGGTTGAGTTGATCCAGTTTCAAGAAGTAAAGGGGCACCATGGACAGAGGTGCTGTTCCTTTCTCCCCTAGCTTCAGCTGGGCTGCATTACCTTACTAGAAATTGGGAAGGGAAGGGAATCAGTAGGAAGGTGAGATTTCTGTACGCCTCACCTGTGTGTCTTTTGTTTTGACTGCCCCCCCCCCCGCTGTCTGTGGGCTTGGGGCAGATCCAGGTTTAACGACACACATTTGTTGCTGTAGTTTGAGCCCTCTTTGTAAGAAAGGGATTGACAAATTTTCATTAGATTTACAAGCCACCCCAAAAATTTAGCAGCCAGATGTATTTTTCAGCCTTCTGTTTTTTGAAAATTTTAATGGCCGTGCTTCTAAATATTGCTACTGCAAAACCTAATCTTCAATTCTTAGTTTCTTGTCATTTAAAAAAAAATAATAAAAATGTTGTGGCATATAAATAAATGTGGGGTAACCCTGGTGGTCATCACAACAAAAAGCTAACCTCTATCCCTCACCTAAATAAGCGTTGTAAATCTACAGAGAATCACCAAGGGGCGCTTATGATAAATGACTGCTTGAAGATATCAGGTGCCACCGTGAAATTTCTGAGCGCCCTGGCACCTGGGATTTGTCAGGCCCTGTTCTAAGAAGTCCAAAGTGCAGATTTTGGGGTTCAGAGGCTTCTTGGCATCTTGCTACACCTGAGGACTGATAGGAATATCACAGGCATTCAGGCCATAACATTTTAAAAGGTGCTGATCTAAGTACCAGGGGCCAGTGCTGACCTGCTTTTTTCTACTCGTGAAAAAGAAAGGAGGGATCCCATTTGACACCAAAAAAGACTGTGTTGGGGATCATGGGACCTGGTTTTACAACAACCATGTGGGATGAGGACTGTAGAATTGGACGAGATTGGCTGGATCTAACTCGTGGCTTGTTTGCATGCCACTATTCTGTGGCCATAAGTGCTTAGCAAACACTTACCTAGTGGCCACTGAATGTGCCAGCTTTGTGAGATGCCCATGCATACAAATGGGCACCTTTCTGGAAGTCTCTGTGTGTCAGCATCTATGCTTAAATTGGCCCTGATGCTAACCTGGCACTGGAAGAGGGGCCTGTTTATGTGCTGAGCTTGTGGTGGCAGAATTTCTGTTCTCTTAGTGATGTTTTCTATACGGTGTTACAGGGCAAAGCTTCAGGGCAGAGATTTGTTTGCGTGGTCAGAGTTTTGAAGGATCATTGGCAACACCGCACCATGATGCAATTCATTGGTGGCTGATGGGCAAGTGATGCAGTCACTCTTTTTCTGTAATTCAGCATTTTTGTTAGATGAAAGCACATTGGTGCCTGAAGATGTGTGTGGGTTTTTTCCCACCTGTATCTCCTCTCCTTGACCCCAGGTGTCTGAGAAGGGTTGTATTTATTTGATCTTCATAAGACGTGTATGTTTCCATGGCAAACAGTATTTGCAGTGAGTGTTGTGGTGCATCTAAAGTTCTCCAAGAAGCGACCATGTGATTCTTCAGTTTGCAAGAACTTCCTTCCTTCGCATCTCCACAAGAAAAAGTAACTTCTCTTCCCTACAACTCCCTCCCACTTTTTTCTAAGTATGATGTCATAACAATCTATGCTTTTTTCAAGAAAAATATGCACAGAAAACAAGCTGCAAATCAACTGTTTTAGACAGAAGTGCTTTCATACCTATATTTTTCCTGGTTTGTACCTACTCTGCAACATGAACTCGAGAAGGGGGATTGTTTACGTGTCTGCAGTACAGGTAATGTGTTGTCTGGAGGTTTTTTGTCACAATTGTGAGTGTGATGGAGCAATTAAACTTCATTGCATTGTGTTAAGAGGCACTAATGGCCAATTCTGATATTCTGTAATTAGAACTCTGCTGCAATCCTCTTTTCTTATAACATAGCTCTGCTAATGATCCTGAGCATACACAAACCTTGAGGCTGGCTTTGAAAACTTGCAAGGGAAACAAAAGGCTATGGCTTCCTAAAAGCTGCTAGTCTTAGTTTTATTTATTTATTGTAAGTATTTGTGTTGTGCCTCTCCAAGAACAGATTTCCTGGTGTGGCTTGCAGATGTTGAGAATGAATGCAGTGTAGGATTATTACACAGAGAAGGTTGGTTGTGGAACTGACTATGACTGCTTCATTTTATGTAGACCTCCAGGTTCAATAATGCATGTATTATGCTTCTAAAAGAAGGGGAAGGTGGGACATGATGATGTGTTTCTTCAAACTGACAGCCTATTTTGTACGCTAAAACCCTGTGCAATACCGCTTATTAAGACCAACAGAGAGGTTGCAGGAAACCACACTGGGAAAAGCAAAATCCATGAATGGAACTGTCACTTAGAATTGGATATGTGAATTTCCTACATACGTCTTTACAGTTTAAAGTCTGCTGTTACGGACTATGGAGTTTGTCAGAGCAATCCATACATGTTTTTTCCTTGGAAATAAATTCCATTGAGTTCAATGGGACCTGCTTAATGTAGCATTGCAGCCTAAATATTGAACAACCAGTTCAGAAATATCACAGGGCGAAGTCCTTCTGCTATGGTCCAAATGTCAGGTGGAGTCAGTTGTATTTGCTCCCCTAAACCAAAAACTCCCAACATCTAGAAAACTAGTGCATCAGGGAAGAAGACAAGCCAGAATCCTTCTCCCTGCTATGCTAGCTTTCTGGGAGTAAGGAAGTTTAACATGGGGAGCACTGGAACATTTTCCCCTCTTGTGTGTTTAAAGTTGTGAAGTCCAGAAACATCTCCACAACACAATAGCTCCAGATATGTAATTCCACTGTAAAATGAGTCTTTCCATTTCAGTTGGGATACAGGATGATTTATCTAGAAGAAGTCACAGCCTAATTCCTGATAATTATTGGCAGAAATGTTTAGTTCTCAGCTTGATCATATTGAGGGAAACGACAAGGGCTAAACAGCTCCTTGCTTTTTTCTTAGCTTTGTAGTTATTCCCTTCTTTACTGGAGTTGCCCTTCTGCCTTTCTTAAAATCCTATGCAAGATCAGTATGGTGTAATGGTTACAGGTCCAAATCCCCACCGTGCCTGAAGCTCATGGAGTGATTCTGGGCCAGTCACTGTATTGGCTTCCTCTTGCAACCCCAGTCAGACACTTAAGAGCCTCATCTTCCTCACAAGGTTCTTGTGGAGATTCAGTGGGGAAGGGAGAACAACACCCGCTGCTCTGAGCTCCTTAGGGGAAGAGCGGAGTATTAAAAAAACCATACTAAATAGATTCTGGAGATGAAGCAACTTCAGCTGGTGAAGTTTATGAAGATAAAGTCAAGTGAGAGCAGCTCAATTTGTGCATATCAAACTGTAGTAAAAACACAGGAAAAAAACACTGACATACTTCCTATTAGATGAACTTCAGGTGATTTATTTTATGCCTAGGGATGAATGCAACTCTACAGGAGGGAATTGCTGACAATTCTTTATGCTAACTATACTAGCGAGGTACAAAGATAGATTATTCAGGTGATTCAAAAAGATCACTGCTGTCCTCTTTTTCAAGGGCTCATCAGACACAGGGGATTTGGAGCCTGTCTGCTTTATTCTGTTACAAAGTGTTACAACACTTTTGTTTTCGTGCAGTCCTCCTTGAGATCAGATGCATTCATCTATTTTATTTGCTTCATTTATACCTTCCTTTCTCCCTAATTGGGACCCAAAGAAGCTTACATCAATCTTTTCACTATTTTCTCAGCAACCCTTTGAGCTCAGTTAGTCTGGGACTGTGTGAATCGCCCAATTTAACCCAGCAAACTTCCATGGCAGAGTGGGGATTTGAACCTTGGTCTCCCAGTTCCAAGCCCAACAGTTTGACCACTGCACTATAGCACACTAGCTTATCAGTAGGGCATTCGTTCCTTAGCCTTTTATTTTCTTTTTGCAGAGCTTATTGCTAACGAATGTTTCGAGACCATTATTTTTAGGGGATCTGGCTCCAAAAGGGTGCCCTTTATAAGCAGAGGGGCACCTTTGGAGCCAGCCAGGGTCAGGAAGCAAGGCTGCCTCCTGCCTCAACGTGAGTCAACGTGAAAGCTTCGTCTCTTTGTACTTCCTCCCAGGTAGCAGCAGTGGAGCCAAAAGAGCAGGCTGGTTGCTGGAGTGCTCTTGTCTTTCACAGAAGCCCTGCCTGCCTTGCTTCGTTCATCATGTACAATAGAGTTCATAACTCTTTAGGAATTTCCATCGGGAATGACTAAACTGATGACCATCTTCAGTACTTGAAGGCCGTTATAAGAAGGTCCCAGTGAGCGAGTTTGTCCATGCAAGGCAGGGAAAGTAGAAACAATTGAGCATATTATGCTTGCCTGTACGTTTTACCACGAAATACGTATAAAACATATCCAACCTGTATTGAAGAAGCTTTCGAGCCTCCCTGACACAGAGCTAACTAATAAGCTCCTGTTAGGTGCCGATCCCCAGATCACGTTGGCTAGTGCCAGATTTTTAGCTGCGGCTTGTAGAATCCGCAGGGAATGTGCAAAGGAGTAACATCTGCTTTTATTTTTAAACCTGAAAGCCCACACTTTTGTATTTATATTGCTAAGTTTTTATATAATTATTTTTACAAAGTGGTGTATTTTGTGTATGATACTTATGTTTTTATAAGTCTACTGGTTATTAACTGTAAATAAATAATCTGATCTGATGACCACTGAAAGAATCAAATCTTTCACTTACTGAACTTGGCCTGCAGGAATGTTTCAGGGGAAGCGTGGTCAGTTTTGCCCTCTGTACTCGGTTCTTTAATCCACCTGCGTTCCACATGACTTGCATTAATCCAGCGCCAAAGCTCCTTCTATACTATGAATGAAAACCCCAGTTCCTCATTCTGTCTGCTTCTTTCTTTTATTTATTAAAAGAACAAAGATGAATCACTTCCATCTATTTTTAAATGGTGGGTGGCCAGCTTTGCTTAATTATATTGATAGCTACAATTCCATTATTTAACACTTCGTGTCTGTTATTGAAGCTGCTGTTTTTGTAAATATACCATCAACCTCTGACCAAACATGTTGATTTTTTTTTAAATGACTGAGTAGCATCTCTCCTGTCCCAACCAGCTTTATTCAGAGGTTGCTGTTACTGCCTTTCGTCTTTGTGACGAAAAGGGACTTTTGGGGGTCTCACTTTCCCCCACTCCCAGCAAGTCTGGAATTGACAAACACTTGTTAGGTGGAAAGTTATTTGGCCAGGGAATCAGAAGAGCTTCTGTGACTTTGCACAGTGTAATCACATGCCAACAGGAACAGTGTGCATGTCCTTTTAGTTTACATCAGCATCACACATTTAAACCAGTGCAAAAACTGTTTTGATTTCCTCAGCAATCTAGGGAACTGCAGTTTTGTGTAGGCATTGGGAAGGCATGTATTGACCCTGGACTGTTTCTGCAATGATTTTTTCCAATGCCTGCTTGGTCATGAGGGGCTAAGCAGGCTTGATATTACTTTAAAATATGTAGTGTATAGACTGTACCTTGAGCTGTGCAAAGAAAAGCTGCACCTGAAAAACTTTGGTCTTCCTCAAGTGTCAGTCTCTTTAATACATCCCTGTCTCTTTCGCAGAAGCAGCATCTCTGTTTGTGGAAATGGATGCGTTTGGGATTGAGGATTTTTATTCTTTGCTGAAACTGGAAAGCTTGTAGTGAAGTTTGTTGATTAAAATGGCCTTTTTCAAGTATATCATTTGTGGGATAAAAATGTATTAGTTCAGAAGTTCGGTTGCCGGGTGGCACCAAGTTGCATGAGACCCTGTTGGATAAATGGGCTGGTTTGGTGTGTCTGCTCACTCTTCATTGCTCCTGCCTCTCCCAGTTTTTCCTTTCTCTTCTCTCTCTCTCCAGTTTTTGAAATTCACATTGTAAGCTCCTTAGGGCAGAGACCTTGTCTTTTTGTTTATCAGGCTATAAAAAGAGTTGCTTTGATAAAGGGATAGAACCTGTAGACTATACAACTGTGTACTTTCTGTTACTGTAAGTATGTTCTTTCTGAATAGTTTCCATTTCACTTAATGTATCATATCAAATTGCTTTTGTTTCAGCACTGTATCAACTCTGTATCAATTTTTCCACTTGTTTTCTATTTCTGTAATCTATACCCTATTGTATTGTCTAGTTGAATGTCGTAGACTTTGATCATGAGGATTTTAATTGTGTAATCTGCCTTGAGAAAGGTGGAATAATAATAAAGTTCAGCATTGGCAGTATATAAATAATATAATACTCACTGGGACCTTAGAATCTAGTATCTGAGTTTCCACCAGGTATCACCTTTCCCAGCCTAATTTCATAGTCAAAAGGTCCAGAAACATGAGAGAGAAATTATAATTCTCACGATATTAAATTTGGAGTACGTTGCTGTAATTGCAGGCTCTCTGGTGCAATTGCTGAGTGTGCTAAAAGATGAAATGTTTGAGTTTGTGGTGCATGGCTAAATCCATTTACAAAACTAACTGATTTTCATTCAGCTTGTGGTTAAAAAAAAAGAAGTTTGTGAAATGGGTCTTAATTTCTTCATTGCTTTTTTTTGGCAGAAATTGAAAAAAACTATTTAAAAAGTAAGAATGCTTTACAGCTGTCTGCCTTGGCTTGTCCTCACAACACCCGTGTGAAGTACGTACTTGGGGAACTAGGACTGAGAGAGCATAAGCTGCCTTCTTACCAGGCTGCATTAGCGCATGGAACAAGTTGAAGGGTAAAAATGCAAAGGCTGTCTGACCCCTAGGGTTACCAACCTCCAGGTGGTGTCTGGAGCGCTCTTGGAATTACAACTGATTTCCAAACTACAGAGATCAGCTCCCCTGGAGAAAATGGCTGCTTTTGAGGAGGAATCTATGGCATTATTCCCCAATGAGGTCGCTTCTCCAGCTTCCATCTCCAAAATGTCCAGAAATTTCCCAGTCTGGAGCTGGCAACCTTACTGACCCCTGTATTCTCTGGGAAGAAAGTGCTTTCCAGCAGTGCCTGGGCTAGCATGCTTTACCTAAAGCCATGAGGAAGCAAGGACACATTCCAAACTTCCCTTTGAAAACACGATGCCTAGAAATAGGAAGACATTTCCTTCTCTCAATGTGAAGGCTAAAATTCTCAGCCCATGGAGTGTTGTATTCTGAGTAATCTTTTATAGCTTCTGTGTTGGAGTGCAATGGCTTCCAAGTATCCGTACCGATATTACTCTGCTGCTAATCTGTAAATGCTTCAAAGCATCAACAAACAGCATCTGCCTGTTGGTTTATTTTTGTATGCTCAGCTCTTGATCGCTTGGCAGAGTCATTAGGTGTGTCTGTTTTGTTGCTTATCTCTTCCTTTTATCTCTATGTATATTTTTCCTGTACCCAGTCTAATAATACACTGGAGTAATTCCAAGATAAAGTCACTTGCAATATAAGGGTAGAGAAAACATTGAGTACATGCAGACATATTGAGCTCTGGAAGGATGCAAAACATGTTTGTGGATTCAGTATTACATCCTAGCCCCAGCCTCTGTGTTCCCAACCCTATGTTCCACAAATCCAAATGATGTTACTTACAGTGTGTTCTACATATAGGCAGTTTGGAAAAGCAGCAGAAGTGTAGCCTTGGGGCTAAACTACACATCATAACATATGTGAGTCTGCCATGGGAACTCGCAGCCATATCACAGCTGCAGAGTCCGTCTGGGAACTCCATTCAGTAGTATCATGGGGCCCCAGTTCAGTTTGGAACTATGGCTTGGGGGGAGGCGGGGCTCCTCCCATATCCTTTCCCTGAGCTGAAATAGCATCTGGGGGTGTTATTTGTCCCATTGGGGCTGCACATGCAAGCATTCAATGCGCATAAAAAAACCCTTTATGAGTCAAATAATGTGCCCCTCCCCATTCCATTTCAGCTCAGGAAAACATATGGTGTGGAAGTAAGGGGATGGCTTCTCCCTCTGCTGTCCTGGTCTAGAGATTTATTAAATGTCTGGAAATTTTGAAGCCAGAGGAGAAAATATCGGGAGGGGCGTGATTGAGAAAGATTGGAAATGTGGGAGAAAACTGAAATATCTGTAATACCTTTCTTCAAGCCTAACTACTTTTATTGATTGAACAACATGAAATGCGTAATTTATAACTTAGCATATAAAATGATGCTATTTAGCATATTTAGGTAATTTAGTAGTATAAATATCTTCATTTTTATGAGAGAAGTTGCAAGCATTCCTGATATTTGAGAGAAAATAGCTAATTGCTGCACCCTGTGCAGCAGAAAGTCTATTTAAAAACTAATATGGTAGGGCAGGTTTGTGACTTTACAATTACCAGACAGTCAACACTATGCATGGCCAGCAGCTGACAGAACCTGTTTTGTATTGTGCTCGATCCTCTACAGAGAATTGTTATTCTGTACTCACAAGGAATACGCATTGGCTTGACTGCTCAGAAAATGTTCTCATGTCTATACTCAAAAGACTCCTCTTGAGTCAGCCTGTATGGTGCAAATTCTCCAAATAATTACTGAGCAAGTTATACGCTTGATGATAATACCCTTACCATCTAGGCTGTGGGAGAGTACATGAAGGTCTGTTCTCATATTTTAATGTATCCTCCTCCATAGATCCTTAACACATGGTTTCTCCTTGTACTTCTGAGATCTCTTTCTGTTCTATCTGATCTAAATAAATCCTTATGTTCTCTCACCTAAAGAGCAGCTCCTCATGTGCTGTTTTATATAACTGGACAAACCCTCTCACATTGTCCCTCCTGAAGAAACAAAGTTTAACAGCTAAGCCAGATGAGAAGATGGTGAATCATGCTAAAAATCTATCCTATCTTTAATTGTCTTTTGAAAGCAGCTAGCGAAGGCTCAAACTGGGTCAGAGTAGTAGTAGTAGTAGTAGTAGTAGTAGTAGTAGTAGTAGTAGTAGTAGTAGTAGTAGTAACAACAACAACAACAGCAACAACATTCAATTTATATACTGCCCTTCAAGACAACTTAATGCCCACTCAGAGCGGTTTACAAAGTATGTTATTATTATCCCCATAACAATAATCACCCTGTGAGGTAGGTGGGGCTGAGAGAGCTCTGAGAAGCTCTGACTGACCCAAGATCACTTAGCTGGCTTCAAGTAGAGGAGTAATCAAACCCGGTTCTCCAGATTAGAGTCCCATGCTGTTAACCACTACACAAAACTGGCTGTCCATTGGGATTTTGTTTTATTATTTGTTTCTTCCCCAGCCATCGTCTCAATATAAATTGATGCCTCCGCTATGTGGGGGACCATTATTTGCCATGCTGGGGAAAATAAACAAGTACCTATAAATTTTCCTCCATGGGAGGCAGCCATTTAGGAGAGGGTATTTACATCAAGAAAACAGCATGGTGGAAAGGGTTAAATCTGCAGACAGATTTTTTAAGTTATTAAAAATAGTGTTAAGCGTTAAGTAGAAACAGCTTAAGATACAGGGAGAGGAACCCCACAGTACCTATTCTCTGCTCATCATTATCCCTCTTGTTAATGAAATAATTAATGAAATTATAATTAATGATATAATTATTTTAATTGTTAAAATGTTCAGTTTACATGCCTCATCAGCCCACCCACCCCCTTCCTTCAGCAGCACCACAGTCCATCTGACTGCTTTTAAAAGAAATCTTGAGTCAGCGTGGTATAGTGCTCAAGGCTGGTGAAGCCCCAATTCAAATCCCCACTCACTATGAAACTTAATGGGTAACTTTGGGCAAGTAATTTCCTCTGGACCTAACTTACCTCGCAGAATTGTTGTAAGGATAAAATGGAGGAGGGGCAAACCATACATACCTCCCCAAACCCCTTGGAGAAAGCATGGAGTAATTAAAGAGTCTAAACATCCAGTTACAAAACTCCCAGCATCTCGTTTAACACAACACTCTTCTTTAAAGCGGCTTGCCTCTTGGGCCTCATAGGGCAACTGTGATGCCTGTTGTCTATGCGGTGGTTGTTTTTGAGTTATGCGTGAAGTGTTCCAAACAGCAGGTCCCCCCTCCCTTTAGGAAGGCCTGGTCGGGCAGAGAATCTCAGAACTTAGAACTAGACAAGGGCAGAGAACAAGAGAAAGGAAGATGCTTGTCTTGGTCACCTTAGCAGGAAAATGAGCCAGTTTCTTAAAACACAGCTGTGTTGTCTTCCCCAACCTCTGGACAAGTGAGAAGGTGGAGTTATTTTGTAAAAGGAGATACTTGTGGGAAGGTCTCTCCTAAGAAGAATTAGACATATTTTTGTTGCTACATCTGTTTGGGTTTCACAATGTACAGTTGAACAGAATAAATAGAGGTTAAAATACCAGAACACTGTTCCCCCCCCCCACCTCACCCCTAAAAAGGGAATTAATGGGTGGTTAGCAAACTGGCAGAAAGATTTTTTTTTTTGGCTACAGATTTTACTGGCAGCCTCAGGTGCTTCGGTGAGCCTCAGTTTATATTTAAACATAATCAGGGATTTGTGACGCTTTCCCACTTATTGAAGGAGGAGGGGAAATGTTGAATCTACTAGACTTGCAGCTTAGTAGGACACTCTGAAATATTGCCACAGTAATGCTGTTGTATAGAGCTTATTTCCCCTTTTCTGTCACATGCCTGTGGCTGAAATATATCACATGTGTGCGTGCTGTGCTCCCCTCCACGCCCCTGACTGGGACTGTTCCAGCACTTCCCACAGTAATTCCTGGTCATTGACCTCGGCGGGGGTTTGTTGATGGGAGAGCGTTAATGCGTTGTTGCTGAACTATAAGTGGCTTGCCATCATGCGTGCAGCAATTGCTGACTTAGAAAAACTGCAATTTTAAAAAAAAAACTGCACAGGGATAAAGCTTTCGTCTCATTCTGAATTCCCGTGCCTTTGTAACAGGGAGATACCTGACTGGCTCCCTGAGGTGGAAGATCTGTTGCTTTGAGATAAAAGATAACCTATTTCAGACATTTGAAGAGAGTATTATTTTCAGTAGCTATATGCACTTTTTTAAAGTGCTTTATTTGTGACACAAATGTAGGCTGCTGTAAATAAACATTGTAGGAATAACGTGAGCTGAAAGATGGATGGTTTCTCTGTGCAATCCCATCTGAATTCTAAACAAGGATGCTTGAAGCACCTGCTTTTCAGTTCACCAGCAGGTCTTGTCATAAGGCTGTAGTGTAGGTGTGAAAATGTGTCCTGAGGAAGTATGGGAGACTGCTAGAGTGAGCGATGACTAAGCATTTAATTTAATTTTCATAAAGAGCTCATGGGTAGCAAGGGGAAGCCTTGATGGAGATGATGATGATCAAGGAGATGGGGAAATTAACATTTTAACATACCTGGCTTTTTAGTCGTCCAGCTGTGCATGAGGCACCTAACCTGTTTCTCTAGTTGTGTGTAAATGCTATTGCTGTGATCAACCCAAACCAGTATGTTGTTTCCATAGAGAGAATTGCAAAGCATTTGTGATGGGCCAGTTTCAAAATACAAATGTTTTATGTGTTTTGGAATATCCTCTGCATGGATCATTTAAATGCAACTCAAGCTGACTTACAGAATTAAAGATAAAACACATTGCAAGTCTGTCACGTTAAAAAGCTGCAAGTTAGAAATGCTATAAATAGCAGCTGACTTAAGAAATGGAGTAGATGTAAAACTGGTTATATCCTAAAGGACTAAAATGAAGCAGTCAATAAAACCAACGATCTATAGGTGCTCAGAACTCCTCTCTTGCTTTGATACATTAAAGAGTTTGTATGACATGATGAATAATAGCAAATCAGAAGACAGTCTGCAGGAACATTAACTTGCAGCTCTTTTTCTACAATCACAAAGCTACAAACAAAATAATTTTGGGCATAAGTATAATCCTCAGTAGCAATATTGGACTGTGTGGTCTCTGTCCTCAGATCCTCTGTTACCAGTACCCCAAGTTACCTGAATGGCACCACAGGCTTTCTTAGTCCATCCAAGAAATTCCGTCCTGACGGCCATGGAATTTCTCTGTTCCATATGAAGATGGACTCCAGTTGGCCTTACAATTCTACAAAAGCAGTAGCCCTTTAAAATATATGGCCTACTTAGTACTAGGAAAAGATGACCAGTTCTCTCTCTCTCTCTCTCTCTGTGTATATATAAAAATAACAAATATTATATTCTTTTATATATATAAAAGAATAAGATCTTTTAAAAGTCCTCCTGGATCAGACTAAAGATCTCTAGTCCAGTGTCCGGACTTCTAACAGCAGCCAGTCCAAAGCTGCTTGAGAATCACCAGAAGTTGGGCATGAAGGCAACATCTTACTCCCATTCTGCAATCTATCCATGGGCTGCCCATCAGTTACTGGATTCAGTTAAAGCAAATGACCCTGCATGGCCTTGGTCCATATCTGGAGAACTCTTTCTCCCTATGCTCTGCCACAACAGCTATGCTTATCTGAGCAGGTGCCTGCCAGCGGCTGGGCAAAGACGACAAGTGTCCAAACATGTTTTTTCTCTGTTGTGGCCTCACCTTATGGAATGGCCTGCCTGATGATGCTAGGAAGGCTCCTAATCTCCTTGCTTTATGCAATCTGCAAAACTGAATTGTTCAGGAGGGCTTTTACCAGATAAAAGGGCTATCCTGAAATGAAATGCTTCAGAAAGAGGCTTTAGCAGAGGGAAGGGGACAGTGGACTACATTACTATGCTGAAAAGGACCCCGAGTATCATTTAGTCCAACTCCTTGAACAGTGCAGGAAATTCAGAGCTTCCTACCCTGCTTACCCAGTGGTTCCTGCTCAATGCTCAGGGGAAGGCAAAATCCTCCAGGATCCCTTGCCAATCTGGCCTTGAGGGAAATTCCTTCCTGATCCCAAAGTGACAACTGACATTACCCCAGGCACATAAGAAAGGGCCACAAGAGTTGAGCCCTGGCTCATCCCTTCCTGCTCTCCCTCTTACAATCTGCGTAAGTTCATACTGAGTCATGGAGTCAGCGTTGCTGACAGATGCCAATCTACCCGCTGCTTAAAAACCTCCAAAGAAGAGCCCACCACCTCCTGAGAAAGCCTGTTCTGCTGAAGAACAACTCTTAACTGTCAGGAAGTTCTTCCTAATGTTTACCCAAAAGGCCCTTGGGTTTAACAATTTGTTAAATACCAGGATTATCTTCAGGTCACACTTAGGAGGCAAACTGTGGTCAGCACCGATCATAATTTGCTTCGTTTTGACATTGCAGACATCTTTGATGAGGAAAATCAGGAAAAAGTGAGGGGGTGGGGAATCATCCAAAGCATAGTCGTGGGATCTGAATTGATCCTCAGCAGTGCTGGATTCATGAATGGACATGTGTGTGCACACACACCCTCTTCCTAGAATCTTCCTAGAATCAAGCAGTGTCACAAATTCCAGTACCGGTTGGGCAACGCTTATTAATAGATGGAATAAATCCAGCTGTGTTATGAAGGGTTCATGCACTTACCTATCTCCCAGCATCATCTGTATTCTCACCTGACAGCAATGTCCTTCTGTAGTTTCTACAGGACACATCCGTTTCTGCATAAGAAAATGAACGGCGGCAAATCAAATGCTAAAGACGGTAGCATGGAGAAGCATTGGAATAATATTTGCAGTCTGCCAGATTTTTTGACTCCTGGTCTTAAAGTCACCATATTTCTTTTTAAAAGAGGTGTTTTAAGTATGGCAGTATGATCAGCCTACTGAATTAAGAGTTCATTGACAGATGCGATGCTCCCAGTTTGCAAAAGGTCTGGGGGTGGTTGTGGTGCTGCAAAGAGTAATTAGTCCTTCTTTGAGATACTAATCTGCAGGTGTGGGGTCGTGCCTTGGTTGTTCTGCACCTACGAGCTCCCTGGCTCCGTGTGATGCTGCTGGCTTCCATCAATTAAGAACCAAGTTACACATGATAGGCAGTTGCATGATCTGTGTCTTCGCTCTCTTTCTCTTTTTTATAATGAAAAGCAGATACAGGAAACTGGGGAAGGGGCTGCTTCACCTTGTTCATTCCTGCCATTTGTATACAAACAGTGCAATCCTAAGCAGAGTTACACCAGTCTAAGCCCATTGAAATGAATGGGCTTAGACTGGTGTAACTCTGCTTAGGATTGCACTGTTTCAGTGCAATCCTAAGCAGAGTTACACCAGTCTAAGCCCATTCATTTCAATGGGCTTAGACTGGTGTAACTCTGCTTAGGATTGCTCTGTTAGTCTCTGTCTTCTCCCTACCCTCCCAGAGCCACCTGTGGGGAAGAAGCTTTGGGGATGGGTACTCTAGGGGAGAAAAATGACAGGGAGGGAAAGGACTGAGTCGCTCTCCCCATATTCTCTTGGCTGCATTTCAGCCAGAAGAATTGTGGCTCTATCCATCATGTGTTGTGGAACTATCTGTCGTATATTGTTTGGCCCCAGATCACACATGAAATTTCTGCTTTCAGGCTATCTTCCTCTATCATATAACCTCATCTTGAAAAAAGAAATCACACCCTCTTTCAAAGCAGACTCCACTGTGTAGAACATGTGATTTCCACCTGAATTGTAGTATCCTGCCTCATTGTATTATTATTATTATTATTATTATTATTATTATTATTATTATTATTATTATTATTAACTTTTTTATACCCAGCCTTTTCCCCCAATGGGGACCCAAAGCAGCTTCCATTGTTCTCCTCACCTCTATTTTTTCCTGACAACAACCCTGTGAGGTAGGCTAAGCTGAGAATGTGTGACTGGCCCAAAGTCATGCAGTGAGCTTCCATGGCAGAGCAGGGATTTGACCCTGGGACTCCCAGGTGCTAGCTCAACACCCCAACCACCACACCACACTGGCTATCTGGTATGGCTATAATAGCCCAGATAATTTTCACTGTGGACTTGCCATACCACAATTGCCAGAAGCTCTCTACCGTTGTAAGGCCCTGAACTTGCAAAGATCTAAATTCCCCAAACCTGATAATAAGATACAGGATAGAGGCTCTTGTACAATATCGGCTGCCAGTGTCTTAAATTCCCTAACGGAGCATGGCCTCTGCTCTCCTAGCTTAATGGCAGTGCCGGCTGCTTTCCCTGTGCACCCAGTTAAAGGATTTTGAGGGACAGGTTTAGGTAAAACTTCTGGCCTTGAGATATTGGAGGGCCATTGCCAGTCACAGTAGATGGCATCTCAAGGTAGATGGACCGCTGGTTTGATTTGAGGTAAGGCGGCTTCATTTATTTATAGGGTACGAGAAGAATCACCATGTTTGGTGCCTTTTTTAAAAAGAGCATGGAACAAATAAGCTGCAATTTGGCTAAATTCTTGCCCTATAACATTCTTAATTTACTGGATATTTCAGCTTTGTGAATCGGTTCATTCTCAGCATTTACAGATCAGTCCTATTTTTAAATCCACTCTTCCTCTGCCACATTGAAATGCATCCCCAGCTTGCAAGCGCAGTGGAATATTTTGGCTTTGGCTGTTTCAGAGCGAAGAACCTTTATAACATGAGGAGGTTTACTGATCAGCAAGTTAAAATAGTTCAGAGATTACAGTTGAACCTTTGGATCCATCAGCTCAAGTCTTTGCTATGTTTAGAGACGCCTTTTGTACAGAGTTAGGAGTAAAAAATCCTTAGGAAAACACTTTTTTATGCATGAATATTGCAACATCTAAGCAGCAAATATTTCTGAGACATGAACTGTTTCTCATTTTCCTTGGAAACCAAGCCCTAGGAAGACCCTGTTGATTCTGTTTGCAAACGGTTCCCCCCACCCTCAAGTTTCATGACGAGCTTTTCTGCTGAAACTGAAGTTTAGTGACTAAACACCGATTTGCTTTTGGATAATCTGAACATAACAGAACTGAATTTAACAAAGACAGCTGTAGTGCACAGTCACTTTACTTAAGAGATGTTTGCCACCGTGTCTGGTCAGGGCTTTAACAGCTGCACCACAAGCAAGAATTTCTCTGTAGAAATTTTATCTCTCTGCTGTGTTGGGTGCAATCTTCCTCAAATGATTTTTTAAAGCAGCTTGCCAATCTGCAGCTACATCAGGGTCAGATGTTTGGCCCTTATCCTAGATCAGACTAACACAGTTAAACACAAGTTGCAGGTTCTCCTCCTCCAAAGAGTTACTGGTTTATCTTGGACTGGGTCACATCACCTTCCCCCCTGTGTTAACCTGTCTCAAAGTGGGGCCTGAAGTTCACCCAATACTACAACTGAACTCCAGACTACAGGAATCAGTCCTCCTGGAGAAAATAACAGCTTCAGAGATGGACTGTATGGGATCCGATCTCCGCAGAACTTCCTTCTCTCTCCAAGTACTGACCCCAAAACTCCAGGAATTTCCCAAACTGGAGTTGGCAACCCCATCCTCTCTCAAGGTTGCATCTCGCAGACATACCATAGTGGTTGTCTTAGGTCTAACCACAGAGACAAGAAGAAAGAGTACACTTTACCTGGTGCATGCATTCAGCCAGAGGTGGCACTGAAATAGCACATTGTTCAAGGCAAAGGCATCTTTTTCCCCTTCACCATGTAGCCTCTTGTGTGAACTAAGCCTTCTGCACTGGTCGGACAGTGGACTTGTTTGTATAATCTTCCTCTTCAAAAACTGGTTGAGGGGAGGCCACACAAACTGGGCTACCATCTGAACAGCTAGTCACTGCAAGAAAGCTGAAGGCTTTCTGTGTGGTGGTGAAGTTCCGGCCTATTTCTGTATCACTTCAACTCAATGTACGAATGAGAGTTGTCTTTCATTTTGCAGTTGCCCAGCCATGATCTTTGAAGGAAATTAATAGATCTCCTCAGAATTCTTGATCATGCCTCTCCGTTGATGCAGAGATACTTTCTTCATAATTATTTTTAAGGTTGATGTTGGTTTAGACAGTTCTTTCGGCTTCCTCAGTTAGCAAGCGCCGTCTCGGTGGGAACATGAACGAAATGCTATATTAACATTTCTCCTGTGGTAGTGCCATTGAGTGAAATTTGAACTGTTTTCTGATTAAGACATCTGTAAAGCTATGATTTCTTGTAAATGTCTTTATTGGGCAAGGATAGCAGTACTGCAAGCAGTTCTCTAATGGTCCTGGTAGGGAAGCTCTGATGAGAACTTATCTTCATAGTAAATAGAAAACTATCATATACTTTCTTCTTCCAGGTAAACATGCAAACTTACCCATAATTTAATCTTTCTAACTGCGTTGGTTTAGAGAGCACTTGGATGGAGAAAAGGTGCTTAAGCCAAAGACCTTTTGAATAAATGCATAGAGTTGTCTCACTGTCCAAAACCAAATTGCTGCAAAGTACATTAGATCAATATTAAAAAATTGTCTTTAAAATTGCTTTCAAATACGTTTTCTTCTGCTGGTTGGAATTGTATTCCTTTATGTTGTAAGACAGACAGACAGACACACACCCATGTCAGTAGGACAGTCTTGCTATGTTTTCTTTAACTGATACTCTTAGCTCATGCTTGCTTTGTGGGCAGATCAGGAAGCTGCTGCCCAAGTAATTGTGCTGCTCAATCTTGTTATCCTTGGCAGTGGAGCCATGTACACAAGACATACCTGTGTATAGGGTTAATGTGCATAGAGGGGAAGAGGAGCCAAGTGCCTTGATCCCCTGCCCTGCGCACATTTTCTGCAACACTGGAAAATACATATGCACATAGAAGCTGTCTACATGTAGTCCCCATCCCTGTGTGTGCAGTGTGAGTGTTCTGCCTCATTCATTCTCATATCTGCTACCTGCAGAATCTGTTTCACAAATATTATTATTGTGACCTCAGTAGAACTTGTATACTACATCTGTGTATCGTTTCTTCCGCTAACGCATAAACATTGGGTGTCATTTTAATCGCCTGCCACATCTCCACACATTGAAACTTTTACTCTGTCCCTCCCTTCCCCCCCCCCAATGACAATAATCAGACTAATAAAACATGCATTAACCTTGCATTTTAAATACTCTTTGAAACACTTTCCTGGAACAAAGACTGCTGGCTTGCTAGTTTCCCTGAAAGCCCGTGTGATATAATAGAACAGGCGCAGAAGGAAACTGGTGCGCAGACACCACAGAAGATCTGCTTTTGTACGCACGAGGGGTAGGGGAGGGGTGGGGAGCGGCTGCAGAAGTGCCTGTGCTATTACTGAGACACAGCAGAGGTATCCTATTTTAGCTGGCTGTTGTCAGTCTATGACTTGGGAGGATGAGGAATTCACTGTTAGCTCCAGTAAAAATCATGCAGAGAGTGAGTGAGAGAGGATGTTCTTTTCCCCCCTTGCCCCTTGGGTAGCTCCAGCTGCCTTCTTTACAGTTAGTGCTACTCTCTGAAAGATCACATGCTTCGGGAGATCTGCAACAGGAACCTTGCAAATAAGTCTACAAAAGCGATTGACCTCACTCTCCCTCAGTCTGCTGAGTCTTCCTCAATCTGGTTGCCTGGAAAGGAAGCCTTACTCTCTCAGCACAGAATTACACACCAGTGACTATTTCAGACTCTTGCTTTCCTGAGGTGCTGTTATTGGATGTTGAAACACTGGACAGGGGGGACTGAAAAGGTCAAAAGTTGCAGCAGAACTTTTTATAATCTTACTTTATATGAAGAGGGTTTTCTGCCCTTTTGTTTCCAGAACAGGAAATCTTGATCTAAATGCCAATGAAGATTTTTATCAGGGCAGGGAGAGAGCGTTCCCTTTTTGGACTTTCAGAAGATATTCTGTGCCTTGACTTCCTTGTCTCTTGGTATCTTGTGTTTTCTGCTGAAGTTTTGACACCAACAGGGTGTGGTTTTACCCACTGTTGCCACCCTCCAGGTGGTGGCTGAAGATCTCCTGGAATTACAAATGATCTTCAGGTGACAGACATCAGGTCTCCTAAAGAAAATGGTTGCTTTGGAGGTGGACTGTATGGTATTATACCCCACTGAAATCTCTCCCCTCTCTAAACCCTGCCCTATCCAGGCTCCACTCCCCAAATCTCCAGGAATTTCCCAACCTGGAGCTGGCAACTCTACGATCACCATCACATCATCTGTCTCTTAAGTCACTGTTAAAGAACAGGCTGTAAACATTCATTTTTATGTTGTGTTGAGTGTCTTTTACATAAATGAATTTCAGGGTTTTTTTGTGAGTAGAAAAAGAAATCTTTCTATATATCTTAACTGAATAGCAGAATAGTGGATGGCTTGTTCTGTGGTATTCCCCAGAACTTAGTTCCATGTAGTTGGAGGTCAAAGTCACAGGAGAAGGTACTTAGGTGAATTCCTGGGTGGATCTATGTGGCAGGTAAGCTGACTAGAATATGGCCCAATTGGCAACTTTGACAGGGCAATTTGGAAGTGTGTGGGGAATGTCCCATATATTTTGAAATAAGCTGTAGCGATGCAGACCTAGCAACAAGGTTAAGAGAGAAAAGGCAAGAGAGAGAGAGAGATGCACCAGTGTACCAAGAATGGTATGAACCATGCCATGTTGTTAGATTACTAGGCTGTTGCGACTTGGTCCTGCCTCAAGCATGGCCATAAAGCCATTCGCATACATATAGGGCTAGATGACATGATAAAGGGTAGCAGCAAAGGAGAGATGTGAATTGCATGGTGCATCTTGAGAAATCAACAGAAGTCTTTTCTTTCCAATGTGTGGGCTTTCTCAAGATATGTTTCATATCTGTAGTAAAGAGAAAGCTAAATAGTAAGAAAGTAGAAGGGGGTCAATATTAGAGAGGGAAAGCAGAATATAACAACTGGTCTTTTTGAACTTTTTCATCCTTATTGGTCAGTGTGTTTTTAAAAGAGGGGAACATATCTGTACAACTTTATGTTCCATCAGTATAAACCCTATGGAAAGAATGTCTTCAACTGATACCCATAGTTTTTTTTCTGTTGCAAAATGCTAGCCTTAAGTGTCTGAAATATGTGCAGTTGTTTTGTGGCACCCCTTAAAAGGCTGTGCTGTAGGACACGTGGCATTGGTGTTCTGAGGTTCTGTCAAGGAGCTCAGGTGTTCTGGACAAGGGGCAGGAAAACCTCAGGCTTTCATGATCTCCTATTTACTAGAGCCCTGCAGTACACCAACCGAAGCCATAGTGGGCAGTTCACATCGTTTTCCTCCATTTTATCTTTCAACAGTCCTGTGAGGTAGGTTAGGCTGAGAATGTGTGACTGGCCCAAGGTCACCCAGTGAGCCTCCATAGCACAGTGGGGATTTGAATCTGGGTATCCCAGATCCTAGTCTGAAACTCTAACCATTGCAACACACTGACTTTTGTGGAGTGGCTGCCGTTGAACAGTAAGCAGCAGCTGGGACTAGGTTATTCACACAAGTTTCATGTTATCAAGTTGCCTAGTGGTCCAGGGTGGGCCTGGCCCTGATTATTCCTCCTTCAAAAGCCAAAATTGCTCTGGGAAGGGCCTTGCCACCTCTCCTTGCCTTTTACTGCCAGTAAACAAAGCTTGAAGGCTGGCAATACTATTGTGGTTGCTTAGCAACAGTCAGCGAATGTGTTTGTTTCTTAAAGTTACAAATACTGCTTCTATCATATTGGAGATTTTAAACTCAATGCATTTTTCTGGCAAGATTTTAGATTTTTCTGCAAACCTGGGGCCTTTTCAGGCCTGTAGAAAGATCCATCTTGTCTGTCCAGTGTACCAATCTAAGGATTTACGTATACACAGATAAGTCTATGTTGAGGATTAGATATATTGATATGAAACTATGAAAAAAATCTGCCTGTTTTACTGATGGGGGAGCAGTCCTGCGGAGACTAATCCTAAGTATGGTCTGTAAAGCCAGGGCCAAAACTTCAATTTTGTGTAGTGGCTAGAGAGTTGGACTTGGATCTGGGTGATCCAGGTTCAGTTCTCTGCTGTGCCATGGAAACTTGCTAGGTGACAGTAAGCCAGTCACACATCTGCAGACTAACCTACCTCACAGGATTGTTGTAACAAAAAATGGAGAGTAGGATGACATAAGCTACTTTGTGTCCCCATTGAGGAGCAAGACGGGGTATAAATGAAATAGAATAAATAATAAATAAACTTCAGTGCAGAGGTAAGCACCTTTCTTATCATTATTAGTCCACTTTTCTAGCATTCAGGAAACGTACAGACATACATAAGGAGGTGATTTGGCGGCCGTCTAGCCTGCTACTCCACCCCACCCCATCTGCTGTGATCTTCACCTTTTCCAGACTTGTTGAGACCCACTAAGCTGCAAGTAGGAAGTCACGTGACAGTAATGTGGTGGAGAAATGGACATGACCTCACTGGTCAGCTGACCAAAACAGCAGGTGACAGGAAACAGAAACCAAGCACCAAGAAGTATGCTGCAATGAGGACCAAGCTATGGATCAGAGCCCTGGAGGAATCCACTCCTGAGTGTTCAGTAGGCATGCACAGGCAGACTGTAGGCATGGCACCGTTGCTCTCTATACAGCAAAAGGCAGCCAAAAATGGCAGCTCTGTAAGGGTTCACAACCTGGCAAAAGAGGCTAGGTGACCTGCTTGAATGTCCTGAGCCGTTGACTGAAAGCTGCTGCTCTGGGACATGACATGAGGTTGTTGACAGCAGACAAGAGTTTGAGCCTGCTACAATCTCCGTTACGTGAAAGGGAGGAGAGGAGATTGCGAGCAAGATCAGCGGGACAGATCTGTGAGCAAGCAGGTGTTCGCAGTGGGAGTCCCAGGCTGCATGCTGTCACCAGCGCTGCTGCTGCTGCTGCTGCTGCTGAGTTCTGTAGGAGTTGGGTTGGTTGATTGAAGCGACATGGGTTTGTGTCTATGCAGCAGCCACCCTCCTCAGAGAGCAACAACAACAATAAAACTTTTTGCAGTTGTGGAGGCTGAGCTCGCACAGAGAGCTAAGGAGAGAGTTTCTGGCCTAGTTGCCTTGGTGAGAGGTGGTGGCCTCACTGCTACATTCAAGGTAAGGGTCCCGAGCCTTAGGTGTAGCTCCGGGTGGGTGTTGTAGACTTTTTTGCTGGGGCAGCAAACACATGTTGAGCCAGGAGCAGTAGCTGATCAATTGCATCTCAGCACATGGTTGAATAATCTCTTGCAATCCCTCTTCTGCCTACATTTAGATTTGCATCACCCCTGCTGTAAGATGGAGAAGTCATATCTCTTATCCTAATCTGAAAACACACCCTGACCTGGATAGCCCAGGTGAGATCTCATCAGATCTCAGAAGCTAAGCAGGGTCTTGCCTTGGTTAGTAATTGGATGGGAGACCTCCAACGAAGACAAGGTTGCAGAGCCAGACAATGGCAGACCACCTTTGTTAGTCTCTTGCCATGAAAACCCCTCCAGGGATCACCGTAAGTCAACTATGACTTGATGGCACTCTCCACCACCAGTCTGAAAACACAGTGAAGTAAAGCTGGCCATGCATTTTGCACCTCGATTTCTCATGTCTGAACATGTCACTAAGTGCAACATTTGCATTTATTTGATTCCAAGTCTGATTTCCCAGTGTCTTCTCTTAAAGAATCAGAGGAAGTGGTGCTAAAATATCTCCCCCTCTAGAGATCTGGTTTTGAGACTTGTTGATAGTAATGATCAGGGCTTTTTTTCAGGGGGAATGCGGTGGAACAGAGTTCCGGAACCTCTTGAAAATGGTCACATGGCTGGTGGCCCCGCCCCCTGATCTTCAGACAGAGGGGAGTTGAGATTGCCCTCTGCACCGCTGAGTGGCGCGGAGGGCAATCTCAACTCCCCTCTGTCTGGAGATCAGGGGGCGGGGCCACCAGCCATGTGACCATTTTCTCCAAGGGCAGCCCACTGAGTTCCACCACCTCTTTTCCCAGAAAAAAAGCCCTGGTAATGATAGTATGCCAGTGAGAGGAATTGTGAGATCCTGATGTTAACCTAATGTCCGCAGGAATTTAGGCTCCCCCCCCCCCACACCATCCTCTGCGGTTAAACAAACTGGGAACTTCTCTGCTGAATTTCAGTGATGTCATTTTAACTGCACGATTGCACAATTCATGTTGATCGCTGGAAATCACTCTTCTAACCATGTCACAGCGTGTCTGCTGTCAGCGATTTTTGTTCTATTGTTGATTTATAAAACACGTTCCTCTTCTTCCACAAGGAATCCTAGTAACCTCTAAGATGTCTGCTTGGCTTCCTGCCCAGGTTGGTGTTACTTGAGTTCAACAAGCTCACTCTTTACAAAGTTCATACTGCTCTCAAGCAGTCACACTCATGTAGCCTTTGCACCACAAAACGTAAGGAGGGCAAAGTGAGGAACACTCTGCAAACTCACTCTGTTGCGTGCTGTTACATTCGGGGGGGGGCACAGTATCTTCAGACAACTTCATCTTGATTTTATAAAAAAATCTGGTTTTAAATTGTTATGGCTTCATAGAGCTTCTTGCAGAAGGAAAATGGGAGTTTATTGAGATTACAAATCATAGTCCCGCTGAGTTAATGGAGTTATAATTGATTTGGAAACAGGTTTTGGCAAAATGACACAGAGTAGCATCATTTTGCCAAAACTAGCTGATTTAATAGTTGTTGAGAAGTCCTTTCCATTAAAGTTCCCAGTTAGTTGAAGCCTCGCTCACTAGGTCCAGTCAGATGAGACCCCTGAGTATTCACATCCAGCTCTTAGACCATTTTAAGGAAGTAAATAAGAATAAAATTATGGGGCTTGTGTGGGGACGTGCCAGATTTACTCATTCATGATGCTCATAGGCTTCTTACATTCCACTGGTATGTGTTGATATTTTATTGTTTTATGATTTTAAACTGCAATTTATTGTCTTTAAAAGACCCACTAAAGTGCAAGCATGTTATGAGAAGTTACGTGACATCAGAATCACGATAGGAAGAGGTGGAGCCAGAGTTATGGTCTCGGCAGTAGGGAGGATGGTTCTACCTTTCAAGCATCAGGAATGTTGGGGGAACAGCTGGTGGGGATAGTGAGCGGCTGGGGCAGATCAGGCCGGGGAGAAGAAAGCTCACTGGAAGACCAGCTGGCTGGGGTGACCGGCCATTCTGGATGGAGAAAAATCAGGCAAGAGCTTTTTCGGGGAGGCATCTGTGTTATAAAGGAATCCTTTCCAGTGCTAAGTGAACTTACCTTGCTGTTGTTCTGTTCCTTTCAGTGCATGTTCCACAGAGGCAGGAGGGAATGATGAGGGTTGTGGGATTGTTGAGAAAGGAACCTTAAATGAGGCCATTGGGAGAGATTGTGAGAAACTGGGTATACACAGTTTGTGGCTCTCATCTGTACTATTCTGATATGCACCTTTTAGATTTAAGAATGTTTGTCTGCTCTGATCTGACAACTTTAAAGAAGTGGAGAAGAGAATAATGTGTCATGGAGCGGCAATAAAAGACTCTGTTTTTGTTTTACAAATTTAATGTGTGTATTTTCATTTTAAGGAACAGAGATTATGTTTTATAATAACTTGTGCTTCATATATGTTACAAACCACTGTGACCAGAGGCTGTACAAAGGTGAGTATAAACTCTTTAAAAAGTTTCACTCAAACTTAGTTTTCACATCAGACTAATTTTGTGGTAAGGCTTTGTTCAAGCATTTGCTTATCAGGGCTGGAGGTCTGGTTCTTCTCTTCCTCTGCGACCCAAACTGCAGGCTTTTCCTAGAGCCAAATAGCCAAAAGGGAAATCTTGAGGTTTTGCATTTGGAGCCAAGGGATGCTGTCATGCCTAGCATAGAGATATAAAATATCAAGGCTATTTCACAGAGATTAAGTTCTGAGTCTAAGGTAAGGTAAAGGTAAAGGTAGTCCCCTGTGCAAGCACCAAGTCATTACTGACCCATGGGGGGATGTCGCATCACAATGTTTTCTTGGCAAATTTGTTATGGGGTGGTTTGCCAATGCCTTCCCCAGTCATCTACACTTTACCCCCAGGAAACTGGGTGCTCATTTTACCAAACTCAGAAGGATGGAAGGCTGAGTCAACCTTGAGCTGGCTACCTGAACCCAGCTTCCACCAGGATCGAACTCAGGTTGTGAGCAGAGCTTGTACTGCAGCTCACCACTCTGTGCCACGGGGCTCTTCTGTCTAAGGCAGTGAGACGAAGATGAAGGGCATAGTGGTATGGGCAGCACAGTGCACTAGTATCTAGAAAACCAGGTTTGGATCCAGATTATCCTATGAAGCTTGCTGAGTGACTTTTGGCTATTCTCTCTCCCCCCCTAACCTAACTAACAAGCATGTTAGATAAAATAGAGGAAGGGAGAATGTTGTTAAGTTACTTAGGTTCTCTGTTGGGAAGAAAAACTTAAATAAATAGCCATTAGAAAAGATGCTGGAAGATCAGTGAGTGGAATGTTTTTTAAATGCCTATAGAAGCAGCACAAGGATCCCGGAGGAGGATTAATTCTCTCTTTGGGTTTGCCAGTCATTACCCCCACCCTGCCCTCATGCACTGCTGTTAGTCCTCAAAGGAAAAGGATGGATAAAAGCATAAGGGGAGCTGTTTCCAGTTTTTCAAGATTAACCCCACTCAATTATGTTGTGATTAATTACCATGAATAAGCATGTATTTAGTCACTTGTCCCCATCATGTCATCATAGCCACACATTAATACATTATCATTCCCCTGTCCTATCAGCATCTGACACACAGGTGATAAGGATGCTTGCTTGTATTACTAGCTGCTACCATTTATCTATGGCATGGCTCACACGTGCCACTGAATTCTCATAGGAGTAGGACCCATATCTGTATGCCCACAGGGGGAGGGGCCACAGCTCAGTGCTGGAATGTCTGCTTGGCATGCAGGAGTGCCCAGGTTCAATCTCTGGTTCAAAGGGCAGAGGTCAGGTGATGCTGGAAGACCTTGACCTGAGGCCTGGCAAGCTGCTGCCAGCCAGAATAGACAATGCTGACTTTTATAGACCAATGATCTAATTATTATTATTATTATTAATAATAATAATAATAATTCGATTTACATACCGCCCTTCAGGACAACTCAATGCCCACTCAGAGCAATTTACAAAGTATGTCATTATTATCCCCTCAACAAAACACCCTGTGAGGTGGGTGGGGCTGGGAGAGCTCCAGAGCTAAGTTGTGCTCAGTCACTACAGGAAACTCCTTCCCTCGCTCTTTGCCCACACCAGACAGTGTTGTGTTTTGAGTTGCTAAGCTGCTCTGCCCACGACAGCTTGTTGAGAGGGTAGTGATGAAATCCGTTGCTTTCGGTTTTCACAGAACAGAATCTTGCTGAGCTAAAACAGTTGCTGTGTGTGACTGCTGACAGACCTGAAACTTTTGACTTGATATACACTTTAGCTCTCAATAGAGTTACTCTTGTTTTTAACAGTATCACGGACGCTCTGATACAGAGATGCCATATATAATTTCTGCGTGTCCTTCCTTACTCATTCTGATAACTTTATCAGATTGATCCGTTTGGAGACTGTCACCAGAAGGACTTTTTTCTTTATTACTGTGATAAGGGCAGCCATCAGTACTAAAGAGAGGGTGAATCATGACCGACACCAGGGAGAGCATAGGTGAGTCCTGAAACCAAGCACCTTTCTACACAATAATCAGTCTGTTGTTTTTATACCTGTTTAGCTTCTGTAAACTTCACCTGGGAGAATTCTGGGCATTTGTCTTTTGCTGAAAAGCCTCTGTTCCTAGCCCACTTCATAGAACTCCCCCAGGGGTCAGGGAATGACTATTGTTCTATCAGTTTCTACAGAACTGTAATTTAGCCTTCAACTATGGCCTACTCCAGGGTATCCCCTTGATAGCAAGCGGCTTGAGAAGTGGTCTGCACGAGTCACTTTAACCTTGGTAAGGAAGCATTAACAGAGAAGTGACTGCAAGTGAGCAGGTGCAGGAATCATAGAGCTGCAGCTAATCCTCACTTTTGTTGATCTGTGGGCACTTCTGCAAAAGCTTACCTGTCTGGTATGCACATAAACACGTTCCTGTTTCAAATTTCACCTTGACTGCAAGCGCACTAAGGACCTTAGATGAGCTTCATCCCTCATCCTCAGTCTCTTCCATACATTTGTCTCTGGGAAATCCACATGTACCCCCAGGAATACATTAATGTCCCCTAATAGTGCCCCCAAACTGTTCCCGTTAGAAAAACAGTGCCCCATCTCCACATCCACTACAGTCCTGCTCTTAATTGGGCACCACACAGGCGGCAACTGTGTGGTGCCCAACCTTCAACTTATAACTGAAAAGCTTTCAACCTATTTCTGAAACAAGGTAGGAAAACCAGATCCAGCCTGTGTCCCTTGTAATGTGTAAATAGCAACTGTGATATGGGGCTAATACCAGTCTATTTAACAGGGTAAGAACTGATGTGGTTAAGGACTTCACAGACAACTGAACATTCTAAAAATGCAAACTGTTCTTGCTGTCCCAAACTGGTTTTTATTGCTGGGCTCCCCATGAAAGAGAGCTCCCCCCCCTCTGTTCTTGCACTTCGAAATCTTAGTCCCTTGTGGTCTATGTGCACTTCTTGTGAGACAATCGGCAGATTACCTGGTAGTTTACTCCTCTACTTTCATGTTCCTGGGACGTAATCAAATCCTAGACTGAAAATGGTACCGATCATTTTAGATGGGGCTTGTTTAATCATTGTGGTGCCAGTTCCAAGGGTGAGGTGGTTTCTCTTTGACCCATAACTTGTCTCACTAGTCCTGGTTGTATGTGTGCAGCTGAGGGAGCCTCTTGGATTTCCACACCATTTTACTGTAACTGGGCTTGTGAAACCTCTGAAAGGCCAGATGGTTTTTATTTCCACTCTCAGCCTTCCTTCTGTTCTCATCGTCTCTCTGCCTCATTTCCAGTCCAGTTCTTTACATCTCTCCAGAGAGGAAAGCATCCTCCTTTAGAAATTATTATCTGATTATATAGATTATAAAAGATGATTTCTAGGTTCTAACAAACCCCATTGGGTGTTTTCTAAGCATACTATTCCCTATGGGGAGAAAACTTTAGCAAACAGATAACTTTTACGGCTCCTCCTGTAACATAAGTTTGAGTCAACTATATTATCAGTGGCCAGTCCCAGTTTGTACAGCTTTATAGGGTGTGTATGGAGAAGCTGTTGGCATCTCCCAATGCGCTGCTTTAGAGAAATCATTTGGTTTAAGTAGTATAGATTCTGAAGGAAAATGAATGTACTCTGGATTAGAATTACACATACTAAAACAACTCCTTGAATGTTTATATATTGAGTATCAAGCCCTTTTGATCTGAAGCAGTGGAGGCAATGACATGTAATATACAAAGCCAGGTCTGTGTGGTTGCTCTGAAGCTTGAATTTCCTACAGCACCGTTAAACTCCTTTGTTATATGGTGGGAGAAACAGCTGCCTCCCAATGAGAAAATCACCTGGTTTACTTTGTGGTTTTAGAAAATTATAAAAGAGCACTAAGAATGGCCTACAAGCTTAATATCCCCCGCTGTGGTTTTTTTACACAGTCACACAGCTAGCTCCAACATGAAATGAATACGATGCTTGGGAAATTTATAAAGTCCTATCTAAAGGAACACATGGACTCATTAAAGAAAAATGGCACGTGTGGTTCTAGTCGCTTCTTTAAAAGTGCCTGCAAATTATGAAGAAAAAATGGATTTGTGTTCCCAGTTTTTGTTTCTAATGATGCTTCAGCTGAAAATGTTAATGTCGACTCTCACTTTGTGTTGGCTTGCAATCTTTTTGATTTTGTGAATGTAGCTATATTTCCATCTTGTTTTTTCTTCAAGATAAATCTCAGAGTAGTGTGCACAGAGTTTCCATTTGTTCTCCCATCCTGGTAGAGGCCAAACTCAAGACCAAATTCAGGTACTGTGCTACATGAGGCACCTTAGGCCATTTCTCACACACATGGTCTAAGAAGGTCCAGGCCGTAGCTTGTAAGAATATTTGGTGGCACTGGATATATGGAAGCAGTCCAAGTGACAGAGACTGTTTCTGTAGCAAGCTGCTCTATGCAGGGTGATCCACAAAGAAATGGGTTTTGGTGGCCTCTAGTATGTAGATTGACCATCACTGCTGGAGTGTAAATGTAAATGTCATGAGAGAGTTTCCCCTGAAATACCGTATTGCTTGGGCCAGTGCGGCACAGAGGAAAGGGTATTGTGTTTGATTGTTGAAAACCCACAATCAGGTCACTGTTCAGCCGTTAAACCTTCTGGGTGGTGATTTCAGAAAAGTCTCTGTTGCTCAGCCTAATTCACTTCCAGGTTGGATTTGCCATTTTTTTATTTACTTCATTTATACCCAGGGCCGGCGCGCCCATTGAGGCCAGGTAGGTGGTGGCCTCAGGGCACGAGGGCACCGGAGAGGCGGCGGAGGGGGTGTTGGGGGCAGAGGCGCGCGCTGCGGAGCTGGCGTGGCTGGCCCGCAGCTGCTGCAACCAGCCAGCGCCATGCCGCCGCCACACTCCCCCAGCCGGGTGCAGCAGTCACGAGCCACTGCCGGGGCGGCTTGCGGAGCGCGGAGCAGCCTCCACCCGCCACCCCAGCCATCCGCCAGCGAATGCCGCCGGCTTGTGCTGCGTGATGATGTTATCGCGTGATGATGTCATCATGCAGTCTGTGGCGTGCGCTGTGTGCGCGCATGTGGAGGGTTGCCACAGGCGCCAGAAACCCTTGCGTCATCAGTGTTTATACCCCACCTTTCTCCCTCATGGGGACCTAAAGCACCTTACATATCCTTATGCCCTCCATTATCCTCAGACAGTTCTGTGAGATAAGTTAGGCTGAATGTGTCTGACAGGTCCAGAGTTACCCAGCAGGCTTCCGTGGAAGAGTGGGGATTCAAACTTAGGTCTCCCAGATCCTAATCCGATACTGTTCCCACTATACAACAAAGGCTCACTTTGCCTCCCTCCTAAGAAAAGCTTGAATATGTGTGGCTGCCTCTGTCTGGGCCAGACCATTGGTCCATCAAAGTCAGTATTGCCTACTCAGACTGGCAGCAGCTTTCCAGGGTCTCAGGCAGAGGTCTTTCACATCACCTACTACCTGGTCCTTCTACCTGAAGATGCCGTGGACAAAACATAGGCTCTTCTGCATGCAACACAGATGGTCTACGCTGAGCCATGGTCCTGCCTAAAAGCAGCTTCACTTGCTTCATTGCATTGTTGTCATGTGCTGTTAAAAGTGGAGGAGCCAGGCCAGAGAAAAAGGCAGCAGACCTACTTGTGTAGTGTTTACGAGAGAAATAAAACTGCTCTGTATGTAACACTTGGGAAAGCTCTAGGAGAAATATTGATGGCAGGGTCCAGAGCCAAAAGCCACATAATACCTTTCGTTAAGATTGACCACATCGCACAACACAATGCACAAGCTTTCGGGTTCTGCAGAATTCTTCATCAGTCTGGACATTATTACAAAAGCAGGAGGAAATAAAAGGATTTTTCAGGCCATGATATTAAGACCTCTTGTCAGCATCCTGTATAGAACGCTTTGTTGGCCTCAGTGAGCACATCAGGTATCGCCCTTGGCATGCTGAGAACAAGAAGCAAAACATGGAAGCCATTTAACTGAAAGCATACCAACCAGTAGTAGATCAAATATCTTTCTCATATCAAGTAGAATGTACAGGTCTCTTAAAAGACTGAGAGCAAAGGGGGAAAACATAGTAGTCCTTATGATTCTACTTTATCCAGCAAGCAAAGAGGCTAGTATAAGCCAAATTGTTGCAGTACTAGTGAAACCTCCCGCATTTTTCTTCCTGCAATTGAAGTGTTCTTTTTTTAAAAAATTCCCAAATTCTCAAAAATACAGATAGTTCCCTTGGTCCACAGGACAGTCCAAAACCCAAAGTTTGCACAGTGTATTGTGGTGTTTAGTTGTTTGGAATAAAAGGAATTATGTGCCTTTTGTATTTTACAATTTTGCTATGGACCAACACCTACGTTTTACTTTGCTGTAATAGGGATGTGGCTGATTTTCATCAAAGCTGATGATTGTGTGTATATTCTTTGTAAAAGCACTGTGAAGCAACAGTCAACTGTGGCTGTATATCTTGACTACACAGGCAAAAACTGCACATCTGCCCTCATAATACACCAGGCAGGTTTCCCACTCTTTTATACATGTGGAGGTATTTTCCGTATAGGGAATCAACAATGTGCGAAGCAGCCCTCATATGTGCTGGCTGGTGTCCTCTATTTCAGATACAAAACCTAATTCAGGAGTCTGCTGTGTCCTAGAATATGATATTTGAAACACTGGAACATGAAAGAGTGTCAGAAGATAGTCTAGGGAGCATAACATTGTTGAGAAGGAATGCGAGATGAAAGTTTTCTTGCTGAAAGCCCTGTCTTGGATTTGGCAAAGGGCTTCCGTGGAAGCAGGGAATCAAATGACATTAAATTACTTTTGATTGCTTAGGGTTTAAAGCTGTTTGGCAAAGATGCAGGATTAAGCTCCTCAAATGATAAATCCCTAAAAGCAACAACCCCTTCTATTTCCGAGTTCCTCTCACAGCTCCTTAATTTTATTTTTAGTTTTGTTTTTGTGTCAAGAAATAGTGATAAACCATTGACTACTTTTTTGATTGTGCATTTATTTTACACACACGCACACATGCTATAAAAATAAAGGGCTAGCCAGTCCTTCTGTTGAAGCAGCGAGGCACAGAGAGAGGAAATGGTGCTTCTCGTCATCAAAGCATAATCCATGGAGGAAATTAGAAAAACAAAGCAAAGGAGCCAAGCACACACAAGATTGTTTATTTGCAAAATAATCGTGTTCTTTATTTGGAAATTATAAGCCAACTGTTTTTATTATGAACCTCAGATCTTTGTTTTCAATGTTAGCCTTACTTCTTCCAATAGAGAGAATTTTATTTGTTACATGCTTCATCCAAATCAAATTTAAATAGCTCTGTAAAGAGAGTGGAAAATGATATTCCTAATATACCCTGTGCAGCAAAAGCTTTAAGAAACCTGATGGCTCCTGTAGTATGCCCTCAAGATTTATACAAAATTGATACTACATTTATAATGCAGTGCGTTTCCCATAATTAGAAAACAAGTTAACTCCAGTGAGACAGGATTCATTCCCTGTGTTAATGTAATAGCAAACAAATCTGGGTTAAATTAGCTAAAACGGTAGGGCTTGGTTTTAATAGAAGGATGTACTGTAATTAGAAAAAAGCCCAGTGCGAACATAACACTGGTTTCCTGCTAATTAGACTCAGCCTGTGATATCGAGCTCTTATGAACTGAGTTAATGCTATAGTACTTGGTTTTTATGCAGCTTTTTATTTGTAAACCACATTAAGTCCATGTTTTCATGGGCAAAAAGTCTTTGAATAAATGTGCATATCCTTACCCAGGGCTTTCTTTCTGGGAAAAGAGGTGGTGGAACTCAGTGGGTTGCCCTTGGAGATAATGGTCACATGGCTGGTGGCCCCACCCCCTGATCTCCAGATAGAGGGGAGGTTAGCTTGCCCTCTGCGCCGCTTGGCTGCGCAGAGATCAATCTAAACTCCCCTCTGTCTGGAGATCAGGGGGCGGGGCCACCAGCCATGTGACCATTTTCAAGAGGTTCCGGAACTCCGTTCCCCCACGTTCCCCCTGAAAAAAAGCCCTGTCCTTGCCACTTAATCATAGTTAAGGCTGGCCATGAAAGGAGAAAGTGGAATTATTCACACCAGTGGAAAACTTCCAAGGGTAGCATGGTTCCAAAGCTGATTCCCCATTTAAACAAGCACATGTGCCAGTGGTTTGAGGTCACAGTTGCCAACTTAGATGAGAGGGGATTAAGCAACATTTAATTCAGAGAAGCTGAAACCTGGTGGAAAGTATCCAACCACCCAGGGACTTTGTGGAGTAGGACTCTCGTCTTGTAACTTCCTCATAATTTTGTTCTTGGGGGTTCAACGAACCCTCAGGTACAGCACATATAGAACATTAGCTGCACTGGTTGCCTGACCAATAACCAACTCTTCTAAAATACCTCACTGGTTTCTCTCACCTCTACTCTGTTCTTGATCACTTGGGTGCCGTTACTTTAGATCAATGTTTCCTTGCTTCAGTCACTGACACTGATCACCTGCTTCTCCTAACTTCAGCCAAAAACCGAGCTGTCTGGGTGGAGAAACAGGAGTTCTGTTTGTCAAGGCTACTATGCCACCCTCTCTAAAATAAATAATTTCAGGTGGGTAGCTATGTTGGCCTGCAGTAGACTGGCAAGATTCAGGTGCAGTGGCAGTAGGGTTACCTCCTTTGGGTTGGGAAATACCTGGAGATTTTTGGGGTGGAGCTGGAGAGGGTAGAGTTGGAGAGGGTGGAGTTTTTTGGAGGGGAAGGACCTCAGGAGGGTATAATGCCATATAGTCTACTCTCCAAAGCAACCATTTTCTCCAGAGGAACTGATCTCTGTTGCCTGGAGATCAATTGTAATTCCAGGAGAACTCCAGTAAAGACCTGGAGGTTGGCAACCCTAAGTGGCACCTTAAAGGCCAACAAGATTTCCAGAATATAAGCTTTTGAGAATCAAAGCTCCCTTCATCAGGTACAAATAGGAACTTGAAAGCTTATACCCTGGAAATTTTGTTGGGCTTTAAGGTGCCACTGAACTCAAATCTTGCTCCTCTCTCAAATGGCACTCTAGGCACTGGGTAAGTCTCTTTGCCTGCAGGAAAGGTATAATTAATCTTTTCTTTATGTTCTTCTTCATCCTTCAGTATTCTCAATCTACCAAGCTCCATAAGTAGAATTTTGAAAGGAGCAGAGAGAAAAGTCATGTCTGGTTTTATTAACATTAGCTGTCATTCTGAAGGGCAGTCCGTTTCTATGGTCTAGTTAAAGTGGCCTCTGCTTTTTTTACAGTAGCATAAACCAGATTGGGATTATGTACAGAGAAAGTTAACCTGGCCCTGTTATCATTTCCTAAGGTTGAGACTGGCAGGAATTTGGCAGTACTGCTGAAGTAACAACTTAGGAGGAACCTCTCAGCAAGTACGTTAGCTGGCACAAAAGTTCATCATTACCAGCCTGGGGCAAAATACGCTGAACAATTCACCTCACAGAAGCAATAACATTCTCCCGGTGCATGCAGTCAAAAAAGCCAATTGCATTTTAACTTCAGCACAGTAAAACCCATCATATTTCCTTTTGTTATATTAACTGCCTGTAAGCCATCTCTTTGTAATATGAGGGCAAATTTAATCAGCGCTGGGTTGAAAGATAATACTTTCAGTTATTTCATTGATGCAATTGCATTAGGAAAATGTGTGCGTGCACTCTCTCTCTCTCACACACACACACCAAAAACATTACCCGCTATAAAGGCCACAGAGAAACCAGTGAATTCTGAACAAAAGTCATATAATGCTTTTTATAGGACTGACCAAAATATCACAAATAATGTGTGAAGTCTCAGAATTCCTCGTCAACTTGTATGTTAAGGCGGGGAGGATATTTCAAGCAATGATGCTTGTCTGTTCACCAGCAGGATGTACTACAGGCTTGATTTGATTAGGTGGTGCCACCTCAGCCTTCTGGGAAGAAGGAAAAAAATAGTAGCTTCCAATTGAAAAATAGAACAAAGTTGATCAAATGTATCTCTGGCTTTGAGCGGAACATATGGGTCCATTAAAAGGCTGAGGGCAGAGAGGAAAGATGGGAGTCATTGTCAAAACTGGTTATGAGATACACTAGGCAAGGATGACACAGGAGGTCTGTTGGGATTGCGACCTGTAGCCTTATTTTTGCAACCTGTCACAAGTTGAATACATCTCTTTATTTTAGAAAAGAAATAAGACCCTTGCAGTACATGCCAGCGTCAGGAGAGGAATCCTGGTAATGCTGTACGTTATATGCTTCTGTATTGAAACAAAACTCAGGTTTTCTGCGAGGGGTGATTGATGCAATTTACTTTTCTGTGAAAGTAAAGTTATGTTCAATAGTACATTCATTTATGTTCAATAGTACATTCATTCATTCAGCGTCTGATTATTTTAGTCATGATGTTGACTGAAAACAAAGCTATAAGGTTTTTTAAAAAATATCCCTTTGCTAAAACTTTGGATCATTTTCAAAGCATTGGGTTGGTTCCAGTCTAAATTTTCTGCCAACGGAAGGGGTGGGGTAACTTCCACCAATTCCCTGTTTCTGAGGACCAGCATTTTGGAAAGATCAGAGGGCTGTTGTGAGAGAGGGTAGGGTAGGAACTTTGTGTTCCATTGGCAGAAGTATCTTACGTGAGCAGAAAAGGATAGTCTGGATCCAAACCATCTTCTTTCCAGAGGATGGCATTATTTCTATTTGTCCATGATTCATTGGAAGACTTACCTCTTTTCTATACATCTTCCATGCATAATTTGCTGTTAGGGATTCTTCATTAATTGGTGGACAGATCGTGTGTCTTGCCACAAGGAAAAATCCTGTTACATATAATAGAGCAGGGGTGACCAAACTTGCTTAATGTAAGAGCCACATAGAATAAACGTCAGATGTTTGAGAGCCGCAAGACATGATGCATCGAAGTGACTTCAGATGAGGAGGTGGGTTTGGGGGAGTGTCCTGAAAGTGACATCACAGAAAGGGGTGGGGTTTTGGTGCTGTATGCTGGAAGTGACATCATCGGAAGGGGTGGAGCTTGGGAAGAGCCATCACCTGGCCTTTGACTTGGAAGTGACATCTCAAAAGTCACGTCATATTCTTGCTTGGCTTCACCCCCAAAGTCCCCAGATATTTTCTGAGTCAGACCTGGCAACCCCAACATTTTTATTGAAAATATGAAAGACATGGAAAGAAAGAAGGAAGGAAGGGAAAAAGGAAAAGGGAGGAAAAGACATGGAAAGGGAGGGAAAGACATGGAAAGAAAGGAGGAAAGGGAGGGAGGGAAATAAACTAGACTAAAATAAAATGTATGGCCACAGCGATACTCAGAGACCTCCGGGAGCCACACAATATGTCTAGAAGAGTCACATGTGGCTCCCAAGCCGCAGTTTGGCCACCCCTGTCATAGGGGTACTAATGTGTCAGTGGAAGCCACCAAATTCTACCGATCAATCAGTGCCTAATTTCCCCAAGTGTGTGTACTTAGATCTGTGGCCACTTCTTGAGCCTTTTCTCATGAGAGAAGGAACAAGAATCTCGGTGTCTTTCCTGCCAATCTCACATGCTGTGTGAAAATTTTAATGTGCGTGTTTGTGTGTGTGTATCTAGTGTAGCCATGAGAGTCAGGATTCCCAAACTGAAGCAGAGGTAGAAGCAGAAGCACAAGCAATTGCTGAGATGGGGGAGGAGGAGACTCCCCTCCCATCCATTTCTTATCTATATAGGTTGGTCCAAAATTGCGTCTTTTGTAGTCAGTACAACACTGATTATTAGGCATTTTCACTATCTGTTTGACAGTAGATGGATGGATAGAGACAGATGTGCTTTTAAGTGTGGGTTTCTCTATATTTTTCTACCATGTTGCAAGTAGCATTTTAGTACAAATCAAGTGTTGGTGTGCAGCGAGATGGCTGTCTGAATCCACACACAGTGTGTTGATTCCTGATTAATACGGGTTTCTCATGTGTTAGACACCTTTGGGTTGGGTCTGGCCACCTTTTTTGCTCAGTATCACCCTAATCCAGTTCTCACGACAGACCCCACCCCACACAGCTTTTGTCCAAGCAGGTCCCACAATCCCCAGCATAGCCTTTGGTGGTCAAAGGGGACCCCTCCTTCCTTTTTCACTAGTGGAAGACCTGGTTGGATCCAACTCCTGGAACTGTGCAGAGGTTTCTGACTGCTCCCTCCTCCTTAGATGGGCTTGGTCTGGCACAGTTTAGCTCAGGAGTCCTTGTTTTGCCATTATGCTTAGAGGTACTTGGCCATGCTCCCTGGGTCTTTTGGTTTAAGTAGGAATTCTCACTATGTCAAAGCTTTACGATTGCTGTAGTAGGGTGAACAAACAAGTATATTGTGCTGTGTTAGGGTCACTCTGGATTCAATGGTCCATTCAAGGTACATGCTGTTCTTTAGTTAGGAGGTACAGAACAAAAGTTGAAAAGGCATGGGGTGGTGGCAGAAATCTATGCATCAAAACTTGAAGTCTACGGCAACTCTATGGCCTTACAGAGACAAATAAGAGATTGTATTAAAGCACACCACCAAAAATACTCATTGGAAAATTTGCCCCATGAATCAAATAAACTTGACAAAAGAAGAAAAGCCTAAAGTAAACAGACTACTACAGTGTTCGAAATTTCCATCGTGGCCAGCTGTCAGAATGTTGACTTCAATCCGTCTTCCTTGGCTATTGGTTCAGCTGGGAAATTATTACGGAATATTTTATGAACTCCTCAAGTGCCCAGAATTTTGACAAAATACTGTTGGCATAAAAAACCTCAGAGACTGGTGAGGAAAGGGGGTGCAAAGAAAGGAAGAGACGTTTGTGTCCAGCCATACCTTGCCAAAGATAAGCGTACTTTCATTTTCAGAAGAGAGGGTGCCAATTTTCCCTTTTTGCTTCCCCCCCCCTGGTGCTATTCCTAAAGGTCCACTGATGCCCTCCCCAGCAAAAAAAATTCAGGAGGCCAGTGGGCTGAACAGCAGGAGGAAGCAACGGAGTCCTGCTCTGTGTGCTCCACGCTGGGAGTGGTCCGCTTCTTGTATTCAAACCAGAGTTATTGGTAACTGTTAAACTTGGTGATGGGGGTACAAGGGAAAGAACATGTAATATAGATCGGTCTGTATGCATAGAAGTGAATGAGGAACGACTCCAGAAAGGAATATGGCAAATGAAAAAACACATTCTGCTTTTTCAGATCTCTTTATTTTACTTAAAACAAACATTCTGGCAAAGGCATTGGAGTGGAGAGAACGTGGTATTAGGCAAACTGGCAAGAGCCCTACTGGGGAGTGCAAGGAAGTGCGAGTGTAAACTTGCCTTTCTGCAACTTACTGTCACTCCTGGCTCATGCTGAGATGTGAGCGACACAAAAGCAACCCAGTCCAACAAAGAGCAGCGAGTGCAGTTGGCTGTTTGCTCAGAGAACACAGCAAGGATGAGCAAGAAGGTCCAGAGGTACCACCGGATCTGCTCTGGATTACTACGGCCTCCTTGCCAGTTTGACTGGTCTGTTTGTAAGTTCTTTCTTTAGCCAGAAATGGTTGAATCGGGGCTTTTTTTTCTGGGAAAAGAGGTGGTGGAACTCAGTGGGATGCCCACGGAGAAAATGGTCACATGGCCGGTGGCCCCGCCCCCTGATCTCCAGACAAAGGGGAGTTTAGATTGCCCTGTGTGCCGCTTGGCAGCGTGGAGGGCAATCTAAACTCCCCTCTCTCTGGAGATCAGGGGGCGGGGCCACCAGCCATGTGACCATTTAGGTTCCGGAACTCCGTTCCACCGCGTTCCTGCTGAAAAAAAGCCCTGTGGTTGATGATGCACAAATTCAATCCCGGCCTGATACACAGTTTAAGGTTGCCAGTTTAAGGCTCAGTGCAGGTTTTATTCCTTGTCGTTCCTGTGCTGTGGATGATTGTTGCTCCACGGCTGGCTATATAAGGAGCACTCAATAATTCTGTTTTATTTTTTTTAAAAGCCCACCTTTGTAGTCCTTGGGAAAGTGCAGTGTATCGAACAGACAGCAATAACTACCTCCTATTTTTAGAGCAATTGCACCTCAAGTCCTGTAAAAGTCACGGAGGATGTCCAATCCGTTCTGCTTTCTACAACAGGCACTGGTGCCAGGTTGCCAGCTACCATTTAGACAAATTGATCTCTCCTTCACAATGCAGTGCTATAAATCCTGGCTTGGTGATTATGCCTCTTTAGAAATCTCCTGCTTTCTGTTAGTCAGCACAGAAACCTGGCTAAAGGGAACAACAGACAGAGAGGCCATCTTATTTCTGTCTTCTTTCTCTTGTGTTTTGCAGCATCCAGCTATATTAACACACAAGCTAAAGGTTGCAGATGAACTTCAAACTATGTAAACGTGTCCTCCACCTTATTTATACAAGTCAAAAGGCCTTCCTTGAACTTTTCCCTCTCTTTAGTTTTTGCTGTATGATTTGAGTTTGTGCTTTGACACAGAAATAGACTTTTTAGAGTGACTTGTACATTTTCCAAGATGCATATGTTTCAATAAAATGTCAACGGACTGGTTAATTGGGCAGTAAGGTGGTTTTTTTGTAGAGCGGCCTGTTGAAGTAATGATGGATACGATTGTGTCCGTCCATTGGCTTTTGTTGACTAGTGGAACATTTCTGATGATGGTGGTATTGGGGATTGGCTGGTGTGCTTTTGTGGGTTTTGTTAGTACAAGATGAGGTGCTTGTCCAGTAGCTTAGATGGCATTCATAGGAGATGGGTATATTGATTTCTACGACAGGTCAATGGCACCTCTGTGTTCAAAGGCAGCGTAGCTCTGGTGCTTGATGAGTGGCACAAATACCAGGTGATGTTACCACCTAGATGAACTACTCAAAGTTTCCCAGTTAGTTACTGAAAGCCTCACTAGATGGACCCTTTTCCTGATTCTGCAAGGCAGGACATAGGATCTTGCCATTCCAAAAGCTGTCCTGCGCAAAGTACTACACAGCTCGCTGCTATTGGGTCTTATGTACTGGCTTTTGGTAGAATTATTATGGGGAAGAAATCAGTTTGCATGAGCTCTATCTACTTTAAATAGAGCAAGCAGCAGCATCTGTGTCCCACAAAGCACACAAATATTTGCAAGGTAGCGTAAATGAAGCTGTTCAGTGCCTGGTTGTACTGATGTAGATCTGTTGACTGTGGTGCATCTAGACTTGTGTAAACTGTGGCTAATTTACTACATAATGTTTTTGTACTTCCATGTACTAGTTGGATGTGATTTCAAATGACGCATTTTCTGTGTTTCTCTCCCTTATAGCATCAAGCTTTTGGCTGTGCAGGAGTTGGTTGACAGAGATGCACTGGAAAAGGTATTTTTAATTTGTTTGTAGAGCAATGCAAGCACAACTCTGTGATTAGCAACATGACTCCCTATTGACTCTGAATGGTGCTGCACATAAGTGATTCCCACAACCCTTGCTTCACAGTGCCTCATGTCAGAGGAACACAGTTTGGTTCCCAACTTTGACTGGGCAGTCTTTCTGCTTATTGCCATGTGAGTGCACATAGAGACTTGGATCCTATGATGGCATTCCACTGATGGTGGAGCTTTCTGCCAGCAGAAGGAGCCTCTTCCGTTGTCAGAAAGCTCCTTCAGCCAGAGGAAAGCTCCATTGTCACCGGAGAGACAGAAGATCCAAGTCAACAGCCACAAGCCCCTCTGCTTTCTTCTCCACTGGATATGATGATTAGCTACTAGAATTGTGGGCATTTGAAGAAGGCCAAGATCCAGAGATCTGTGCAACTGCACAAATAAGATGCTTTGTGCTTATGCTTCTTGAATAGAGCTGTGCTAAGGGATCCAGTTTCAAAGCACTTTGTGATGCTGCAGCGTGCATGTGAGAAAGCGTGCTTTTCAAAGAAGGTGAAAAGACACATGCAAGCGCTTGGATGTACCTAAGTAACTCTTTGGATCTTGATGGAGAAATCACCTAGTCTGATGCTGCCCCCTTCAGATGGTGTGATGCAATAGCTAATTTTGCATAGCCTTATAAGCTGCCTTATAGAGAGACGATTGGTCTGTGTAGCACATGGCCTATTGTTACTGTTAGTGGGTCTCCACTGTCTTAGGCAGAGAATGGCGTTTTCCTCATCTCGTGCTATCTGAATGTCTAGGGGTTGGTTCTCTGAACTTTGGCAGGCAGTGCATGTCTGTGCGATTCCTAAGCCATGTCCCCTCCTTCTGGTAGCCTCCTATATATCAGGGGCTTTTTTAAGTCTTAGGCAGGGCTTTTTTTCAGGGGGAACGTGGTGGAATGGAGTTCCGGAACCTCTTGAAAATGGTCACATGACTGGTGGCCCCACCCCCTGATCTCCAGACAGAGGGGAGTTTAGATTGCCCTCTAAACTCCCCTCTGTCTGGAGATCAGGGGGTGGGGCCACCAGCCATGTGACCATTTTCTCGGAGGGCAACCCACTGAGTTCCACCACCTCTTTTCCCAGAAAAAAAGCCCTGGTCTTGGGTAAACATCCCAGAAGAGCTTTAGGCCATTAAGCTATGCATATATGTGTATATAAATGTAAACTAAGATGTGTAGGGGTCTCTATATTTTCTGATACTATATTATATGCTATATTATATATCAAATATCTTTTTATTTCACCTAGAGAGGTAACGTTTCCAGAAATTTTTAAGCCCTGAGGGAGACAGGGTTTTTTTTGTTTTTGTTTTTTTAAAGTAAGGGATGGAAATTTGAGGGGGGCTTGAAATATATGCAATACTTTATGAAACCTATCAAGATGAGTAGCCGTGTTAGTTTGTCTGTAGCAATGGAAAAGAGCAAGAGTCCAGTAGCGCCTATAAGACTAACAAAATTAATGGTAGGGTATGAGCTTTCGGGAGCCACAGCTGAAGAAGTGAGCTGTGGCTCATGAAAGCTCATATTCTACCACTAATTTTGTTAGTCTTATAGGTGCTAGCAATGTATGAGCAGTCACCTAGGACTGCAGGGAGGCCGGATACACTACACGGTGTGCAATAAATTCCTTACATGGAATTTATTTGTAAGGAATTTATTGCACACCGTGTAGTGTATCCGGCCTCCCTGCCGTCCTAGGTGACTGCTCATACATTGCTATTGCATTGGAGACCTCCCTTTTGTGTTTAGTCTAGTCTTATAGGTGCACCTGGACTCTTGCTCTTTTCCCCTTTATGAAATCTAAACTTATTTTACTGTTTAATGATATAAAATGTATCGTTTATGGCTTAGCTGGCAGATAACCTAGCACTGTTTGCATGTTTATGAAATTTAAAAGTGTAAAGCCTTAGTTTTCTAAAAATGGAATTTTGAACACCCCTAAAAAGAGAGTTTTAGCTTATGTATTGTAGTTTTTGCCATCTGGGTGATAGAGGAGTTAGCCGTGTTAGTCTGTAGTCACAAAATAGTAAAAGAGTCCAGTAGCACCTTTAAGACTAACCAACTTTATTGTAGCATAAGCTTTCGAGAACCACAGTTCTCTTCGTCAGATAAAATAAAAGTTCAAAACAAAAATGCAAGTTTTGTAGTAAACAAAACAAAGTATATTGCTTGGATAGAACCAGTCCCATATAGCTCTCAAACAACTAACCTCATGTTGGATTAGGGATGCTTTGTATATCTCAGCGAGCCTATTTGGCAGATGAACTTACCTTGTTTGACATTTATGATCTGACTGTTAGGTAGTCAGGGGTATGTTTGGATAACAGAGAACAGCTCAGCCAGCTGCTGAACAATAATACATGTAAACAGGTTGTGATTGAACAGCCAAACAGCCGGTCAATAAATTGCTTGCTTGATCACCACTAGCAGGTGTTTGAGTATCCCTAAGTTGGGTATCAAACTTTCTAACATTGAAAACAATGAAATGTAATAGTATATTATTACACACAGTGGAGCAAATTTATTATGGACAAAATTAGTCATATTTAAACACTAAACATACCCTTTAAAATATGTTGTGTATGTCTGCAGGCTATATAAGAATTACCATCATCTAATGCTATAGATTGTTGTACATAAAAATCTATATACTACTCTTGTTTTGAATTAGTACAACCTTGTCTCCAAAAGCGTTTTACTCATTCCAAAGGACAAAATATTTCAGAGGGAGGGGAGAAAAGAACCAATTTTCCACCCTGCTTTGCACCTCAGTCCTTCACATCTTGAACTATAGTAATGGGAGAACAAGCCTAATAATTTTTGTTTGCTTGCTTGCTTTCTATTCCGGCACAGTTTTTCCGTTGCCCTCAAGTGACTTTTCTCTTAAAGTGTAGACTGCAAATGCATTTTCAGGTTTCTTCGCCACTTCCACCCCAACCTACTGTAAGCAGCGAAGTACTTTTCAGCCTGAACAGATCTTCCTCACTATTAAACCTTTCTTGCCTTTGTCCGTTCAGAATCACTTTCACAGCAGATCAGGCTGTTCGTGAGTGACGTCATTGTTCAGCACAAGTTACCTGCTGCCCAAATACAACTCTGACCTTCTGTTGGCTTAAGTGTAGAGGTGGCAGCTTTTCTTTGAATGAAGCTAATTAACATTTTCTATGCATACACCATGCTTTATAACACATACATACGCAAGTGTGAATGGTCTCATAACCTGTTGGCCTCCTTACCCCAGTAACTGAATACCTCACAGCAGGGGCACGCTGGTCATTTAACTTACGGGGAAATTTCCTGTCACTCCACACTGGCCAAAAGAGCTGCTGGTAGCCAGGAGCATGCAGAACCAAGCCTCAGCAATTCTCCCAGTGCCCCAGAGGACGCTTGGTTCAGACCGTAGGCCATGGTAGTTGGTGTCAGCTCACCAGTAATCTTTTCCCACACTGCTGCCACTATTCAAGAGTGAGCGATTGGTGAGCTAAGACACATTGTTTGCACTGTTGAGCTGCGTGACCTCCTCAGTGCTGGGTTGTAACACCTCAGGGGCCGTTCAGCTTGGCTTCCTCCAGGGCCAGTTTCACTTCCCAGTCCATTTGTCTCTCAGTAGCTTTCCCCCCCCCCCCTTTTTTTTAAAGCTGTTTCTAAGAATTACTTCAAGAAAGGTGGAGACAGCCCTGTTTAAAGTTTTTTTATTTTTTAATATCTAACATAAAAAAACTACAGAAGACTACAAAAGTATAAAGGGGAGGGGAAAGAGAAAAAAAAGGGGGAAGGGAGAACTGGGAAAAGGGAAAATCAACATACAAACAACAAACACTATACTACATGTCTTGTATTCCCATACTGCAATTTTTCTTAAAAGTTAACTTTCTAATATGCTATCAGATTGGTAGGTCTTATACAATACAGATTATATTCAGGATCAGGACTTCTTCCCCCCCCCCTTGCGTCTCGGTCTCAATTCTCTCTGCGCAGCTGGAGCAGCTGCGCCCGCTCTTTCCTCCCCCCCACTTTCCCCTTCAGACTTCGAACTTTCTTCCTGCTGAAACTCCTGATGGTTGAACAAAAAGTCTGTCAGCTGCGCGTCCGATGTAATCTTGTAAGTTTGATCTTTATATCTGAACCAGACGCCTTCTGGAAACAGCCACTTATATTTTATATCACATTTCCTCAAGAAAGCCGCAAGTCCTTTATACTTGAATCTTCTTTTACAAGCCAAAAATGGAACATCCTTCAATATTTTAACCTTATTGCCCAAATAATCCAAGTCCACATTATACGAATTGTCTAAGATGGTGTCCCGAGTCTTCTTAGATGAAAAGTCAATAATAATCTCGCGAGGCAGCTGCCGCTTCATTGCATACTTTGAAGATGTCCGCCGGACTTCCAAAATATTGTTTTTTATCTCTTCTTTAGTTACCTTTGCAAATGGCGCCAAAAGTCCAGACACCAAATCTTTTAAATTTTCACTTTGCTCTTCTTTTACATTTTGAAGACGCAATACCGTTTGGGCACGGTCCGCTTGTAATCCTATTATTTGATTCTCCAAAAGCTTCACTTCCTTACTTGTTGCTTTCATGAGTACTGCGTTCTCGTGCGCAGACTGCTCTGCTCCGGTCGCTGTTTCTTTAATGGCTTTCACCTCGCTCTCCACAGAATCAACCTTTTGCCCCATTTCATTCAGTTTCGCTACAAAGGGCTGCACAGCATCGAAAACTGCTCGTCTCAGCAACTCTTCCAAAGTTTCCCCCTTCCCCTGTAACGTCGCCATCACCGATTTACTCATTGCTGGGCTCTGCTTTCTCGTCGCCATCTTAGGGGGGGGGCGCCAACTAAGTTCCGAAACTCGGTGCAGGGGAAGAAGTCTGCGCCTTTTTAGCTTCAATTCCCACCGATCCTTCGCATACGCTTAAAAATCAGAAGAGATTCGCTTACTTACAGGTCTTCACCTTACATCTGCTTATTGCCGTTCTCCATGGCCCGGCAGCACACGCGGTGCTGCGCAAGTCTGCTGGCCTCCATTGGAGCAAGCGGGCAATTTACCCCCTGCATTACTTCCAGAGGGTTCTTCCCGCGGCGCCCCGGATCCAGGCTCCCTCACTGGGAGTCCTGGAGGTTAACCCTCGCGGGTCAACCGCCCAGTCAGGCTGCTCAGACAGTTCCCCCCGGACCTGCGGAGAGGAACGTCCGACATGGCCGGGAAAACGAAACCGAAGAAAGGTGGAGGCAGCCCTGATAGCTGAAGCCCCAACCAACCCCCACCTTGGGTCCCAGTGCATGTATTTTAATTGTGCAAATACAGGGCTCATTTCAAGGGGGAACGCACAGGAATGCAGTTCCGGCAGTTCCCCAAAGAGGTCACATGTCAGATGGCCCCGCCCACCTGACTCACAGTCATTTTGGGCCCGTTTCAGCCTGGATTGGGGCTGAAATGGCCTGGATTAGGCCTGTGATGGGTGGTGGATCACTCTCCCACTCAGCAGCGGCCTGATCCTGACCATTTTGGGCCCCTTTTCAGACATTTTCAGCCCCTTTTTGCCATTTTGGGCCCAATTTTGGCCCTGAATGGCCAGGATTGGGTCCAAAACAGCCAGAATAGGTGATGTCAGGGGTTGTGGCATATGTAAATCAGTTATACGAATGACACACTTCCGGTGATGCCAAGAGGCGTGGCATATATTAATGAGTTATTCTAATGAGTTCCTCCAGCTCTTTTTCTACTAAATGACCTCTGAGCGAACATTTTCTTTTTCAACTAGGATATGGATTCCCACTGACCCCTTTCTACAGTATTGGTCAAGACTGGATGCTTTAGGTGGCAGGTTTGAGGCCGGGGTGGGGGGGACCACTGAACCAAGACTTGGAAAGCGAGTTTGTGTCCCGCTTGTGGTCTGTCAAGTCACTGATTAGAACTCGGACTTGGAGAAGCTGAAACCTCAAGTATAGCAGGCAAAAAAAATACTTGACCAGTCAAGATCCAGAGACTCAGGCCTCCAGTAATTAATCTAGGCCGAGCCTAGCCAAAGACTTCATATTGCTGCTAATCACAAGGACTAGTTGTCGCATAAAGCTTTCTTTACCTTCCGTGCCTGATGAGGCCAGAGCACACAAAGATCGTGGTAGCTCACGAGGTTAAAACCTAGTCTCACTAGCGTTACCAACCTCCAGGTATAGGACCTGGAGATCTCTCAGATTTACGGGTGATCCTCAGACTACAGAGATCAGTTCCTGTAGAGAAAACGCCAGCTCTGTAGAGTGGAATCTATGGCATTGTATCCCACTGAGGTCCTTTCCCTCCCCAGGTTCCACTCCCAAATCTCCAGGAACAGTGCAATCCTAAGCAGAGTTATGCTACTCAGAGCCATTGAAATCAATGTGCTTAGACTAGAGTAACTCTACTTAGGATTGCACTGTAAATCTCATCCCTTGCTGCTGCTGCTGCTGCTATTCAAATCCTGAAGTCCCTTGTACGTGGCAAGCTTCAGACATATTCTGAGAGAACCTCTTCTCCCCCACATCCCCACATCCATTAATGGGGTATACTTGGGATATTGACTCTTGGTTTTGATGCATGCGGACTGTGCATTTTGCAGCTGAGTGATGCCCCATTGAATAATGCTTCCAAACTTCCCAAGCTCATTCTTGCCCCTCATTCAGTCTAACTAAACTGATTTTAACATGTATGCAATTTTACTCACCATGAGTGCACAACTAAGGGCATAATCCCTGCTTATGAATGAAGGAATTGTTCATGACCATCTGATTAATGAGAAGCAGTGTTGTGTAGTGATTAGAGTGTTGGACAGGGCTTTTTTTCTGGGAAAAGAGGTTGTGGAACTCAGTGGATTGCCCTCGGAGAAAATGGTGACATGGCTGGTGGCCCCACCCCCTGATCTCCAGACAGAGGGGAGTTGAAATTGCCCTCCGTGCCGCTGAGCGGCGCGGAGGGCAATCTAAACTCCCCTCTGTCTGGAGATCAGGGGTTGGGGCCACCGGCCATGTGACCATTTTCCAGAGGTTCCGGAACTCCGTTCCACCACGTTTAGCTGAAAAAGAGCCCTGGTGTTGGACTAAGATCTGGGAGATCCAAGTTTAAACCAGCTCTCTGGCATGGATGATCTTGCTGGGTGATCTTTGGCCAATCATTCTCCCTCTAAGCCCTAACCTATCTCACTGGGTTCTTGTGAGGATAAAATGAAGGACAGGAGATTGGTGTATGATATAAGATTTTTTGGATCCTCATTGAGAAGGTAAATGAAGTCAGGAAAAAGGGAAAAAAGTCCATACTAAAACAGAATATCAAGTAATTGCTCTAATTTTGAATTTAACAAATTACTTAATTTTCTCCCTGATTCTTATGATTACATTAAAAGAAAATTGTTTTGTTTTTCTTTTTATCATAAGTCTAATTTTCATGCACAGAAGTCCAAGAAAAGAAGTTTGTAACTTGGCAGGACTGTGGTGGATGCATGACCTTGGTTCACACTGTTGAGTTTGGTTTCTATCCAGCTGCTTACTGAATAAATTACTTATTTTAGATTAAAGCAGTTCGTACACAGCCTGTATGCTAAGCTCTGGGAGATAGAATTTCGGTCGATACTTATGCGCATGTCCATAAGAAAACATGACTTCAGTTTTCTGGACGTAGTTGAAACATAGAATTCCAAAAGACTTACTCATGTAATAAACAGTCAGAATTGTATCTTTTTCTAGTAGTTTTTTTATTATGAAGTAGTTAAACAGGAAAATGTAATTTGAATGGTATTCCAAGAATGGACTAAAAAAAGTTCTAGAAATCTGTGTTTAATGGAGATCAGTAAAGTTGAGAAGGTGGAAGTTGAGACTCATTTGGAGCAGTCCTAGATAAAACCCTTCAGATGTTACTCTGAGAATTTGAATTCTTTTATATGTTAAGTATTTGGATAGAGAGGTAAAATCCTATTTTTTAAAAAAAAAACAAATACAATTCAACAAGTTTCCTGTCGGCCATTTTGGATAGCTCGGCCTTGCTGCGTTCCTGAGGCATAGTTTGAGTTGTGCTGTAAAAGAGCTGCTGCAAATTTCTTGCCGATTTTGGATAGATCTTCTTTTCCCTCTGCGTCTGCTTTCTCAAATATATAATGCAGGGTAAGCGATATCAGCTGTTTTCCGGGGTTTACAGGGAGGAAGGAGACAGAGATCTTTCAATGTGCGTCCATACCCGAAGGCTCCAACGCCACACCCCCACAAATACAATTCAAGCTTCGTTGTGAACTTACATAGGAATAAAAATTATTTTGAACACTTGAATTGCAGTGTATAACTACCAAAACAGACATTCCCTAGTTTTTTCCCCAAGCCGGTTAACTTCCATTAAAATGTCTGACCTGCTTCTCAGCCCATTGTGATCCCAGCAGGATTTTTACACTAGCTGACAGGAATATTTCACTTACTGAGGGTGCTCTGAAACGAGGCTTGCCACGTCCCTCAAGATCTAAACTGGGGAGTGGGGTGGTAGGGCTAGGGGCAATGGGGTACTCACCGTCAAACACATGTGCAAAGTGCACTTCACTGTGGTGCTGGAAAATGATGCCATTTTTCAGTGAGGTGGGGAAGCTATGGGTCACTTGGTGTGCGTGTGTGTGTGTGTGAGATGCATTAAAAATCACCTGAAACACTACATTTGGGAGTGATTTTTAATAGCCGGGTGCCTCTCCTCCTGCCAGCAGATGAATGGAAGTGGCAGTGGGGGATGGCCCCCCTATCTGAGACACAGAAAAATTGATATTTCTGATACTTAACAAACTAGCCTTTCCAATAAAAGCTAAAGGCAGTGCAAATGAGAAACTGAATCCCAAAGTACAAATCAATATGTTGGGGGTGGGGGAGGGCAAGGTTAAAAAAATTATGTTCCACCTGACTTATCTCTGAGGAAAGAGATTATTCCTGCATTTTAAAAAAGCCCAAATGTTTGTTTCCCATGGGGCCCAGAGTGACCAGTTCTCTGCCTCCATTTTGTCCCCTCATCCCCCATCTATCGACCCTAAGCAGATCCTGTTCTGCTGAAAAGAAGAACTTCCCACTGAGGTGCTTTGATTACACAAGTTCCTTGGTCACACACATGCACGCATACTCATTAATTTCCCAGTAGTTTAGCGGAGACCCTGAAGAACTAAATTCATAGCTGTTTCTTCAGCAGATGGCTGGCACTGGCTCCAGAACCATTCACCTAGTTCGTGTCTGAGGGAGAGGAAGAGAGAGGTTTCTCAGAGAGGCTTGCTTTTGGCAAATGTTGAAACTTGCGGTACATTATAAACCTTCAGAACTTGCAAGCGTTGCAGATGCCTGCATCAGTACAGTACAGTACAGTCTTGGCTGATTTGCTTAGTTATTGCTTTTGTTGAGATTGTTTTGTTTTGGCTTGATGGTTAAAATAATCAAATTAGTACACATTGCTTTTGATTTGCTGGTTTATAAAAGTCAAAGCATATTGAAATGAATTAAACCGACTTTGCTGTACCATCCAGCTTGGTGTAATGCAGTGGTTCTCAACCTTTTTGGTATGGTGAATGACAAGTCCAATTTTACTTCATATGGCGACCCATCCAGGGCTGGTCCAAGAGATTGCGAAGGCGCAGGTGGGGGGGGGGTAGGAGAGATGAGCAGATACAGGGAGATGGCAGATGTCGACAAAGAGGCGAGCGGCAGTGAAACACTGCAGTGGGCTCTGCCAGAGGATGGGCTGCTAAGAAGCAGTACCAAGACGGGCTTTTTTCCAGCGGGAACGCGGTGGAACGGAGTTCCGGCACCTCTTAAAAATTGTCACATGGCCGGTGGCCCCGTCCCCTGATCTCCAGACAGAGGGGAGTTTAGATTGCCCTCGCCACTCCCCTCTGTCTGGAGATCAGGGGGCGGGGCCACCGGCCATGTGACCATTTTCACCTAGGGCAATTTAAACTTTAACACCCCCCCTTGTTCCAGCTGACCCAAAGTGACGTCATTGTGCGGTCTTGGGTTCCACCACCTCTTTTCCCAGAAAAAAAGCCCTGACCAAGACAGAGCCTATGCTCCCACGCACCACTTTCTTTCCTCTCACTTTTCCACGTGCTGCACAGCTCCTACCTATTCTCCAGCCTTTCTGCCCCTTCTTCCACTTACTATCATAAAGATACTGGTTGCCAGACAGCTTTCCCCCTATTGTTGCGAAGGGAGAGGGCAAGGCAAGAATGTGAGAAGCTGGAAAGGAAGGAGAGGAGAGAAGGAGAAGAAGGGTGCAAAGGGCAGGAGCCATATGGCAGTCCCTTTATTTGAATACGATGAAATGTGGAAACCAATTTTAGATGTTTTAAATGCCCAAGAAGTAATTCCCCCAATGCAACAAATGTAAATGCTTGTTTATTGTAATTCTTGGGTTTTTAACAATTTGCCAAGAGTGGTTTTGATAATGTCTTTTATGGCTTAGTTTTAATCCCTTTCTTGTTTGTACTGTACAGTATTTATTTAAATTTTTTTAAAAAAGTTAAGGATGGCTGGCTTGCAACCCACATTCAGAAGCTTCGTGATCCACTTTGGAGTTCTGACCCACAGGTTGGGAAACACTGGGGTAGTGGTTATAGTGTTCAAATCTTCACTCTGCCCGTGGATTTGTTGACAATAAAATGGAGGAAGGGAAGATGGCATAAGCCATTTTGGATCCCCCTGGGAGTGAAAGCAGTGCATAAACAACTAAATAAATGATGGATCATGTTGATTTCTACCATAGCAGAACATTTTTGCAAATGACAGGACTGTAATGGGAAGGCCATTGTGTGATAGCAAGAGAAGAGTTATGCATCTCAAGGGTTTTGTGTCACTAATAGCTAAATGTTTGGGGTTTTTTTGGTTGGGTATGAGATATTAACGAGAGCAGCCAGCCTGATTGAGTGGGAGCAGAACATTTTGACAGTTGGCTGTGTAGCCAGTAGTGGAAACAGGAGTCGGAGGCTTGACGCTAGCTGGGTAAATGCATCTTCTGGCGTGGGGAAGTGTGACAGGGCTGCTTGGTTTTGATGGAATTGACGCAGCTTTAAAGGCTAACCGTTTAAAGATCTGCTAATGTTTGTCAACTTCTCCAGGCTCAGTCCCCCAAGCATGCCTACATATTCATAGCTAGAGGAAGGATTGTGCACAGAAGTTAGTGCTGCATATGGAATTCTCATTCTTGATTTGGAGTTGGGTGTGGGGAGGGACTTAGTCCTTTTTAAAATTTATAACCTGACTGGCTGTTGCAGGAGAAGAGGGAGCAAACCCAAAGAGAAAGGCGAACTATAAATCAACAACAGCAACTTCTATCTCCAGGAAGGATTGCCAAGCTTCAGGTGGTGGCTGGAGACCTCCCAGAATTACAACTGATCTCAAGGCTACAAAGATCAATTCCCTTGGACAAAATGGCTGTTTTGGAGGAAGGACTCTGTGGCATTATACCCCACTGAGATCCCTCCCTGGGCTCCACCCCAAAATCTCCAGGAATTTCCCAGCCCGGAGATGGCAACTCTATTTCTAAGACAGGAACACCCTTTTCTCTGCCAAAGAGTAGATTGATACAATTCAGGTATTTGTTTAATTTTTAACGGCTAGGCATTAGATCCAGTGGTCCTCTCACTTGAGGATTTTAGATCCTTGCTGCCGCCCAGGGTTGGTGCACTGTGGTGAAGAGAAGGAAAGAGATGAAAACGCTCACTCTTCCATCTTTGCTTGCTGTAGTATGCTAGTTTTCAGATGAGATACTGTCTCATTTTCCTTAAACTTTTCCATTTTGTCTTCAGGACTTTTTTTCATTGACTTCTATATTTCAAGCTAAGAATCATTAGATGTATTTACTTCTTAATTATTTAAAGATGTTTTCCCCTTGAAACTAGTGAGGTCAGTTACAATTGATTTTATTTTATTTTTTGTTTCCTCTTTAATGAATAATTAACTACCTAAAGACACTCTCCACATCAGATCTTCCTTGATGCAGTATTAATATGTAATCTGAACTGAGTTACAGATTTGATCTCAGACTGAGAACAGACCAAACATCGATGTTTCCAGCTTGGCTAAAACTTTAGGGAATGTCACTTGTCTTCTCATAGCTGACGTTAATCAGCCAAATGGTTCGGGACAGAGAAATGTTTCTTGTAAATCCTGAAAGGCCCAGCTGTAAGTTAAAGCTGCTTCACTCAAGGTTATGCACAAAGGTGTGTGTAGGGATTAAGCAGTTGCTGTTGTAAAGACTGAGTTTTCATGTTTTGCTGTGTGTACACATTTCTTTAGTACACTTTTATTGCACCCTTCCTCCAAAAACCTGAGGGTAATGTATATAGTTGTGTCCTCCTCCACTTTATCGTCACAACAACTCTGTGGTAAGCAGGATGACAGACAGTGACTGCCCCAAGGTCACTCAGTAAGCGTCCATGGCAGAGTGAGGATTCGAACCCGGGTCTTCAAGATGCAAGTCCAACTCTCTAACCTCTACGCTATGCTGGGGAATTGCAGTTATGTACATTCCACTGTCTAGATTTTTTTCTATATTTATTTAGAAAATATGATTCAGATATCAGAGTCCCCAGTATAAACTTAACAGCTTAAAGCTGATATCTACTTTAGGAAGCGTCAGAATCTCTGTTAAGGAAATAGGACTTGAAATATTGGAGCCTCTGGATTGGCCAAGCCTGGTATTAATAGTAGAAGCCCAGATTTCTGCCATTTCTTTGAACATTTAAAATTTTAAATACATTTTTGACTTCAAAGTGCTAAAGTGTCAACATGCAATTTGTAATAAATATTATACATAAGTATCAATAGATCGTCCCATAAATATCCAATAAATATGGTCCGTTGGATGGATTCCTTCCTGGAGATGAAAATCTTGGTGCTGGAGTGATTTATGTATAATTAAGAGCCTTTGATAAAGAATTTACCGAAACGGGATTACAAGCTGGCAGTACCCGTCAAGATCTTGGGCTCATGCTTGGCCATCAACTATAACCATTGGACTGCATTGTCCTTTGAAGAAAACTCCGTATTAACACCAATGAACCTATAAAGGAACAAGCAAATAGAATTACATCATGTAGTACGTCTCTGGAAGACTTGCATTATCTTCATAGGATGGAACTTTACCAGTTGAACTCCTGACTGTATTTGTATATAATTGTATATTTGGATATTTATTGGATATTTATGGGATGATCTATTGATAATTATGTGTAATATTCATTACAAATTGCATGTGGACACTTTAGCACTTTGCACTTTGGATTCAAAAAGTATATTTAAACATTTAAAAATTCATAATACCTATTTATTCCTTTTGACCTGCGATGTTTTCCCTTAGACATTGGTTGTTTCCAACTCGGAGGAGCCCTCTTGTTTACTCTTGATTTCTTTGAACATAGCAGCTCCTGCTGACTGCTCATAAGCACTGAACTCAAACCCTGAGTTGAAGGACACTCACTCCAGGACTAGATTCAGCAGTGCTCTGACCATGGTGGGTAGAATATCCCAGATCAATTTGCCCTTTTTTAAAAAAAGAGCCTTTACTGCTAGGAAATATCTGTCCATCCACGCCGCCATAAGCTGGGCAAAGTTCTCTTTGACACTCAAACAAATGTGGACATTCTCTCCTGGAGAAACAAAATAAACCTTTGTTCTATTCCCTTTTATTTGAGCAAATCAGTGTTATTTTTTTTAAGAACAGCTTTTTGTTCAAACCAAGATCTTTGGCTTGGGGGCCTGCAGGTGCCACAACAGTATTTAATTATTAGCAGGATGTTACTGGGCCAGGATGTTACTGTGTGTCTGGGGGGTGTGTGTGCAACTTCAAGGACGGCTTCTTCAGAAAGCAGAGGAATTTCCTTCTATAGACAGTGATAATCTACACATACGTATTTGCAGGGTTTTTTCCTGGGAAAAGAGGTGGCAGAACTCTCAAGAGGGAAATGAGGGAGAAACACATGAGATTCTTTGAAATAATATTATTTTCACGTGCTATTGTCGAGTATTTTCAAGAGGTGCTGGAACTTCATTCCATCGCATTCCTGCTGAAAAAAAGCCCTGTGTATTTATATGTCAGCTTTCCAAGATTTAGGAGCCTTTAACATTCACTTGGCGAGACTTCTGAAGGTGGAAACCATGTATAGAATCATAGAGCAAATGAAAAAGGCATCAAGCTCTGAGGGAAGGGGCCATTCGTCTATCCTTCAAATCCTCACAACCTTAAGCCAGCCTCTGCAGCCCTTGCTCAAATTACAGCTGCAGTCTGAAAAGGGACTTAAGAGTAGGGGCGTGCGCTGAAAAGAAAAAAAAATGGTAAACCTGGTTTTTGGGTTTTTTTACCAAATATGAGGGGGGAAATTGCAATTCCCGGAATTCCAAATTGATTCTCGAATCCGGTTTGGCTATTTCCAAAAGATTTGGTAAAATTCAGCCATTGTGTCATGGGCTGGGCCCGCCCAAGCTGGGAGTCCAGGTACTAGCACGAAGCCAAGGGGTGTTCAAAAGTCACAAGCCAGGTCCAGTCCGTAGTCAGAGCACAAGGTTAATGCCAGGGTTGCCTCCAGGATCCAAAAAGCCAAGCCAAGTCCAGTCCGTAAGTCAGAGCACGAGGGTATCAAGTCAAGGTGCAGGCAAGAGCAAGACACAAGGTACCAGGGCGTGGTTGCAGGTAGTTGACACGTTGCTTCCACGCCTGGCAGTTGCTCCTGACTGGCTTTTATAGCCAGGCGTGATTTTCAGCCAGCTCCTGGGGCTCCATCCTGATGCTACTCATCATCACTCTCCAGCAGCTGGCGTTGGCTCAGGAGACGAGCACTGCGCCGTCTCTCCTGCAGTTCCAGTCTCTGGCGCTGCCTGCGGCGCTCTCTAGGTGTGGGTGAGCCTGGGGGGGGGTGGAAGCCCCTGGCTGGGCTTCCCCTGTGGTGCTGGCAGTCCCTGACTGAGCCTCCCCTGTGGAAGTTCCTGGCTGAGCTTCCCCTGTGGTATTGGGGCTAGAGGGTGCTGGTGTCTCAGCTGCTAGCTGTGAGCCTTGATCAGCCAGCAGCTGCTGCTCATGATTGCTGGCTTCTGCTGAGTCAGGGCTAGGGCTGGCTACACAGAACTCTTCTTCTCCTGAGGAGTCCTGGCTGGCTACACGAGGCTCCTCTCCTCCAGAGGAGACCTCACTCTCAGACTGGGCTATGACACCATCCCCCCTCCCAAGGCCCCCCCTCCTCTGTGGCCCGGGCGCCCCCGGTTTCTGAGGATAGGCCCGATGGAATTGTCGGACTAGACGGGGGGCATGAATGTTCACAGCCGGCTCCCATGAGCGGTCTTCCGGTCCATACCCCTTCCAGTCCACCAAGTACTGCACTTGCCCCCGCCGGCGACGGGAGTCCAGGATCTGGGCGACCTCATATTCTTCTTGCCCCTCAATGGTAATCGGAGGCGGAGGAGGTGGTGGCCCGGGATGGTGCAGGTCTGGGGGTGACGCCGGGACTAGAAGGGACCGATGAAACACGGGATGGATCGGGAGGGTCGGTGGTAGTTGCAGGCGGTAGGCTACGGGGTTCACCTGGTCAGTGATCACGAAGGGTCCAAGGAACCGAGCATCCAGCTTTTTGGAGGCCCGTTGGCTGCGGATATGGCGGGTGGATAACCAGACCTGGTCACCTACGGACAGGGGAACACCAGGTTGCCGTTTCCGATCCGCAGCTCCCTTGTAGTTTTCCTTGGCAAGCTGGAGTTGCTCCCGCAACAGCTCATGCATGGATTGAAGTTCCTGGAGGCGATCGTCCGCAGCTGGGATTCCTGACGAGGGTGCGGTGCTAGGAAAGAAGCGAGGGTGATGGCCATAGTTAGCCATAAAGGGGGTCTGTTGGGTGGAGGAGTGCACTGCATTGTTATATGCGAACTCGGCCAAAGGCAGTAGGGCTAGCCAGTCATCCTGTTGATGGTTTGTATAGCATCTCAGATACTGCTCCAGGGTTGCATTGGTGCGTTCCGTTTGCCCGTCGGACTGGGGATGGTGTGCTGAGGATAAGTGGACTTGGGTGCCAAGAAGGGAGTGCAGTGCCCGCCAAAACCTAGAGGTGAATTGAACTCCCCGATCGGAAATTACATGGTCCGGTCACCCGTGAAGTCGAAAGACATGCTGAAGGTACAGGTGTGCAGTGTCCTGAGCGGTGGGGGGTCCAGAACAGGGAATGAAATGGGCCATTTTTGTGAATAAGTCCACCACCACCAGGATGCAGGTATGGCCTTTGGAGCAGGGCAGATCTGTAATGAAGTCCATGGAAATAGTCCTCCATGGCCCGGTGGGTGTGGGTAGCGGATGCAGAAGGCCGGGGGGTTTGCCAGGGGAATCCTTGGCCCGCCTACACGTCTCACAGGCTGCCACGTACCGGGCCACATCTGATTGCACCCGGGGCCACCAGAAGTCACGGGTCAAGAGATGGGTTGTCTTGTGGCGACCGAAGTGCCCAGCGGGTCTGGAATCATGGACCAGTTGCAGGACTTTCGTTCGCAGCGGGCCAGGTGGTACATAAATTCGGCCTCGATGGGTCAGTAGCCCCTCTTCCTCTGCGAAGCCATCCGCCTGGAGCTGGTGCGGCTCCCGGACCTTCTGGAGGTATTTCTGGGCAACTGGGTCCAGTACCTGTTGAGCCAGTATCTCCTCAACCAGCCCCTGGGAGGGTTGCGCGGCAGCGAAAGTTTCGGGAGCCAGGATAGTAGTTAGAGGCTCTTCCCAGCCTGGGGATGAGTTGTACTCTGGTTTCCGGGACAGAGCATCGGCTTTCTTATTCTGGGAACTGGGGACATACGTGATCCTGAAGTCAAAGCGGGAGAAGAACAATGACCAGCGGATCTGCCTCTGGTTGAGGCGGCGGGCGGTTTGGAGATGTTCAAGGTTCCGGTGATCAGTGAGCACTCGGACAGGGTGTTGAGCCCCCTCCAGATGGTGCCGCCAAACCTCGAAGGCTGCCTTTATTGCCAGCAGCTCCCGCTCCCAGATGGTATAGTTCCTTTCTGCAGGGGTAAGCTGGCGAGAGTAGTAGGCACAGGGTTGGGGGACGCTGGAGGAGGTTGCGCGTTGTGAGAGCACCGCTCCGATGGCAGTGCTGGAGGCGTCCGCCTCAACTACGAAGGGTAGCTGGGGATCTGGGTATCGGAGTACCGGTTGTGTGATGAAGCGTGCCTTCAAGGTCTGGAATGCCTCATTGGCTTCCGGTGTCCAATGGAAGGGTTCTCGAGGCCGGAGAAGCCGGGTAAGGGGAACAGCTATGGATGCAAACTGGGGGATGAACTGCCGATAGTAGTTGGCAAACCCCAGAAATCGTTGCACATCCTTCCGTGAGCGGGGGGGTTGCCAGGTCTGTACCGCTTCGACCTTAGCTGGGTCCATTTGGATACCCCGGGGCGAGATCACATGGCCGAGGAATTCTACGGCAGGCAGGTGGAATGCACATTTTTCCAGCTTGGCAAACAGGCCGTGCTGCCGGAGTCTTTGCAGCACCATGTGCACGTGCTGGGGGTGTCGAGCCGGGTTCCGGGAATAAATTAATATATCATCCAAGTAAATGATGACGAACTGATCCAGCAGGTCACGAAAGATATCATTCATAAACCTCTGAAACACCGAGGGCGCGTTAGTCAGGCCAAAGGGCATTACCATGTACTCGTATTGTCCATACCTGGTACTAAAGGCAGTTTTCCACTCATCGCCTTCCCGGATGCGCACCAGGTTGTAGGCTCCCCGAAGATCCAGCTTGGTGTAGATCTGGGCTCCCTTAACTTGCTCCAGGAGGTCGGAGATCAGTGGCAGTGGATACCGGTCTCGGACAGAGATTTTGTTCAGGGCCCGGTAGTCATTGCAGAGCCGGAGTTCTCCACTTTTCTTTTTAACAAAGAGGACTGGGGCAGAGGTGGGCGAGGTGGAGGGGCGGATGAATCCTCGACGCAGATTGGTTGTGAGGAAGTCCCGGAGTGCGGCCAGCTCAGGCTCTGATAACGAGTACAGGCGTCCCACTGGCAGGGGGGCGCCGGGGATTAAGACAATAGCACAGTCATACGGCCGATGCGGGGGAAGTTGGTCTGCCCCTTTTTCCTCAAACACATCTGCAAAATCTGCATATATCTCCGGTAGTGCAAAGGCCCCTTGTGCAGCGGCTGCAATTGGACCCGTGCGTTTATTTTCATGTGGGCAGGGTGTCCGGAAGCGAAGGTCCTGCTGGCCCCACCGAATAACTGGATCATGGCAACAGAGCCAGGAGAGCCCCAGGACCAGCGGAAAGTGGGGGATGCCCACAACATCGAAGCAGAGCTGCTCACGGTGATGCTGGATCTGCAAGAGAAGGTCCTGGGTTTCCTTGACCACTGGCCCAGAACGCAGAGGCCGCCCATCAATGGCCTCCACTACGGTGGGGGTCTTCTTTGCCCGCAAGGGAATCCTGTGCTGTGCGGCAAACTTGATATCCATGAAGCAGCGGGATGCCCCTGAATCTACCATGGCATACACAAATAGGCATCGGCCGTCGGGCAGGCACAGCTTTACAGGCACCAGGAATGGTTCGGGATGGTCACAGGAGGCATTGGCTGTTCCAACAAGTTGTTTAGCAGGAGTCCGCTCCAGAGCTAAAGCTGGGGCCCTCCTTTTTGCAGGGCAGTCATTGGCGTAGTGGCCCACCCCACCACAGTACCAGCAGAGGTTGTGGGTGTGACGCCGCTCCTTCTCCTCAGGAGGCAAATGGGTACAAGGCATGCTCGAGGGTGCTAGTTCTGCTGCCTTGGCAGGTGAGGCCTGGGGCGGAGGACAGCTTAGCACACGGGCTTGTCTCCGGTTCTCTAGCCGCCCATCGATTCGCAAGCATAGGAGAATGAGCGCTTGTAGTTCTCTCGGTCGTTCGGATCGGGCCACTTCATCCAATACCTCCTCAGATAGGCCCTCCAGGTACTGGTCGGCGAGGGCAGCTTCGTTCCAGCCCAGGTCCTGGGCCAGTAACTGGAATTCAGTGGTGTATTGGGCCACAGTCCCATTCCCCTGGGTGAGGGCACGTATTCTTTGGTTTGCTTTGATGGCCTTCAGGGGGTTCGCAAAGGCGGCAGAAATGTGGGCCACAAAAGTTTGGGAAATCCCCTAGCAGTGGGGATTTGGCCAGTAACAAGGGTGTGGCCCATCTTGCCGCCTGCTTCTTTAACAGGCTGAGGATAAAGCCGACCTTGCTTTTATCTGTGGGAAAGTCTCTGGCCCGAAGTTCAATATATAGCTGGCAGCGGGCAAGAAATGCTGGGAATTCCTCCACATCGCCCTCAAAACTGTCAGGAAGCTTCACTGGGCATTTAGCAGGCGGCAGTGCAGCAGGGGCAGCAAGTAGGGTGGCAATCTGCTGCTGCAAAGTCACCAGTGCTTGAGTCAATTGCAGTACCTGATCCTGCAGCAGAGCCAGGCTCCCCAGGGTGGGCATCGCCGTGTCCATGCTGGGAAGTTTTGTGGTGGAAGCAATCTGTCATGGGCTGGGCCCGCCCAAGCTGGGAGTCCAGGTTCTAGCACGAAGCCAAGGGGTGTTCAAAAGTCACAAGCCAGGTCCAGTCCGTAGTCAGAGCACAAGGTTAATGCCAGGGTTGCCTCCAGGATCCAAAAAGCCAAGCCAAGTCCAGTCCGTAAGTCAGAGCACGAGGGTATCAAGTCAAGGTGCAGGCAAGAGCAAGACACAAGGTACCAGGGAGTGGTTGCAGGTAGTTGACACGTTGCTTCCACGCCTGGCAGTTGCTCCTGACTGGCTTTTATAGCCAGGCGTGATTTTCAGCCAGCTCCTGGGGCTCCATCCTGATGCTACTCATCATCACTCTCCAGCAGCTGGCGTTGGCTCAGGAGACGAGCACTGCACCGTCTCTCCTGCAGTTCCAGTCTCTGGCGCTGCCTGCGGCGCTCTCTAGGTGTGGGTGAGCCTGGGGGGGGTGGAAGCCCCTGGCTGGGCTTCCCCTGTGGTGCTGGCAGTCCCTGACTGAGCCTCCCCTGTGGAAGTTCCTGGCTGAGCTTCCCCTGTGGTATTGGGGCTAGAGGGTGCTGGTGTCTCAGCTGCTAGCTGTGAGCCTTGATCAGCCAGCAGCTGCTGCTCATGATTGCTGGCTTCTGCTGAGTCAGGGCTAGGGCTGGCTACACAGAACTCTTCTTCTCCTGAGGAGTCCTGGCTGGCTACACGAGGCTCCTCTCCTCCAGAGGAGACCTCACTCTCAGACTGGGCTATGACACATTGTTTTCTGTGGGAAAATCACTCTGGGGCTATGTGATGTGTGTGTGTGGGAGAGGGGGGCATTGTTTAACCAAACTTTGCCAAATTTGGTGAGAGCTTACTTCTGACTATCCTCTAAAGACCCCCCCCCCCAAGTTTCATGAAGATTGGACTCAGGGGGCCAATTTTATGGGTCCCCAAAGAAGATGCCCCCAACTATTCTCCATTATTCTCTATGGGGAAAAATATCTGGGGGTGGCATTTTTCAAGCAAACTCCACCAAATTTGCAGAGAACCTACTCCTACAACAGTGTCCCTTGCTTCAGTTTGGTTTGGATGGCATATACATGATTCTGTGATGTGATGTTGATTCTATTGCTTCACTTTGGTTCTGAGAAGATTCCATTCCTGTGCTTCAGTTTGGTTCTGTTGGGCTTTCTCTGGGATGCACTCAGCTTGCACTTGGGAGTGTGCCTTGGCCATGGCAGCCTTGCCACAGTGTCTTTCTGCAATGGGAGTCAGCTTTAACTTTTTTCCCATAGGAAACAATGGAGTGGCTGGGGAGGCACCTTGTTCAGGGGCCCATAGAATTGGACCCAGGGTCCAATCTTCCTGAAACTTGAGGGCTCTTTAGAGGACTGTCAGGAGTAAGTTCTCTCCAAATTTGATGACATTCGGAAGAAAATTCCCTCCCCCAACCTACCAGATTGCCCCCAGAGTGATTTCCCAATGGCAGAATTTTTACTGAAAATTTGGTAAACGTTCAGAATACTTTTTTAAAATCTGGAATATCCGCATTTCACTGAATTAGCCAAAATTTGGTATTTTAATCCCAATTCTGAACTGAACTAGTGGGTGGGACTCAAGTGATACTGCAGGAGAATTTAGCATCTTTCACCCACATGGTCCATTTTTTGTTGAAAATAGACACCTGTTGACCATCTCCCCTTTTTACATAAGAATGGGCCGATGTGGATTCTTTGATCGTATCTGGTGTGTCCTCAAGTATGTATAGTTCAAATGCAAATTATACGTACATGTCATTAGCGTAACAGAATTAGTTCACATTTGTCTGCTGCTTATCGTTTATCCAGCTTCCCTTTCCTTCTCCCTTGGTTTCCCTGTCTGTCAAAATGTCAATTGTAAGCACCTTGGAGCAAGGGACTCTTTCTGTTAGGTCCCTCTGTAAAGCATGATGTACTCTGAAATAGTATTATAATAAGAAATAAAATGAATGAGTAAGCTGTTTAGCTGTAAGTTGATAGACTTAGTTCAACAGCAACTTGATGCTGGCAATCCAGCAAAACAAACGTTTTTGATTTGGTAAGGCTGCCGTATCGGCATGCAGAAAGCTTTGCGCTGAAAGTGTAGTACTTCACATTTAGTACTGGCTGCTTCTGGCAGATTTCCACAGAGAATCCCATCTTTAAGACAAATCTGATCCACACACCACCTGCAATCGGCTAACAGCCTGTTCTTTAAGAGGCCCGTGTGGGATGTGACTCAGATTGAATGTGGCACTGAAACACTGGGCACCCAGCCATCTTCACCCCCCTTCTTTGAGGACGGGCATTTCTTTTAGTGTTTATTAATAGACATTGCATTCTTCAAGTTTGCTCTAATTACTGGTGCTGCTTTGGCATCCTTGGTTAGGCACTTCATCTAATCTAAGTCAGTGTCACCACTGAAAAGCAGTAGAGCTGTTCAGAAGTTGGGGGGATCTCCTCCCACCCCACCCTACACTTTGAATTTAATTCCCTTTTTGGGTCCTAAAACGGAAAACTTTTTTTGAGACAGCTTTCTTCTTTGCCACCCTCTCAGTTTTCTTTAATCTGTTTCTTAGTCCTTTTTCTTTTAAAATGAAACCCTTATTCTAAGACGTTTACAGACTGAGATATTGTAAAAGAATTGTTTACATTAGCAAAAACCTAAAAATGTTCCTTCGTTATGCCTTTCATTGCTGATGTTGTCTCTTTGTTTGCAGTTTTGTATGGAGTTAAATCAGCCAACTCTGCCAAACATTCGCAAGTGGAGAGGCCCTCGAGGATGCTGGAAGGGAATTACTTCCGAGAAGCCCTCAGGCCATTCCCAGAAGGTATTTTCGTCCAATCATCTCGACTCTTTGTGACATTTTCTTTTTGTCCGTCCAAGTGCATAGTTTACATTGGTTGTCCTAGACCTTCCTGCAGTTTTTTTTGGGGGGGGGGTGGAGGTTAAGAATCGCATTTCTCTTCTGCTTTGAGCTGACTTCTCATAACTGACGTTCCCTTGGGCTTTATTATTGATTTTGGAAAATCTCACATTTTTTTTGTCAGATTGCAGCAAGTTTTGTCCATAAAAGCAAAGAGCTTTATTGAAATCACACACACACATTTTTGTCCAGGGTTATCTATGTATGGAAGGGTTTTATGCTTCAGTTCACTTGTTCAAGGTGATGTCTGCAAAAAGCACCTGAAAATAAAATGCAAGGTTGGATCCTACAGCAAATTTCTGCTAATAGAGTCGGGCTGGTTTTCACTGATTCCTGTTTCCCGTTGCAGATTTCTACTTTACCCCGTATGCTGTTTCTGAGAGTCACCATCCTCTCTTTTGGGCTGCAGCAGGGGTGGAGCAGCGAAGACGTTTCTGTTACCAGAAATTTACTATTGGATCCAAGAAACAGGCTCAGTTTAGACATAAGACGAAGCACCGGTTTAGACATAACACAAAACCTTTTTTTGAAAAAACTTTTTTGTTAGTTTGTAAAACCAGTATTCAGCTTCCAGATCCTGTGCAAATAGCCAAGCACTCAGTCAGGGTGGGGGATCTCCTGCTCTGAGTTCCTCTTGCCCACCACTGCTCAAAGCTACAGAGGGAGGGGGGGAATTAACACTCACTGGTGTCCAAATCATGGTGGCATCACTTTGGGGGGAAACCTTGGAAGCGACAGCTGCTGTCACTTCCGGGCTTCTCCTAGAAATGACATCACACTTGATGCCACCCCCTTCCATGTCCCCACCCCAACTCTCCCACCTGTTGTTAGGCTTGGCCTGGCAACCCTAGGTGCAAATTCATGAGGCCAGTTCATCATAATTCCCTTTGATAGAATTGAAAACTCCGTCCCTCTTCTCCCACAGAGACAGTTGACGAGAGCCAAGCTAGGTCCATGGGTTGACCCAAATCTTTAGAGTCAGATTCTGGAAGCACCAGAATATTATTCGTTTTTGGCAATCCATAGTTGCAGTTTGGGCACTTGTGTAAGTGAATATTTTCTTGAACAGCAGATAGTCTTTGTTAGCTTTTCCCTTTTGCTTTCCAGAGTGTGGAATATTCAGGCTTTTTGTGGGATGTGACTGCTGGTATAGAGCTAAAGGATGCCACCTGCTATGAGAACATACACACAAATGGGAACGGAAGGCAAGCATATCCTCAACCTTACGTTGCACACTTCAAGGTAACTTCCTCAAGAAAGGCCTTATTTTATTCTACCTCTGAGATTTTATACTTCAACCTGAGATTTACCATGGAAATACTTACGGTGGCATAGAAAGACAGTGACTGGTATCTTGCCACTCTGCTCAGCTGATTGTGGCCCATTCCTCGGACACAAGGACTCATCCTTCAATGCAGAAGGCCCTACAGATCGAAGAAGAACCCCCAAAGGCTTTTCATGTTGAAGGAAGAAGCTTCCTGACCATTCTGGCAGGATATAAACGGATGCAAATACAAGAATATCAAATCATGAAAGGCCTAACAATAATAATATAAAGTACATAATAAATCAATAATAATATCAAGTACACAATTAATAAACATAATAAAATCTACAAAATGGGGGGGGGGATCAAATCTCAGGAGAAGACAATAGCAGTCAGCAAGCCTACACAGTGGAAGCACAATTAGTAGCATAGAAGAATGATTAGAATAATAAAACTTAAGAAGTTGAAATCCCAACAGAGAGTCAATTCTCAAAGGTCCTAGAGAATGAGCAAGTTTTTAGGTTTCAGCAGAAGGCCAGCAGGGATGGTGCTGTAGTTTGCTGGAAAGAGAGCTCCGTAACCAGGATAGAGGCGGAAAAGGCTTTTCCAGGCTCCCTGATTGCCTCACACCTTGCGCTGAGAGCCCGTTTGGTGTAGTAGTTAAGAGCGGCAGGACTAATCTGGAGAACTGGGTTTGATTCCCCACTCCTCTGCTTGAAGCCAGCTGACCTTGGCTCAGTCACAGCTTCTTGGAGCTCTCTCAGCCTCACCCACCTCGCAGGGTGATTGTCATGAGGATAATAATAATAACACACTTTGTAAATTGCTCTGAGTGGGCATTAAGTTGTCCTGAAGGGCGGTATATAAATTAAATATTGTTGTTACTATCTTTCAGCCGAGATCTATCATCAGAACTTGGCTTACATGAGTAGATGTGGACTTTTAAGTACTTTGGACCCAAGCTTGGAAGATCAGAGTTCATAATTGGTCCTGAAAGCAAATTGAGAGCTAGTACCATTCCAAAGGAACTGTATTTATATATTTGTTACGGTTGGACCCCACTGAGAACTTGAGCAGTTGTGTTTTGCATCAGTGGATAATTTCCTGCCATCCTCAAATGCAGCTTCACGTAGACTATGTTTGAAGTAACCTCATCTGTACAGTTGCCAAGCCATGGGTGAGAATGGACGGCTTTGCTTACATTTCCTGAGTTAAAACTTCTTGGTATTGTTGTAGATTTAAAAACATAGACATGTTTTGAATCTTTAGAGAATTCTTTAATGTAGCCAGCCAAAATAGCTGCCAGTGTATCCTGTGATACTTATTTATTTTGATATTTCTACATCCTGCTTTGATTTTTCAAAAGAAAAATCCAAAGCAACTAATAAATATTACATCCAAGTTTGTGAAAGTGGATCCTCAAAAGAGGGCTTTACTGTGTCTTGATGGAGGGATTGGGAACTGGTGGACCAGCCAGGCCACCACTGAGGACCTCTCTCCCTTAACCTCCCCAAGATGGCTGCTAGTGGCATCTGAGAGGAAGTTGGGCAAGGCAGTTGGGTCAAGCAGGTCTCATTTTCTCTGCTTATCCTCCTGTAGGATGCGCACTCCACGAGGTCCTTTGTGTGCACGTGCCCCGAAGCCAGCGTGATGATGTCACTACTGGAAGTGACATCACCACATGGGCTCCAAACAAAATGCGGGAATGGTCCTATGAGTGGCGCAACAGTGTCACTTCTGGAAGTGACATTGCCGTGCCGATTGGGAGCTCACAGATGGCACATGCTCCAGAGGTGCCTGCCATTGGCCCCGTCCCGCCGATCACTGGGTGATCAGCAGATGAGGGGGCAAATATCCGGGAGTTTGCCTGCCACTGGCGGGCACCTGGGAACCTAGTAGGATGAAATGTTTGATACAAAGCAGTTTCTCATATGTTTATATGAGCAAACCAGACCACAGCTCACTCTTGGCTATTAATAACAATTATTTTTCACGTGTTAGATAATTGTCACAATTCCAGCAGCTGTGTAGCAATGTGCTAGACAGAGGTGGTGAGAGCATTTTAATTAATGGGACATTAACCTTAATGTCAGTGTCCCATTTGCTTTACATCTATATGTGGATTGTTTACAAGATAAACATTAGCAAACTTGGTCCATAGGCATTTCCTAATAACAACGTGTATGTATTTTATATACAGTAATATCATGGTAAGTTTATGGAAAATAACTTTTGGAAGCAAAATGAGGGAGCTCTGCTGCTAACAAAAAAACCTGCCATGCTAGGATTTTGGAGGAATATGATTTCTTGAAATGGACATCTCATTTGCAATCGTGTGACAATGCATGTTATTTGCATAAGCTACACTATGAGGACCATTCATAGTGTGTCACACATCCAAAAGACAGGAGGGAACAGCAGTTGTGAAAATTTATTACAGAAGAGGGAAAGGGCTGTAAAAGAAATACAGTATCAGCCCATGTTTAATATGTAGGAAGAAAATGTAGTTGAGGTGTGTGTGTTAAATGACAAATTACTGAAAAGTAGTTTAAGGTGTGTGTGTGTGCGTGAGCGTGCATATAAAGTGCTGTCAAGTCAAAGCCAACTTATGGTGACCACTGCTGGTGTTTTCAAGGCAAGAGACTAACAAAGTTGGTTTGACATTGCTTGGCTCTGCATAGGATGGTGTTCTCCCATCCAAGCACTAACCAGCACTGACCCTACTTACCTTCTGAGATCTGATGAGATCAGGCTAGACTGGGCCACTCAAGTCAGGGCAGGAGTTTGAGAAATACAGGATCTACAATTTTAGGTTTGCCTATCTTTCTGTTATATTTGTATCTCCCTTTTCTCCCAAGGCATGGTGTATACACTCTTGATTTTATCTTTGCAACAGTCCTGTGAGATTAGGCAAAAAAAAGTAACTGGCCCTAGGATACATTATAGGCAGGGCTTTTTTTCTGGGAAAAGAAGTGGTGGAACTCAGTAGGTTGCTCTAAAAAAAAATGGTCACATGGCTGGTGGCCCCGCCCCCTGATCTCCAGACAGAGGGGAGTTTAGATTGCCCTGCATGTGCACGGAGGGCAATCTCAACTCCCCTCTGTCTGGAGATCAGGGGGCGGGGCCACCAGCCATGTGACCGTTTTCAAGAGGTTCCGGAACTCCGTTCCACCACGTTCCTGCTGAAAAAAAGCCCTGATTATAGGGATTTGAACCTTACACTCTGTCTTCTGAATTCTTTCACATTTAAATGTACGTATTTTAAATTGGTTGTTACTTGTTTTCAATGAAAACGTGTCAGCATGATTAAACAAAGGTGCCTTCCATGTCGTAAAAGGAATTATATATTGGAGAAGGATGGGCTGGGGATGTCACGACACACCACGATATATGTGACCGATGTGGGGCATGGCGGTGAGGCAGAATTTCTGTTATAGTGACTCATGGTGATGTAGGCTGGGAGTTAAGTGTTCGCAGTTGTGGCTTACTTGTTGGATGTTCCTATGAAAATCTTGTGCACTGATGCCTTTTTTCCTCCCACCCATCTAGGTGGGAATGAATGATCTAACGCTGGTTAACATTCATCTAGCCCCTTTGCCCTCAGTGGGAGAAAATGCTGTGAAAAACCACGATAGCCACAAATTAGCAGCCTTTGCACAGACTCTGCAGGAAACACTGAAAGGTAAGGCCGTATCTTCCCCCCCCCCAAACTCTCGTATCTTTAGTTTTTCAAACCAAAAAGTTTGTGTATGGGTCATGTCCACTTGGGTTTAAAAACCTACACAAACCCTCAGCTGTTTTACATACCCCAGAATTGCCCTATGTCAGGCCAACACTGGGCTCCCCTAGTAAATTCAAAATCAAGAGGTGGTTAATTGTCTTAGAGCCAGGCTACAAGTGACATTTTTCACGTGGAGAACACTTGATTGTTTTTGCAAGTTTTCCTGGGAACTGAAGTCTGAGTGCCCTTCCCCTCTCTGTTAGAATCGCTGCCTGAAGAGCCAGAGAAAGCTGGCAGCCGCAGCAGCTTTTGCAAATCGTTCCTCCATTCACAAGCCTGCTGGACAAGAGGGCTCTCAACGATCTTTGGGGGCGGGCAGCTGCTATTTTCTTGGACTTCAGTTCCCAGGAAAACTTGCGTGAAAACAATCAAGTGTTCTCCACGTGAAAAAAGTCGCTTGTAGCTTGGCTCTCAGATGGCGGTGGGAAATACTTATGTGATTTCCCCCATACCTTGACTCATCATCCAGAGGCTTTGGAGAAGTGCATCACACTGCAGTTTGTCCTAAGAAATGGCATGGACTTCTGAAATGAGTGTTGTTCAAGTTGAAAGTGTACTTGAGTCTTCCCGCTTGCATGTGGGTAACTAGATCCTTAATTCCATTTCCTCGTTTCTTATTGCCCTCCCTTGTCGTGACACTGGAAGGTAAGATTCAGATAGATTCCTAACCATAACTAGTATTATTATCAGGCCTCTCTTGGGGGACAGGAGCAAAACTAGCTTTCGTTGACTGTTTAACAAAGGCCAAAAATGTTGCATGCTGTAAATGTTGGATGACTTTGCTTGGTTTTTCAAGGTCAGTGGCTTAAAAATGGTTTCAGAATGAACACCCAGCTCCAGTTTCAGTAGTGGTGTGCAGACAGAGCCCTGACATGCAACCCATTGTATGTCTTTGAGTTGCAAGGCTCTGGGGATTGTGTATTGCTGACTGTCACCACCACCATACCTTAAGCATCGGAAGATAGTTCCAATCCAAACTCATTGCTATTTAAAAGACTAAAGATGCAGAGGAGTTAGCCGTGTTAGTCTGTAGTAGCAAAATCAAAAAGAGTCCAGTAGCACCTAGTAAAAGACTAAAGCTACTGGAGTTGATGCTAAATCTGTTGGGTCAGAATTTAGCCCCCCCTCGTCCCTTAAGGCATATGTTAAAGCTAGGAAATTGCTTCCAGAGTGATTCGATGTATTGACTTCTTCTCCGTGCAAATGGACTAGAAAATAGCTTTGTTCTTCTTCATTTGAGGGAAAACACTTTTGGCAGTGTTCTAGGAAAGCTGCGGAATGACCATAAGCATTTCTACTCAGACGTAAATCCCACAGACGTGTTCTTAGGGGCATCCCAAGGGCAACCTCCTTGCCATGCTCACAAACATAACTTGGGCTACTTTCACACAAGAGTGGGAAAAGCTGTCCCATCTGTGCAAGCAGCGGCAAGCGGGCTTGAAGCAAGCAGGGATGGCGTTCACATAGCCCATCTCTGCACTGCTCCCTGCTTGCACCACCCCTCCCTGCCCCCTTCCTGCTTGTCACATCGTTGCGGAAGTGTCAAGCCAGCCTCCTCACCCACTGCAGCCCAGCAACAGCTGAATCTTGGCTGAGGTTTTTTTAAACCCTAATAAGGGAGTAAAGATCTGAGTGTCACCATCTGAAGGCAGCACTAAGCTCTGAGCTCATGTGCAGGCAGTGCTTTCACACGTGTGCTGTTTCCTCTTTAAATCAGAGCAAACGAGGTTTCTTTTTGCTCCAGCTTAAAAGAGAGCACCACAAACTATACTCAGAAAAACTGTTTGTGGGCAGCAGGGTTGCTCACACACCATTCTGGCTAATGTCTACCTGTCCCACTCATATGCTGTAGCACAGTGGCAAAGTGGTTGGGCTGCAAATCAGCAGTCTGCTGATTTGAATCCCGCTACTGCCATGAGCTCAGCAGGTTACCTTGAGTAAGCCACTCCTCGCAGCCCCAGCTGTATTGTGGGGATGATAATAACACTGCCTTTTTTCACCACTTTGAGTGGGGTGCTAATCTGTGTATATAGTATGTAAGTGCAGCTTTTGTTGTTATTTATGCTCCATGCTGGCAACACACCTGAGGGGCAGGGAACGTACCTGACTGTCTTTCAAAGGGGCATTTTCTCTGCTTACATCAAGGACCAAACCATGGGGCAGTGCCCAATCACACTCAAAGGACCTCAGCACCTGCAGCCCCTCTTTTCCCAGCTCTGTGCCCCCAGGCTTCATCCTCCCAGTCTTCAGGAATTCCCCAACTCAGAGCTGGCAGTCCTAATTGCCATGCCCGGTGGTGTGGCTGGGTCGAGTCAAGATGGACCAACCAAATGCACAATGTTGTTTGACTGTGGTGATAAGACAATGCCCTTTCAAGAAAGACAGTCTTGCCCCACTCTTAATTGTACATCCTTGTGATATTTTTAGAACTTGAAATCCTTAGTCTCTAAGGTTCTACTGGGTCTGAATCTTGCTCTCCACAGACCCAGCGTGGCTACCCACCTGAAACTATCTTTAGGTTTCTTTGTCACTTTTCCCAATTAGTTACATGTTAATTCATTCTTGTCCCCATCAGTGTTGTGACATGGGATAGCTTTTGAAATTGGATGATATAGGGGAGGGAATTGCTTAAAAAGGTGCATATTTTGCACAGAGAAAACACTTCCTCATAGATAGAAATATTTTTATCATATACAGATAATGTGACAGTCACTCGTGTGTTTCACAGTGTGTGCCCCATGTTTACAGAGAGCGGTGTTTGCTACACAAGATAGGATCCAAATGCTTTTTCCAGCCCAGAAGTTCTATATGTGTTCCATTTGTAACATACATGGGTTGAGAACGCTCTTAAGGCTTTGTTAATTCAGTATGGGATACAAGGAAATGGTAAGGATTTGCAACTGATCGTGAGCTCCCTCTGCTGGCTGATGATATGTATAGCCATGATAACTTGAGTCTTGAGAGTCCACAGCAAGTATTTAAAAATATTTTCTCCCCCCACCCAAAAAAATAAATATCAGCCTAAACAAATAATATGGTCAGTAGGATCCTGCCAGCTGATATTGTGCTAGGTAAATATTTTTAATCCTTTAGCAACTTAAAATAGTTCTCAGGTGGGTGGCCATGCTGGTCTGTAGTAGAACAGCAAGGTTCAAGCCCAGTAGCACTTTAAAGACTAACTAGATTTCCAAGGCATAAGTGGTTGAGTGTCAAAGCATCCTTCGTCAGATACAAGTAGGAATGGTGTCTTGTATCTGACAAAGGGAGCTTTGGCTCTCAAAAGCTTATACCTTGAAAATCTTGTTGGTCTTGAAGGTACTACTGGACTCTATTCTTAAAATAATCTTAGCAAGTTATTGATTGATGTGTATCAGATTTTGAAGATGTGCTGTCCATCATTATTGATTGCATCCTTTAAGGTTATCTGGTATCTGTGCCCAAGGATCTATCTAGTTGAACAGATGGTCACCTTCAAGAACAAATAAGGAAACTTGGCCAAAAAAGGATGTTAGCCATGAATTATACAGAAGAAATGATCAACATAAATAATTAAGCTAAAACTCCAGGCAAAGTATCCAGTCTAAGGGCTGGAGTTGAGTACGGGAATGAGAAGCTTACAGTTCTAAGCTAAGAATGAAATCAATATAAAATTTTGCATCAGTGATTGAACCCCAGAAAGAGTAAGGGCATTTGTAAGAATCCCAGCTGTTTCCCCTGAATCTAAAATATGCATTACATGTTGTAATTATGAATATAAAATTTAAAAAACTCATTTGAAAAATATAAATTTTAAAAGAGAGCATTTATGAGACAGTGTTGCTTAGATGCTGAAACTATAACTACCAGAATGCTGACACTGGTGAGTGTTGTTCTTTGGGAAATTATTTATGAGAAATCCTTGCACTGATCATCAGCGTTCAGTAACTAACCCTTCCCCCTCCGCTGTTGGAATATTTCTGAATATTCTGGCACTGCAGCAACTCAGCTCAACAGCCAAGGTGCTGCTTCAGTGAATAAGCAGCAGGCCGCCAAGATTTTCCATAGGATTTAGGTCTCCCAGTTCTTGCCCAGTTCTTTTAACAAAGCAACTCAGCATTTTAAATTTTAGGAGCAGTACCCCACTCTTCTGTGTATATCTCATCCTCTGAGTGCACGCCTTTTCTTTCCACAATACTCCCTATCATATCTTCATGATGTTCTCCCATGAACATATGAAGCTGCCTTATATTGAATGAGGCCACAGGTCTATCAAGATCAGTATTGCCCACCCAGACTGGCGGCAGCTTTTCAGGGTCTCAGGCAGAGGTCTCTCACATCACCTCCTACCTGATCCTTTTAACTGGAGATGCCAGGGATTGAACCTGGGGCCTTCTGCACGCCAAGCAGATTCTCTACCACTCTAGCTGCTACATCCCACCAGCTGCTCTGTATTGCCTTGTATAATTTATTTTGCACTATGCTGGGCCATATTTTCTATATGGGGAAAAAGAGACAGGGGTCTGCCCCCAGGGTCCTTACAGCCGAAAAACAATGGGGAAGAAGAATCCAGAAGACACAGAGAGATAAAAGGGACCAAACAATGCTAGCCGTACTTAAACTTTGTTACAGTTGGGATCAAAGAGTTAAGCCAAAGACCTTGCAGAAGAGGTGAGTTTTGAGGGAGGGCTGAAAGGAACAGAGAGAGGAGGGCAACATGTACCTTGCTCAAGGAAAGGGTTTCATACATAGGGGATCACAGTTCTCTTTGTCAGATGCATCTGATGAAGAGAGCTGTGGTTCTTGAAAGCTTATGCCTCAATAAAGTTGGTTAGTCTTAAAGGTGCTACTGGACTTTTTACTATTTTGCAACTACAGACTAACACAGCTAACTCCTCTGCATACATAGGGAGAGAGCAAAGGAGAACATGCAGAGCTGTGGTGATTTGGAGGGGTGAAAAGTTTATGAGCACGGAAGTCCCTTCTCCTCCGTCAGTCACTGAACCCTCCATTTTTGTTTTATTCTTTACCCTAGGAGAAAAAGATGTGATCATGTTAGGAGATTTCAGTCAAGCTCCAGACAGTAGCGACTGCGACCTATTGAGGAAGGAAAAATTCCATCATCTGGTCCCTGCCAACACGTTTACGAACATCAGCACAAAGAACCCTCAGGGTTCGAAGTCACTGGACAACGTCTGGATCAGTCGCAGTTTGAAAAAGATTTTCACTGGTGAGATGTCAGTTCTGTAGGAGGGGAACGTTTCGAATCCGTCTGTGTAATCTGGCTTCTGTAGTGTGTCAGGATGCTGTGAGAATCTACAGCTCTGGAGCACAGAACTACATTTCCTGCAGCATGTATTGTTGACTTAGGGAAGCTTAGGGATGCCATTCTTTCCTCATAGATCTGTTTCACACTCTATCTGGAAGTTGCCCTTAGTGTTGTGTTTTACTCAGCAATATTTAATAGTTGCAGCAGTAAATGTGGGAAAATGAGACATGTGGCCAATTACAGCTTTTGGTGTCTGCATGCTGGCTGCTTTTTCAAGATGTTTTTCACCTCTACAGGAGATAGAGACCAACATTTTAAGAGAACCTAGAAATGTTCTAGCCACATTGATAAATTTTGTGCATGCATTTCTTTTAATTTTATGATTTATATCCTACTCTTCTTTTGAAAGCTTCAGCAGTTTGCATGCAGCTCTCAGTGGTTTCCTAATGCTGATCCTAGGCATCGATTAAGTTCAGAACTGTTTAACTTCAAAAGAAACGCAGTATATCGGGTCCTTCTATGCCATTCCATTGCGTATTAAAATGAAGAGGCCAGAAACTGTGGTGTGACAGTGGATTGGGTAGCTTCTTTTTTAAAAAATTGCCCTTCCAAAAAATTTATATTTCTTTTTCCTCCACATTTTCTGACTCTGCAGGTCATTGGGCAGTGGTGAGAGAAGGTCTGACCAACCCCTGGATCCCTGACAACTGGTCGTGGGGTGGAGTAGCCTCAAGCCATTGCCCCGTGTTAGCTGAATTCTACATGGAAAGAGACTGGAACAGAAAGGATGCAATTCGTAATGGAAACGGGGTGACGGTGGAACGCAGTGACTCAAATGCTAAACATGAGCGATGAGGGTCTCCAAAGTCAAACCTCCATTCCCGTGCCTGGAAAAGGACGGCCGGGAGATCCCTTTGCTCAAGGCCTGACTGTGAACCAGAACTGCCTTTTTTCTCATTTATAAAGAATCGGCTTCTGCTTTTAACATCTCCTTACCCACCCCCTGCTCTGTGCCCCTCTGTGGATGTTTGAGGGTATCATACTCCCATAGAGTGGCTTGTGATTTTTTTTTTTAAATGGAGACAGGGTGGACACTTATGTGCTTGGATAACTGCAAATAAAATGCACTTTTTAATACTGTATGTGCATGTCTCTCTGATTTCTTAAGAAATGGCACCTTAATGGATAAAAGAGTAGCTCATGGAAAAATTGATCCACAATGTGTGTGTGTGTTGTATGAGAGAGCTTTTTTATTGATGGCAAGCCAATCTACTGAATGTGAATTCCACATATGTTATCAAGAATATCTTTATTGTATCCAATAGAATTGTGGAAATGAGGACACTGTGTATTGTGACATGAATGCCTGTCAAAGCATTTGCAAAATGAGGAACTGTCCAGCCTTATCGAAAAGACCGTTTTGTTGTTTCTCGATGTATTGTGTGAATTAGCCTTGGAATATCTGAAGTTAACTAGAATTGAGGATATGTGTACAGTGTCACAATGCACACAACCTTACCCTATGGCCAGAGCTGAACGTGGAATTAGGAATACTTTAACCCATTCAAAGTGAAGAATTAAAGCATACATCTTTGATGGGATTGTGGTGTATTCGTGGCATGGCAAGTACTCCATAGCAGCTGAATTAAGTCTCTTTTTTTGGTCCACTGAAATTTTCATTAAAGCTGCAATCCTCACTGTAGCGCTTGTGGTGCCGTGGTGTTTCCTGGCACCCACTTCCTGCTTGAGTTTTGAGGATGAAATCCTCAATAGAACAACAACCAAAAAAAAGGTCAGGTTTCTGACTAGTATCTGATTGACAAGTGAAGTGCTAAGCTCATTTTGGGTAAGAGAAGGCTTCATAGTGTTGCACCAATATAATTCTTAGATCTTTGGGCTTGTTAACTTCTCCTTGTGACCACGAGGTAACAAACCTCCCTTTTTTTAGAAACTGAAACTAAACTGAATCTCTTTGCCAAAGCAGAGCTAGCCACATCCTGAGGGCAGCCATTTTGAGTTTGGCTCTGCCACCTCATGACAGACTGTTTGTGGTGGTGCCCACTACTCTTTTTCAAAATTCCCATAGTCCTCAGAGTCTCAACAAGGTTGGGGGACATGGTTCTGTAATTCGACATTCTCTTGCTCTTTTCCAGTCCTCCTCAATGTGACCTCTTAGGCAATACTGCTCTCAGTACTAAAGGGACTGCTCAAGTGACTTTCCTTTAAACTCCTGAAAGGGAAATCTGAGCAGCTGAATGAGATGCTTATTTTTGCTTCCTCCAAGTGGAATTGTAAAGACAAAGTGGACCTAAGCTATGTTGGTAACTTTTATTTTCATGAGGTTCCTATGGTCCCATTTTAAAGTGTTCATTTTATGTCTGAATAGTATAAAGCTAAAATTATAGCATCTGAAGTGTAAAAAAACCCCAAGCTTCAGACTGCAGAAATGTTTCCGCAATGTACATAAGCTTAAAATAACCTAACTAGGTGCTTAGCTCATGCTAAGAGCTCCAGTAGAAGGCTGTCCCAAAATACTCAGTAAACTGTACTTTTCCCAGTAAGTGCCCCTGGGTACTTCCTGAAATATGTAGGAAGCAGGTAGACATCTTCTAACTCGAATAGTCAAGCTAAGTTTTTATTGTGCCTTACTGGTTTTTAATTCTGCTTTTATTGGGCAACACTTTTGGCAGGATCACCTAGAAAAAGTGACTGATCACTTTTAAAAACAAAGAAATTTTAAAATTGTCATCTGCAAACTGAGCCCCCGGTAGACTTTCTGGGAATGCGCAGACAGTGTTCTCTTGTAATCAGTACTACGAATCCAATTTAAGGTAGACGTCTCATTGATCTCTGAGAACAACTTGACATGAAAACTTGAGTGGAAATTCACTGACAGATTGTACAATTTGAATGTGTAAAGGGGTTGTGGATTAGTTTTATGAAGATAGGTTGTGAATGACCCATGATGCTGGCTTAATATTCAAAATACGACCCCTACCCCGAATTAGTTCTGTTTTGTTCCTAGGCAATGGTCCTTAAGGAGTATTTTCAAACACAACCACCTTTCCCCTCACATGTAGGGTTGTGACCTCCTGCCCCAGTAGGTGCTCTTGATGTTTCCAGGCCTAAGAATTTCAGGGGATAAACGATACCTTCGAACAATTGTTAGATCACTGGCATATGTCTGGGTCTAAGCCTTCCATGTTTACTCTTCCTTTAGCAGAAAGTGTGTTATCTAGCTGATAAAATCACAATGTGTGTAGCCTACTTCAAAAGGACAATATTGGGATGAAACTAAGCTGGCTTCAGTCCCGGTGATTTGCTATGCGTATCTGGGGATTATGGGCATTGCTTGACTTTAGGACAAAAACAATAGAAATAGCCTTTTGACAAGAGAGGAAGGCCTGTGGAGACTCTGGGGGAATGAGAAGTACCATTTCCCTCCCAGATCCCTGCTTCCCCTTTTCCTTCCTGTCTGCCTTTCCTGTTCTTACCTCAATCCGGCTGCTTGTCCCACTCACTCTTTTTCTCCTCCCTCCTTGCCAGCTATCCTTGCCTTCCTTGTAGCCCCCACAATATCTCCTTTATTCTCGTTTTGTACACACAAGACACATTTTTCTGTCATTTTGTGTCATGCAGCATTTTTTTCTTCAATGGACCAATGTCACTGAGGGGGGGATTCGTGCCCTTGCCTCATTTTAATAATTCCCTCTTTCATTCTTTTTGTTACTAACTGCACAATAATATCTCTTGGTTTCTTCTTTTGTTGCGCATAAGCTGAATTAATTCTGTATACCAGATCCATATTTGCTGTTATTTCCTCTGTTTCTTTATCTAGGAATTCTGCCAAAATTTCTGTCATTTGTTCCTGTACAGTTCGTGTATCCGATTCCTGCACGCCCCGAAATCTTAGTTGCCTCTCCGTCGCCTTACATTCCATCATTGCCATTCTTTCTTGCATCACTTGGTTTTCCTGCTTCATATTCACCACTATATCCTTAGTCTTTTGCTCTACCTCTTCAACTTTGTTGTTAGTTGCTTGCAATTCCTTTTTTATTCCATCAATATTTTTTGCCAGTCCCGCTACTTCCGCCTTAATAGTATCTTTCATATCTTTTAGATCTTTTGCAAGCATTTCCTGCATTTTTTGCAGCAGCTCTTTGTGGTTCTCCGTGACTTTTCCCCCCTAATCCTTCAATCGCTGCATCTACTGAGGCTTGCCATTCTTTATCTGCTTTTTTTCCGGCCATCGTGGGACCCTTGCCTCATTTTTATTCATTGGTGCTGTCAAGTCATTGCTGACTTATGGCGACCCCTGCTGGGATGTTCAAGGCAAGAGACTTAACAAAGGTGGCTGGGCACTGCCTGGCTCTGCATAATGACCCTCGTCTTCCTTGGAGGTCTCCCATCCAATTACTAACCAAGACCAACCCTGATTAGCTTCCAAGAAAATGTGACACGTTTGGACTTGCCTGGGCTATCTGTACTTTTCTGCAAACCTGGGATTTCTCCTGTCTGCAAGCACCTGTCCTATATTCCTGTGTGGCCCTATTGTGCAGATTTTTTTTTTTAATCTGCACCAGGTGGGGCTGCATACACAGCTGGTACATAGATACTAAACTAGCTGACTACACCTCTGATAGCTGCTATCAGAGTTCCCACTTTGCATAGCTTGATCAATGCATACAGCGGCTTGGTTCTTCCTTTCCATTTGCTGCTCTCCAGATTAATCAGTGGCAATTCTGTTACCTTCTTATTTGTTGTCATATGTTGAAAGTTGACTAGTGCTACGGGATTTAAGACAATTAACAACCAGACACTGACTGCTGCTAAGTTTGGCATGCACAACCTCTTCAGCGCTAACTGCGTGTTAATCCAATGACAGGATTATTGGACACGGCTTGTTTTTTTCAGCATTGTGGAAAGTAGGAAGCATATAGGGGCAGAAAGGCTGTGACCACTTTAAATTATATAGCTGAGTTAATCTCTGGATTAAGGAGAAGAACAAAGTGGTTCAGAGACCTAAAGCAGAGCTAACCTCAACCATCAGAATAGGTTGTCTTATTACTGTATTATATGTGTTTTTAGTCAATCCTGTTTTGTATTGTTTTTGTACTGTAATGTACTATTCTGATCACTGGCAGATAACACTCTCTCACACAGAGAGTGTGCTCTTGGAAGACTCAGGACGGTTTCCATTAAAGATGCCAAAACTCAGTTAAAAAATATATATGCATACCTTACAAGGGAGCAAGAGATTATAGCAGATGCAAAGTTTTTGAAAGCTGCCAGAAGCATCATGTCAGATTTTGATAGTGAATGAACGGAGGCAAGATCCAAAAAGACCCAAAGCTCTAATTCTGGATATACTAAATTGTTGGGGAAGGAAAGTATATTGTGAATCTCTATTGCGATTATTTTGCCATTCTAAAACACCCTGTAACTAATACAGCTGTGTTAGCAACACAGAACACACAGACACCCTATATTCAGCCAAGGGAATGACACAGCCTCATGATTATTTTGGTAGAAATGCCTTCGAGTCTGACCTTCGAGATTCTCATAGTCCCTGAATCTGAATCTGCTAGACGTGGAGTCTGTGTGCATCCTCACAGCCTTCTCCAAGAGGAAAAAAAATTGCTAGGTTCCAGGAGAAACAACTCAAACTTGCCGACCAAGGCTGTTTGTGGGTTAAGAAGGCCTCAAACAACATCATGAAATTTTTAGGGGAAGGGCAAGACCCCATGTGTATGCAGTATCACTCCTATTTTATTTCAGAACTTTTGTTACCATGACATAACAAGATTTTCACAATAATAGAAACAATCCAGAAAGGGTTACAAAACCACCATTACAAATATCTAAAATACTTGTAGAAAGAGGAAACATATTTGGTGCTGAACAACAAGCCGATTGTGGTTTGTGTTGTTACAGACATGGGATTCTGGTGTCTACCAGAATTTTAACTTGCAAAGTGTGCCAGAATAAAGGGTGGAGAGTGCTAAGCATGAAATCACAGCAGGTGCTTTAAGAAGAAAAGCCCCTCTGAGGAATACAAGCAACATCACTACTGTGGGTGCAACAGATTAGATATGGATTTGCACACTCGTGCCATAGTCCTTCTGTGTGCAAACTGGGATGACATCCATCCCTATGACAAATAGTGGGACGTGGTGAGTTTGTATTTTTCACCAGAAGATGCCGCCAATAATACACTACTGGAAAAAAGAGACATTGTTTTGAAGTGTGGTATAAGAACCCTATTAAGCTTCTGTTGGAGGATGAAGAAGAGTGTGTGTTCTATGACAAGAGAGTTCAATGAAGATGGGCAGTGCATTTGTCTAACTTTGTGGAAACTTCTGCTGGTCAGAATGTAGACAATTACTCTTGCTACTCTTTATGCTGCTGAAAAAAATAAGATGAGCAAACAATCTTATTTCAAGCAAGGCTCCAAAGTATGAACTTTTTATGACAAATTGCACTGGGGGGGGTCAACTGGTTAACTGCCTCCCACCCAAATGAGAAAAAAAGAAGAGCCGGCCAGGTCAGTCTTCTCCTTCCCTGTGTGGCAGAGCGACACCCCATGGTGGCAAAGATGCCATCTGCTTCACCCAGGATAAGTGCGGCAGCCACCCTTTGCTTAGAGCTGGGGTGGCCCCGGCAGAGGCAGGGCAACCCTCCGGGTTATTGGTCCACCAAGACTTTTCCTGGTGGATTTAATGGCCAATCCGCCTCTGAATTGCACATAACAGTATATAGTTAAATACTTCCTTAATCCTTTCTTGATATTCCATTGTTTTCAAAGGCCCTAGCCCAAGGAGCAGCACAAATTTAACTTGAGAGATGTGCAATGTGTTACGTATTGTGTTGCTCAAAGAACTGATGGTCCTTTATATTTCAACGTGATTCATGGCAAACAACAGTAGAGGTGACAGCAATACCAGTGAATCATAAACTAGGCTCTTCTCATCTTCACAGGTTCAATCACTGCATTCCCTGAAAAATGAATGAGCAGCTATACTGGCCTTCCCTCGCCCCCCGAGGCTTGCCAGTTTCTTTCACTGCAAACCAGAGTTTGCAGGGTGGGATAAGAGAGACTAAAGACAAGGAATGGATCCCAGCAGAGACAAGGGAAGTATATTATTATTCTCCTCGGTCTGTAATACTTTTATGCTACGGTGACAATTTGAATGCCAGTATGGAGATACCATAGCTTTGTGCTGTAGTAACTTACGTCATTCTATCATGCCGCACCTCACCCCCTCTACTGCTAAAACTCTTAATTACAAAAAGGAGGAGGATATACAGTGTTGGCCTGGGAGATGTTTTTCTGAATTAGGCTGCAAGTGCTCTTAAGTGTATTAGTAAGTATTTTATAGTCATGTGTCCATTTGGTTTGTCATATCTAAGCAGGCAGAATCCAGATGAAATTTATGGGGAATAGGAATCCATCCTTGCAACCAGAAGCATTCAGTTGGCTGTCGGCTACGCTGAGTTTTCAGCAAGCGCCCAGAATGCTAAGTGATAAACTGCAATGCCAGAACAAAGTTAAGGCTACTATCCGGGTGCTCTCGGTCCAAGTTTTTCTAAAAATTGACAAGTACAATATGTTTGAACCAATCATCCCAGCATATACACAAGGCTATTTTCAGGCAGCCAGTATGATGCATTTCTAAATACTTTCCATTCCCCTTGGCAAACGAGATTTTCCTTACAAACGATCCTGTCACAAATTGTATTTATAACTTATAAAACTGCACGGTCTTCTCTTGTGCTTGAATTTGTTGTGGCTGGGTATGCCATTGTTGGATCAAAGAACGCTACATGATTTAGTATAGCAGCCTGTAGATTAAAGGGACGGCTGGAGAATTCCTCCTGGAATTGCGGGGTGAGAGGTTGCATGCTCAGTCTAACACTGTCTGTGCTTAAAATCTTACATTCCTATTTATAACTGAGAGGTGTGCTGCTGAGAGAAAATAGCTCTTGCCTGTTCTGCCATTTGCTGAATGCTTTGGACATATGCAAGAAGTACGTGCTCTGCCTTTGTGTTTTTATGTAGCACCAAAATCCTAGGAAGAGGTAAAAACACCGGATGGAGCACTTCAATAGCTGTAGATCCAAATCTACAGGCTCAGGCAGAATCAGACATTAATAACTGGTGGGTAACAAATAAAGAGGGGCACATGAAAAAAAATGAATCCAATAAGGCTCACATAGAAAGGAGTCTACATAAGGCAATAGGTATTATGTGCTATGCTGTTTCTGGGTCCAGTCAAAGCAGATGTTCCAGATGTGGAGTTCCCAGCCCTTTTAAAACTTAATTTTAAGGATTGTTACCGTGATGTGTGTGTATGGGAGGGGGAGTAAATTGCCTTCCCCTGCACCCATCTTCTGACCACAAACGATCTCATAAAGCTGCTACTATGTAGTTGGGGACATTTACAGGCTACATGTAAGTTTTCCCAGAGGGACAAATGGCAGCTCCACAGGGTCATTTCTGGTTAAGGAAACCAAGTGGTGGGGAGGTTAAGCATCTTTGCCCCTCCAAGAATTAAGTTTCAATACAACTCCCATCGCACATCTTGTTTGACAGGTCTCGAGGTAAACCCCCAAATAGTATAGCATATAGTTAGGCCTTGTTTGGTGTAGTGGTTAAGAGTGGCAGGACCCTAATCTAGACAGTAGGGGTTGATTCCCCACGCCTCTGCTTCAAGCCAGCTCTCTCAACCCCACCTACCTCACAGGGTGATTGTCGTGAGGATAATAATGACGTACTTTAAAAACCACTCTGAGTGAGCATTAACTTGTCCTGAAGGGCAGTATATAAATCGAATGTTATTATTATTGAGAGCCAGTTTGGTGTAGTGCTTATGTGATTGATTGACTGGATTTTTAGCCCACCCTCCCCGCAAGCAGGCTCAGGGCGGGTTACAATCATAGATAAATTACAACAAATAAAACTGCTTGAAGCCAGCTGGGTGACCTTAAATTAGTCACAGCTTCTCGGAGCTCTCTCAGCCCTACCCACCTCACATGGTGATTGTTGTGGGGACAATAATAATACACTTTGTAAACCACTCTGAGTGGGCGTTAAGTTGTCCAGAAGGGCAGTATATAAATGGAATGTTTTATTATGGCATTATTGATGTCTTGCACCATGTAGGTTATTGTCTAATAAAGAATACACATGAGGAACAAAGAGGACTATCATTCCAGAAAGTTCTAAGATTCGTGGTCTCCCTGCGTCTTATACACACGCGTCAGAAAATCCCATTCTTCCCTTCCCCCCCCCTTGCTGTACAATTATGTGAGAAAAGAGGAGGAGGGAATGAATGGCCTTTTCTGGAATTCCATTTCCTGAAATGCATATGAAGGACAGAAATCAGTTTACGGAACTATCTCCTGGAATACTGCAAATGATTTGAGCAGGACCAAATGATTTGGTTTCCTTCTTTGATCGAGTGACCAGCTTACTGGATCGGGGGAACTCTGTTGACGTGATTTATCTGGATTTCAGTAAAGCTTTTGATAAGGTCCCCCATGACATTCTGATGGGCAAACTGGAAGACTGTGGAGTAGACTATAGGACAGTTCAGTGGATAGGGAACTGGTTGGAGGACCGCACTCAAAGAGTGGTGGTCAACGGCGTTTCATCAGATTGGAGGGAGGTGTCCAGTGGGGTGCTGCAGGGCTCGGTTTTGGGCCCGGTACTTTTCAATATTTTTATCAATGATCTGGATGAAGGAGTGGAAGGGCTGCTCATTAAATTTGCTGATGACACCAAATTGGGAGGGGTAGCAAACACCCAAGAAGATAGAATTAAAATTCAACAAGACCTGAATACTCTGGAGAAGTGGGCAGCTGTGAATAGGATGCAATTCAACAAAGACAAGTGCACAGTATTACATCTGGGCCACAAAAATGAGAAGCACAAATACTGGATGGGGGATACACTTCTGGGCAGTAGTATATGTGAAAGGGATCTTGGGGTAAGAGTGGACTGTAAACTGAATATGAGCAGTCAGTGTGATGCGGTGGCAAAAAAGGCTAATTCAATCCTGGGTTGTATCAAAGGGGCCATAGCATCGAAATCGCAGGAGGTCATAGACCCTCTCTATACTGCCTTGGTCAGGCCACACCTGGAGTACTGTGTGCAGTTCTGGAGGCCTCACTTCAAAAAGGATGTGGACAAAATCGAGAGGGTGCAGAGGAGGACTTCCTGTTTGGGATCCATGGAGGTCTAACGCAGCTCCACTTGCGGAGCTGACCGGACTGCCGTTTTAACCGGCCGGTGGGGTGAAAATAGCCCGCGGCCGACTGCTCTCAGGCGGGGAGCAGGCAAAGAACGCTCAAGACCCTAGGGTGAGCTAGATCTCGGACGAGGGGGGGCTTTACACAACGAGTCTCCCCCCGATCCTTGAGGTCCCACCTTGCGACGGGTCGGCTATAATCTCTGCGGCAGTTTTGGGGCCAATTCGGCTGGCATAAGACCTACATACCCAAGCATCGATTGGGGGAAGAAGCTGAGAGGAGAACTTAAAATCGAAACAGCGATTACAACCCGAGAAAAGTGAAGAGAAGGTAAAGATCATTATCTTCTGAGACGGGACAGATTGATAAAAACAGAGAGGAAAAAAAGTAGATTTTTAAACTGCAACAGACTAGTGAAAAGGAGGGGAAGACTCGGCAGGAATCGAATTTAAAAAGAGACTAAGTTTAAAGAAGTTATTAAAGAAATGGGACTATTGTTTTGAATACCTGTGGCTTTGGAGCTGTGAGAAAAAGACACCATCGCGAGATCTGCTGTGGGAAGACGGGAGACAGGAAGTGCGTAATAACAATAGAGTGGCTGGAGAGAAGCGGCCCTTGCTGGAGGGCAGGAAGTAGGGAATCGCCATTTTTGAAAGGGGAAGGGTCGCGGCTTCAGCGGAAGAGGAAGTAGGCCATCTTGGATTACAAAATCATAGAGAAACCATAGAGAAAAGACGCCCGACATTTTGGACTCTTTAAAACTTAATTTCTATAAGAAGACCGGGACATTTAAAATAGAAAAACGTTAAATTTTACGCCACGGAGTTAAGGAAGAGAGCGGATTCGTGGGAGCGAGCTAAAGCAAGCCCCACGATGTCAAAAAAAGAGTGGCAATCGGCAATAGAAAACCTGGATAAAAACCTGGACAAAAAACTTTTAGATATGATTAAAGAACTTAAGGACACGAAATTGGAGCTGATAAAAGAGGTTAAAGAGGTTACACAGACAGTAAAATCGGAGCTGTCAGAAGTGAAAAAAGGTATGGAAACAATACGAAATGAATTACAAGGAACGCAGCAGAGAGTTAAAACAGTAGAAGACGCGATGGAGAATTTAGCAGACACGCAACAAACAGAGATGAGATTGGTGAAGGGGAGAATGTCAGTTGCAGAAACTAAACATATGGAGAAGCAGCTACGTTTTCGTGGCTTGCCAGAAGTGGAAGGAAAGTCAGCGCAAGAACAGATGACTGAGGTGTTGGCTGAGTACCTGGGGAAGGAGGAGGAGGAAGTTGTGGCTATCCTAGATGTGGCATACCGTGTGAATTCGAGAATAGCAACCCAGAGGAAACTACCAAGAGACGTGATTGTGCAGTTTACAACACGAAATATGAAAGAGAGGATTGTGACAAAACAGTTTCAAGATCCATTGGAGATTGATGGCAAGACGATTATTATAATGAAGGAACTGCCCAGATCAGTGTTACTGGACCGGAAAAAATATAAAGTACTAATTCAGATTTTGAAGGACATGAAAATCAGGTACAGATGGGAGTTACCGGAAGGAGTGTCCTTTGAGTTTGGAGGGGCCAAAAAACGCATCAGATCTGAGCGAGAGATGGAGCGATTTATTAAGGACAATGAAAAAGACTTACCAACAAGATCATGAGTATGGAGTGTAAAGTATTATCTTGGAATGTAAATGGACTAAACTCACCGAATAAGAGGAAAAATACTTTTCACTGGCTACTAAAACAAAAATGTGATATTGTTTGTTTGCAAGAGACCCATATCAGAAAGCAGGATGTAAAATATTTAAAATCTGGAAAATTGGGCAAAGAATATGTAGCGGCCTCCAACAAGAAAAAAAGAGGAGTGGTGTTGTACATAAAAGAGGAGCTACAGCCAAAATTTGTTATGAGAGATGTGGAAGCTAGATTTGTAGCAGTGGAATGTATTTGGAATTTAAAGAGAGTGTTGGTAGTCGGACTTTATGCACCTAACGGTGCAAAAGAAAGCTTCTTTGAGGATTTAAGGAAGCATTTAGACGATCTTGCATACGACCAGATAATTCTTGCTGGAGACTTCAATGGAGTGACAGACTTGGAACTAGACAAAAAGACTACAACGGCACAAAAGAAAAGAGGACTATTACCAAAGCTTTTTTTTGAGTTGATTCAACAAGAGACTCTTGAAGATGTATGGAGGAGAGAATATCCTAAAAGCAGACAGTTTACCTTTTATTCTGCAAGGCATTTTACATTATCAAGAATTGATATGATCTGGGCCTCAAAAGACTTAGCATTATGGACTAAGGAGGTAGAAATAATGCCTATGGTAGGCTCAGATCACAACCCAATTATGTGGAAATTTGGAAAAAAGAGAAAAAGGAAAGCATGGAGAATAAATGAGGACTTGTTACAGGAAAGAGAGAATATGGAAATACTGAGAAGAGAGACAAAGTTTTTTATACAATACAACGTGAATAAAGAAGTACCAACCAATAAAGTTTGGGATGCTTACAAGGCGGTTGTAAGGGGCATACTAATGGACTTAAATGGTAGAGCAAGAAAGAAGAAAGAGGAGAAAAGACAAGAGATTGAGGAGAAAATAAAAGCCAAAGAAATACAGCTAAAAAAGAGACCAGGGAAAAAGAAGGTATACCAGGAAATTAAAATACTTCAAGAACAGCTAACAGCAATGAGCAATAAAGAATTGGAGTGGAATCTCAAAAGACTGAATCAAAAAGCGTTTGAGGGTGCTAATAAACCTGGGAAGTACCTGGCATGGCAATTGAAGAAGAAAAGGGAAAAGAAGATAATAAATAAAATTTGCGAAGATAACAAAACGTATTTGGAGCAGGCTACCATTAGTAGAGCCTTTTATAAATTTTACGCTAAGCTGTATAATAAAAAAGAAGTAAACAAAGAATCAATAGCGTCATATTTGGAGAAAACCAAACTTCCAGAAATCTCGGAAGCTTGGAGAAATAAGTTGAATAGTGAAGTAACTGACGAGGAAATAAGTAAGGCAATACAATCTGCAAATCTAGGAAAGGCGCCAGGGCCAGATGGACTTACGGCTAAATTCTATAAGACAATGGCTAAGGAACTGGCACCATTCCTAAAAGAGGTGATGAATGGGGTTTTAAGGGATCAAAGGATTCCAGAAACTTGGAGTGAAGCGAATATATCATTGATCCCAAAAGAGGGCCAAGACCTGACTAATGTGAAAAATTATAGACCTATATCGCTACTCAACAATGACTACAAAATTTTTGCGAAGATATTGGCGGAGAGATTGAAGGGGTGGCTCTCGGAAGTCATAGAGGAGGAACAAGCAGGCTTTTTGCCAGACAGACAAATAAGAGACAACTTAAGGACAGTGATCAATGCTATTGAATATTATGACAAGCGTTGTGACAAAGAGGTTGGTTTCTTCTTTGTTGACGCTGAAAAAGCGTTTGACAATTTAAACTGGGACTTTATGTTTGCCACTATGGAAAAGCTACAATTGGGAGAAAGATTCATCAGAGCAATTAAGGAAATTTATAGAGACCAGACTGCAGCAATTGTGGTGAATGATGAATTGACCAAGAAATTGACGATAAGTAAAGGAACAAGACAAGGTTGCCCGTTATCTCCATTGTTGTTCATTTTAGTATTGGAGATTCTGATGATACAAATACGTCAAGATGATGAAATTCGTGGAATAAAAATAAAGGACTATTCATACAAGGTCAGAGCATTTGCGGATGACATAATGTTAATTGTAGAGGACCCATTGGAGAACATGCCAAGAGTGATAGATAAGATCAAGGAGTTTGGAGACTTGGCAGGTTTCTTCATTAACAAAAAGAAGTCAAAGATATTATGCAAAAATATGACTAAGCAGAAACAACAATTGTTAATGGAAACAACGGATTGTGAAGTAACAAGTAAAGTGAAATATTTGGGAGTCGAATTAACTGCAAAGAACATAGATCTATTCAAAAACAATTATGAAAAACTATGGACTCAGATAGAGAGAGACTTGATTAAATGGAATAGATTGAATTTGTCATGGTTGGGCAGGATTGCAGCAGTTAAGATGAATGTGTTACCAAGAGTAATGTTTTTGCTACAGACAATACCAATCATCAGAGACTCCAAACAATTTGAAAAATGGCAGAGGAAAATATCAGATTTGGTTTGGGCAGGCAAGAAGCCTCGAGTGAAAGTGAAAGTTTTACAAGATGCAAAGGAAAGAGGCGGAATGCAACTGCCCAATCTGAGACTTTATCATGATGCAATCTGCCTAGTTTGGTTGAAAGAATGGATGACATTAAAGAACAAGAAACTATTAGCCCTAGAGGGATATAAAAAAATATTTGGATGGCACGCATATTTATGGCATGACAAAGTAAAGGTCAACTCGATGTTCCTGCATCACTTTGTTCGGAGAAGTCTATACATAATCTGGAAGAAGTACAGAATTTATCTACAAGAAGGAACCCCTTTGTGGGTGGTTCCATATGAGGTGATAGACCCGAGAGCTGTTGATAATGAACAACAATGTTTAACGTATAAAGAAATAACTAAAACTGAAGCATCCAAACTTAGAATAAAGACACAAGAGGAACTATCACCTAACTACGATTGGTTCCAGTATAGACAGATCAGAGACTTATATAATTCGGACTCTGTAAAGGGAGGTATACGAATAGAGAATTCGGAACTAGAGCAGACCCTTCTTAAAGAAGATAAGAAAAGAATATCCAAGGTATACCAAGTACTGTTGAAGTGGTATACCGAGGATGAGATAGTCAAAACACAAATGGTGAAATGGGCTATAAACTTTAATAAAGAAATAACAATGGAGGCATGGGAATACTTGTGGAAAACTACAATGAAGACAACGACATGTATTAATATCAAAGAGAACATTTATAAAATGATCTATCGTTGGTACATGACACCAAAGAAGATTGCGCTAGGGAATTCGAATACTTCTAATAAATGCTGGAAATGTAAGAAGCATGAGGGCTCCCTCTATCATATGTGGTGGTCGTGTGAGGTAGCCAGGCAGTACTGGGGGGAAATAATAAGAGAAATGAGTGAAATTTTACAATTTCAAATTAATAAGAACCCAGAACTCCTGCTACTGAACTTGGGAATGGAGGGAATTCCAGCCCAACACAGGACGTTGATATTTTATATGACAGCAGCAGCTAGACTTTTGTATGCGCAAAAATGGAAAGTACAAGAAGTGCCAACTATTGAAGATTGGACTTATAAATTGCTGTATATGGCTGAAATGGACAAGATGACAAGAAAATTGAGAGATCTGGACTCAGGGCAGTTCAACACAGACTGGGAGAAGCTGAAACAATACCTGGAGAAGAAATGGGAGGTGGGAGGAAAACTGTGGCAGTTTGAGAACTACTGAAGTATTGAAGTAGAGGGGGGAGACTTTACCGGGGGGAGAAGAGATAAATGTGAATTAATAAGCAGTCAGATTAATAGATTGACATATATATAGATATATATAGGTTAACAAACAGAACATAGAGAAAATAATTAATTATAAGGACTAAATATAAGGAGCGATTAACTAACAATATTTTCTTTTTTTTCTGACAAGTTTTGTACCAAACTGAATGTCTGAAGATATAGATGGGTCAAATTGATTGACTACGTGAGGAGAGATATATAGAACTATTATAAAAAGATAGAATGAGTAATATATATAGAGAATAAGTCAAATTGTTTGATATAAACGAATGTATGATCTATATGGTTTATGATATATAGAAATACCTGAAATTGAAAAATTGGGATAAATTGTTTATCTAAGATGGAAACAAAGGCTTACAGTTTGGGCATATAATGTTAAAAATAGTTAAGGATGTACTGCTTAGAATAATGGAGAATATATATTTGTTTTAGATAGAGGAAGCTAATAAAAGTAAGGGAAAGGGGACAAAGGGTTGGAAAGCTGTTGGAAGTCAACAAAAAGGGGGGGGAAAGGGAGGGGGTTAGAGATGAAAAAATTGGGGAAAATTGAATGTAAATGTGGAAATAATGGATTCTAACCCAATAAAAATTTTTCAAAAAAAAAAAAGAGAGGGTGCAGAGGAGAGCGACGAGGATGATCAGGGGTCTGGAGACTGAGCCCTACGAGGAAAGGCTGAGGGCCTTGGGAATGTTTAGTTTGGGGGGACATGATTGCTCTCTTTAAATATTTGAAAGGCTGTCATTTGGAGGAGGGCAGGGAGCTGTTCCAGTTGGCAGCAGAGGGTAGGACGCGAAGCAATGGGCTAAAACTACATGCACAAAGGTACCGACTGGATATTAGGAAAAACTTTTTCACCGTCAGAGTAGTTCAAAAGTGGAATCAGCTGCCTAGGGAGGTGGTGAGCTCCCCCTCACTGGCAGTTTTCAAGAAGAGGCTGGATGAATACTTGTCAGAGATGCTTTAGGCTGATCCTGCACTGGGCAGGGGGTTGGACTAGATGGTCTGTATGGCCCCTTCCCACTCTATGATTCTATGATTCTAAGTGCCTTTCATTTAATGCCATAAACTTCTACTATTATTGAAAAATAAAATGGGGAAAGTCATAGTCCAGTCTTTTGGCATTAGCAGGATTGCAAGAGTGCCCTGAGACATTCACTCTGTCTAGAGAATTCTCATGGTAACCTTCACTGAGTTCAAAACCTATCGAATGAGACTTCTGAAGGATATGTAATTTTAATTTAATTTAATATGCAATTTAAGTAATCCTGGTGGTGGTGGTGGAGAGTGCCATCAGGTCATAGCTGACTTATGGTGACCCCCCCCTCCCCCAGTGGGGAAGGATTTCATGTCAAGAGACTAACAAGTAGTTTGCCATTGCCTGCCTCTGCAACCCTGGTCTTTGTTGGAGGTCTCCCATCCAATTACTAACCAAGGCCAACACTGCTTAGCTTCTGAGATGTGGCTCACCTAGGCTATCCAGGTCAGGACTAAAATAATCTTATGGCTGCACAAAACAAGGTACAGTGTAACAAGAACTCCTCCTGCTGTCTGGTATTCATGGAAAACCTAGAGCTCGGAACCCATGGTCTTCATCGGGAGTCCCACTACCGTAGAAGAAAAAGAAGAGTTGGCTTTATACCCCACCCTTCACTACCCAAAGGAGTCTCAGAGCGGCTTACAATCTCTTTCCATTCCTCTTCCCACAACAGATACCCTGTGAGGTAGGTAGGGCTGAGAAAGCTCTGAGAGAGCTGTGACTGACCCAAGGTCACCCAGCTGGCTTCAAGTGAGGAATCAAACCCGGTTCTCGATTAAATTCCTGCCACTTTTAACCACTACACCAAACTGGCTCTTGTATGGTGTGTCTTTAGTCTATCAGTCATAAGGGCTCTCTCTTGAGACCACCAACATGCCATCTCTGGCAAAGCTTTCATTTCCATTGGAGGAACTTCCCAGCTGAAGCAGACCCTGGGCAAGATCAGCCACCGTATTAACAGGGTCTAAAAGCAACACCCGATAAGAAAGAGTCAACTATTTATAGCTGGACTGGACAATCCCCCGTTGTGCATCTGTACATATAATCCTTCCATGAAGGAAACAGAACACGTGAGAGTGAGTTATAAAAGAATGGTTGGCATAGCAAAGCGTATGGAAATCCCTCAACTCTTTGAAAGCTGTTCAGACATAATACTGAAGATCGAAAGCCAACACAATTAGGCCACTGAAGAGAAGGAATTTTAAAAATTCATTATGATAGGCTGAATCAGCATGACTTTTAAAAAAAAATCAGAAACTTATCCTTCAGCATACAGAATTTGTAAATGGTAATTATGGAAGAATCTGCGTAAATGATTGTGGCTGTGTTCAGGCTATAATTTAATCTTGAAAATTTACAAAAAACTGACATATACCTTGAGAATGAGATGAAAATGAGAGGTGTTCTTGTATTTTTTTAAAAAAAGAAAGCAGTTAGTAGCTGCCGTTTTCTTTCTTTTTTTTCTTAAAAAAGAAGAGAGGCAGTTCTAAAGAATTTAGATACTGCCAGACATCAAAATAAGGTTAAACAAGCCACTTGTACCAGTTTGCACTCCATGGGTTCCAATCTGAAGCAGACTAGAAGCAAAAAACCATGGCCACCCTAAGGTACTAGTGCCTGGAGCTCTTGGTCCGACAATTCGTTGACTTCCATTATCTTCTCCAAGTGTTCCATGTACCGGCTGTAGTCTTGCAAGAAGTGCGGCACCCTCATGTTCTCGAGCACTGCAAATTCTTTCAGGCGTTCCACATCTTCATAGGAAATCTACATGTGAGGGAGAAAAAGAGTTCATGCCAGAGCATACTGCTGTCAGATACCTGATTCTGCAAACACAATCTTCTGTTCTCCAAGGTGTGCACTGGGGTCTTGCCTGACAGATTGGCACGATCGCTAGGAAGAAGCTCTCAAAATGGTAGCCAGGACATGATGAATGAGTCCTACCATTCCCATTCAAGTGGCTCTTTGTGCATGTTTTGGTCATTCCCTTGGGGACCTGCATGGATTGGGCTTAGCATTTTTCATGGCTTGTGGCACCTTGTACAGAACAAGCATTAACAACTCCTGAAAAACATCCGGGGCACATGTGCAGAGTTTTCCATGTTGCTATTACCATGTTGCATGTTTACTCCGCTCAGGGGACAAACAGCTGTTGGTGGTCCCTGGCCCCAAGGAGGCCCGCCTAGCCTCGACTAGAGCCAGGGCCTTTTCGATCCTGGCTCCCACCTGGTGGAACGCTTTGTCTACTGAAATCAGGGCCCGGCAGGACCTACTATCCTTCCGCTGGGCCTGCAAGACAGAGTTCCGCCAGGCATATGGCTGAGGCTGGGCCTCCGCCAGCCTGGAAAAAAGGGGTGTATAAATCTTAACCCTCCCTGTGAAGGCTGTCCACCATCCTGTTTTAAATGTGTTGTTTTTACTGAACATGAATTTTTAATTGTATTTTTAATATGTTGTTATCCGCCCTGAGCCCGCTCGCAGGGGGGGTGGAATACAAATTTCAAACAAACAAACAAACCATGTAAATTAGGTATGCTTTGTTTCAGAAAGATTTCATCGCTGTGCTTGGCTTTATGCTTTTCAAATGTTCTGCTCCTATACCTTATTGTAGCTCTTTCACAGCATGTCCAAAACGTTGTTCATTATTGTATTTTGCTCAGTGAATGTCTTAGCTGTTGATTGTATTGTATTTTCACTTGCACTGTGTGATCTGCCTTGGATCTCAGTGAGAAAGGCAGACTATTGTTGTTGTTGTTATTATTATTGGTAGAGCTACTTTGAAATGGTTTGTCAGCGTTCTTCTCTCAAGTCCCCAGTATCTCTCAAATCATACATTTAGAACTGATATTTCTTTAAAAGCATAAAAGTACAAAGAGTACCATCTAACATAAAGTCCTCTCTGAGTTGCACAAGAGTATCGCGGGAGCAGATTCAGGCAAATGGATCAGCACAAAATTTTGTTTCTTCTATAAACTTTTTCCATGTGGAAACCAAAAATGAACCTAATACTTCAGAATATGAGCTGTGAGTAACTAATTTCAAAGTCCTGAAAATCTCCTAGGTACATAATATTTTGAACACTTGCTCCCCAGCCTATTCTGCGTGCATCTCTCTCACTGAATGTCAACACTCGGAAATCTTTAATTGCATACTTTCAAAGAACAAGATGTTCTTCACATTGGTTAACATTGCCCACTGGTTTAACCATCCAGTAGTTTCACTCACCTTTCCTAGGGCTGTCAGTAAGTAGAAATCAATGGATTGTCGGTATCTCAGAATTCGAAGAATGCCGTCCAAGTAGACTTGATCTTTACTGAAGCAGCCTTTTAAAAAAACCAGACATTTTGTTAAGCATATTTCTATTTCATGCTCTCAACAGAATAGGTTCTCAAGAAACAAAGTAAAAAAAAGAAAAAAAAGAATAGGTTCTCAAGGCAGCTCAGGAAACTCTCATAACAGGGTTTTTTCCAAACCAAGTTTTTGCTAGCTGGACTGGTTTCTCCCTTCACTTATACATTTTATCATTTTCTGGTTGCTGCCCTCCAAGTTTTTCTTTGAGTTTTTCCTGTATTTTTTTAGACCAGCAGCAGTCTGAAAGAACACAGGACAAACTCGGAAACATACCATGAGGGCAATATCAGGCAAATGATACTGCATGTAAGGCAAGGGATAAAACGATGCAACCGATGAGCCAAGATGCAGAAAAAACTCAATGAGAAAAAGTCCACAATCATATAGGTTACAGTACAAGTGGTGGTATAAACAATTAAATAATTTCAATATAAATGTAGAATAATTGAAAACCAACTGAATATCATACACAAGTTAAAGGGACAACAGAACTGTGGGTAATCAGATTAAAAACAGACAGCAACCAAAAAAATGGCCTGGCTAAATGAAGTTTCTTCAGCTAGCACTGAATATTCCTTACATTAATCTGATGTATCTGAAGAAGGGAGCTGTGGCTCTCGAAAACTCATATCCTGGAAATCTAGTTGGTCTTTAAGGTGCTACTGAACCTGAATCTTGCTCCATAGATTCTGTACCAGATGAATAGCTCTGGAAAGGGAGTTCCAGTACAAAGGCTCCAGGCAGAAAGAGGCCCTGCTTCTTACGGCCATCTGTCTCAACTGGGAGTGCACAAAGCAGAGCCCCTGAAGATGTTTTGAATCATATCAGAAATCCAGTAGCTCAGTTTACAGGGGGGAAAACCCAAACTATTTGCTGATGAAAATCTGCACAAACATTTTCTATTCTTGTGTAGCTTTATTTAAAAACACTAACTGACTACAGCTGCAATCCTATGCATGTATACTTGGAAATCCATCCCATTGAATTCAGTGGGACTCGCTTCTGTGTAAACATACTTAGCATTAGGCTGTGTTTCAGGATTCCAACTCCCTACCTAGTTATTTGACATATTGTGAATATAAATCGACTTAACCTACTGAAGGAAGTGAGATTGGGAACCTAATTTTAAAAAATTGCTGCAGTACTATCGAAATATTTAAAATGGGGTGGATCCATAGCTATGCCACTGAATATGCTACAGGCAAAGTCACCCGTGCACTTCTTTACAAATGGAATTCTAATCCTCTTAAATCCCAATATTTCATCATAAATGAGCAGTGAATCAAGGAAGGATTATCTAGCTCAACATTTGATGATTAATGAGAGAATTTCAAACTGCAATTCTAAAGACCAAACATCTAAGTTGTCTCCTTTTTGTATTATGCTTTAAAAAATTGAATTTTGGATAATGAATAAGGTTTGTACTCCAACTCCATTCTTACCAAAGATCCTTTCCATATTTTGTTAACATCCACTTGTAAGGTTGTAAAGACTTAACTTGGTATGTTCTAACTAGGGGTTGAGTCCAAGAGCTTTTCAGCTGGTGGAAAAAGAAGAGGGGACCCCCTTTGACCTCCAAAAAAGGAGATCACAGGACCTGCACGGAAAATAGGATGTGGGTTGTAATAAGTAAGGAACTGGGACAAGAAAGTATTCAAAAGCTGGCCGAATCCAATATTAATCTTTGCCTCTTAATCTCACTTGAGACCCCATTTGAGCCACAGATTTGAAAAATATTTCAGCTTAAAAAATTTAAAAAAAAGCTTACCTGGTTGGGATGTATCGGTCCAACCTCTCTTGGCTCGAACACAATAATCCCACCTTGTATTGGGGTCCTTGACAAACCTTCCTATGTCCTGAAAGAGTTCACTAAAAGACATCCGGCTTGCTTGGTAGACGGTATAATAGAGAAGGGCTGCCCTCCACAGAAATGGGTCCTTTCGGAGCAGAACGCTATGAATACTCGCCAATCCTTCCTCCGTGGGGTTGATGGGCTTTAGTCCATGCTTTCTGCGGCCGGTCCAGTTGCTCCATGGTTGGCTGTTGTTGTTAATGCCCCTAAGATAGTGAGTCCCTACACAAAATATACATACAGACCATGTCAGGGTATTAACCACGAGTCGCACAACCAACGACCATTGCAGAAACCTAAATAGTATACCTCTGGACACTAGTTGCAGGGGACAAATTCAGAACTTTCTGAAACAAAGTGCAGCCAAAAAGTAAACGGTTTGGACTGTGGGCTTGATTTCCTGCCTCAAGGTCTGTTTAATTGCAAGGGGGATGGTGAGTGAGTTGCATTTGATGGATCGCACTTAGTCTCTAAGCTCAGATCTGTACACTGATTAGATGTGAAGTGGGAGGAACTGGAGGAGAGAATGAGAGTGGAAAGCAGGGCTTTTTTTCAGCTGGAACGCGGTGGAACAGAGTTCCGGAACCTCTTGAAAATGGTCACATGGCTGGTGGCCCCGCCCCCAGATTTCCAGACAGAGGGAAGTTTAGATTGCCCTCTGCACCGCTGAGCAGTGTGGAGGGCAATCTCAACTCCCCTCTGTCTGGAGATCAGGGGGTGGGGCCACCAGCCATGTGACCATTTTCTCCGAGGGCAAGCCACTGAGTTCCACCACCTCTTTTCCCAGAAAAAAAAGCCCTGGTGAAAAGAAATGCCTACTGCTTTCTATACCTGTTGATTTCCTCAATAAATACTTCCCCCTGCAATATAGACATCAAATCAGGCACATTTCTGGTCTTGGGAGCCCAAGAAAATAGATTAAAAATAACGGTGAGAGGGCATTTGTAGGGAGAATTAGCCGGCAGGGAAAGCGTTAAACACTCCCATCCTGCTCAATGATTCTCCCCTGCAAATGTCCCCTGACCCCTTCATGAACCTTATGAGGCAAACATAAGGTGGGAACACCAGGCACGTCCTTTGCTCTCCCATCTTTCCCTTTGCAGAAGAGGGGGGGCAGACATTCTTGCTGATTTCCTCCTCCTGTTGCAGTCCCCAGCTTTGCTCATTATGTGGTTCCAGAGGCAGAGGGTCTGCTGAACCCGCCCCCCCCCTCCCCATGAACAAAATTTCAGGAGCTCAGTGGGCAAGAAAGCAGGAAAATCCTGCTCCGTGAAGTCCATGACTAGTTGAACACGCACCACTATTTCCTTTGCATACCTATTTCATGCCTTAACATCCCTTCTAGCCAATGTTCACGTGCAGTGGAAATATTGATCGTCAGAGTTGGGCGGCCGTTCACGATAGTCATCGAGGCTCGAGAAAGCAAGTCTTCAGTGACGTGAACCACAATCTATAGAAAAACAAAAAGGCTCCAGCTATTAAGGGTTCTTCCCAACATTAAACTTGCCCCCCCACCCACCCAGGCAACGTCTACAAAAAAAACTCATGCTATCTCCATCCTATTTGTCATTTGAGTTGTTTCAACTTTTTTATAACCTAAATGTTACCAGCCTATGCTAGTCACTTTGGAAGCTTCACAAAAGACTCAACATAATGTATTTTGCTAGGCCAAAACTGGAATGCCTCACCAGGGGTCTGATCTAGGGCTATTATTCAGCACATGGCGAATGGGTAGAAGGCATAAGGGGGGGGGGAGTGCACACTGCAAAAGTGTAAAGCGTCTCCCACCCCCCACCTGCCCCACATCTTCCTACAGCCACTATACCAGTTGCTTGACTACTGTGAAGAGCAAGTGCTGACTGCACCTGGCCCCATGGCAAGCCTGAACTGGAACAAGCCGAGGCTGAGTTTGGTCTTGTGAAAGGACCCATCCGAATGGCCAAGAGAGGGAGAGACTTAAGGATACAAAATTCTGGGCTCTAAGTTGGGCAGGCTGCTGCTGAAGGATAGTTAGCAGCATACCCATTTTGATCAAACATCTTCAGTGTGTTCTTCTGAATGCAAAGGAAAGACCAGATTTCTTTCACTGGGGGGATCATGATTACATGGAACACCTCTATGCCCAACGTCTAATTGGACAGTGAGAAATGAAAGCGAATGGCAATGGAGAGATTGTTTCGGGCCAGAAGCAATGGTTAATACTTGGATTGGACACCGGGGCTGCTATGCAGAGGAAGGCAACGGCCAACCATCTCTGTTCATCTTTTGCTTTGACAATCCCATGGCCCTGGGGGTCACCATGAGTAAGTTGCAATTTGACATCACACAATTATTTTTAAATTAAGTAAATAAATACTTTCACCCAACAACGTAAATTTAGAATGCCCGTTCCTCATTGCCAAACAGCTAGAGTGGAAATGGATAGGAGACATTTAGAAGTGAAACAACAAATGCTAATTGGGTTACATGATAAAGTGCAAGCTAGATGACCCGGCTCTAAGGCAGCCGATGGAAAAACGAACCTAGATTGTGCAAAGATACGCAAGAAAAAGAAAACTGACACTTAGTGATAATCCCAGGGGGGACTGCTCTTCGATGATTGGATAGTTTCAACCCATCTTCAATTGCTGCAGGCTTATCTAGGTGATAATTATTTATGAAGCAAGAGAAGCAGAGTTAGTCTTCATTTTCCTCTCCCCTAAAGTTCTGTTGCTGGAATACTGCATCTTCCCAGCATTCAAAATGCAACATGTTGGGTTCGATCCAATACATTTTATGAAAGAAGACTCCTGTTTGGGGAAGTGTCTTTATATAGCATTGCCAGCCATTAGCTTGCAACCAGTGGGAGAGGAGTGACGTCAAAAAAACCAGCATGATGTCACTTCTGGAGAATACCACCAGCAGCGGCATATCATCACCATGACCTCAAAATGACGCTCTAGGATTCAGACAATATAGTAAAATCATAGAGTTCTTCCTGAATCCTACAACATCTTGTTGGTGTCACACCAAAAACAAGATGTCACTTCTGGGTATCTGCCCCTTTTTCAAACAATTTCCACCCCCCTGTGGACTCTGGTTGGGCGATAGAGAGGGAGAGCAGGCGGTCTCCTGTTGATATGGGTCTTCCTTATCCTCATAGCTAGAAAGGAATTGCTGGATTCACACCTTTGTTACTTTGAAAAGATCATTTCTCTTCCAATGGACACTATTATTGCCAATCTATGTGAATATGTGAAGGTTATGGGCGCCTTCTGGATCTGATTATGCTGGTAAACTCCTACCCTGTGCCATTTTGAACTTTCTATTTTGCTTTCCTGTAACCACTCCAGTACAGAAGCACTCGTATACTGTGGAAACTGCTGAGTTGAAATTCACATTAAAAAAAACCTTTAAGGGGAGCCTCCTGCAGGAAACGGCCACGTTAGAATTCATCAAAAGTTCTGACGCAATCTGTTCCCCAGCCAGCCCCCCGCCCAAGCCCGAGTAAGGACTTGAAGTCCCTTTGCCATGATAGGTGTTAACAATTGCAATAAAACTCATCAACTAGCTTAGCAAAACTCGAGAACTGGCCCATTAGTGCTATTGAGAATCGTCTCTGCACTTCCTTGATTATATTTACAATTTATAGAATTACATTTCACTCTATGCTTCCTGCTTTGCATAGCCACTTGTCCCCACTTAAAAAATAATAATCTCTTGTATATATGTCTGCCAACTGCAACTAAGACATACTTCTGACGAAGTGGGCTCTCTACCATGAAAGCTTATGCTGGAATAAAATATTGCTGACCCTATAAAATGCCACTAAACTCCCGTTTATCATACAGCAATAAAGGATCCCAGATGTCTCACTCCACCACTATAGCGCTCTGTCACTTCAGAGTTAGGCAGGCAGCCCCCAGGGCAATTTTCACTGTGGGCACACTACGCTCTAGGGAGGCTGCGACTGGGGCCTGTGGGGTAAAGTGAGGCTTTTAGAAGTGAGCCAACCTCGCCTAGGCAGCCTTCTTTCACCATATATTTCCTGACATGGCTCCAGATGCGACTTCTGGGAAGGAGGCTGCCTCCTGTAGCCAGCTCGAAATTTTCGTAGCTTCCGTATTTTTGCAAGGTCAGCTCCATAATTTTGATGGCCTGCAGAGAAAACAAAAGCATAGACACACATGTGAGATTTGGGGATGGCTTCTCAGTGGAGGCCAAGGTGCTGTGCGCTTGCTCCAGCCGAGCACTTGCTTCCTTGCTGGGATAACGAGGATTGAGGAATACACAGGGGATTACTGGGCAAGGTGGATGAAAACTGAGGTGTGTGGAATCCTGAGAGTCTCTGTACATGAGACATCTTACACGAGAACGCTCAAGGGTAAGGAGACGCAATGTTAACCGGGAAGCGTAGTTTAAAAAGACAGAACCGAAGGCTCTGTCAATTTCACCTCTCTACAGGAGGATAGTTTTTTAAAAAAGCCTGGAGGAGATCCCTCCTCAGAGGGTTTATTAATTTCATCTTCACCTCCCAGAAGGGGAGGTGCAATTGACAGTGCCTTTGGCTCTGTCTATGCTTCCGGGCTAATGTTGTGTCTCTCTATACCTGAGCATTCTCGTGTAAGATTTCTCATGTAGAGAGACTCATTCAACTGTTCTCCTCTGGCGTCAAGGCCAGCAGTCTGGAAGCCAGCTGGTAGTCAATCCTAAGCAGAGCTACCCCCTTATAAGTCCCTTGACGTCAGCAGCTTAGAATAGTTTAGGATAACTCTGTATAGGATTGCAATGGAAAGCTGGTTAGCAAGAACAGGCAGTGGTGCGCTGAAGAGCAGCACAGAGCAGGCCGCCTCTGGCACGCTATCATGGGGGCACAGAGAATAAAGCTCCTGGATCCCTTAACCAAAGTCCCTCAGTGTCTTACATTTTGATATTTGAAGGTGGGGGGGGGGCAAACAGGAGCAACTGATATTGTATCTGTATGTACCCATCGGTATCTTTATAGGCACAGTTCATCTCAACAACATTTAAAGAATTATTCAGTTTCCAGACTGCCCAGAAGAGAAAGTTGGACATTCGTATCCTCAAACCACCTGTGGTCCCAGGCATATCTAGAAATCCTGACCATGTGGCTCGACCCCCCTCACTTCAAGAGGAGACAGCTCCACACCTACAAAAGGATATATATGCGTGCACCCATCTGCTCTCTCCATTGAGGTAAATGGAGCCACTGCAGGCAGGGAAGCTCCATGTGCACATTGGAGCCTCGCAAACCTACATCAAGCTGCTGAACTGAAGAGCTATTTTCCTTTCTGCTAAACTTATTAGATGTTTATGCTTCTGTTCCTCTGAGGAGTTCAGGGTAGTGCACATGGGCCCTCTGCCCCACAATATCGTCCCAACAACCTTGTGAGGTAGATTAGGCCAAGAGAGAGGGTGTGGCTGGCCCAAGATCACCTGGGGACCTTTGGGGCAGAGCAACCAGGGTCCCCCCAGTCGGACCCTGACATTCCAATCCCTGCACTGCTGCAGATTCTTGCCACGATGACCTGAGAGATTCGATTCTTACAGGGAAATGTGTGTTCCCAGCTGGGCAGTAGGACATCGGTGTACTTTCCAGTGTGTAGCCTAAATAATTCAGTGGTAGTTCTTCAGTTCTGTAACAAGGCCCCAGCACTTTGACAGACATTCATGACAGTCGCTTGTCACCCTCTAGATCTGGTTTCTAAAAGACAATCGCTTTTTTCATTTAACAGACTGTCCTCCTTTAATATTTTATCCTCTGGCATGACCCTTTCCTTCATTAAATTTCCTTCTGCCAGAAGCCAACAAAGGAAAAGCGGAAAGTATGAAAAACTCAACGGAGGTAGATTTTTCCAAGATGTCACTGTTGGAAACTTCACGAGCTGCTAATGAAATCAAAACTCTTTGAGAGAATCTAGAGATGTTAACACCAAGCCCATCTCTGTCAATGCCTCCAAGAGGGGCATGGGAGCCCATAGCCCATTTTTTTATTTTTTAAAACATTGCTGTGTTGCCTTTCCACCCATATAGGGTCCCACACATAACACCAAAAACAAGGAGGGCCAATTTTACCTGCAAAGGGGGCAAGGGATGCTAAGCCCTACTGCCCCTCATCTTATACCTTCGCACTCCATCCCTCCAGGAGCTTTTCTCTTCAGATGAACTCCAGTACTGCTTGGGTGCAAGAAGGGGGAAGGAAAGGGCTACTGGAAAGTAAGCTGCAGGAGGAAGTGGAATTCAGCTAATCAGGTTATTAAAATCGGGCCCCACCCCATTCTTTAGACATTGCTGGGATAGATCTGCCACATCTAAGCTTACTTATTTCTTTAAAAACGTAGATGCTGCCTCTCCAGAGACTTGCTTGAGGTGGCTCACATAAAGGGTTGCCAGATCTCCTGGTGTTGTGGAAGACCTCCCACTGGTGGCAACCCCCACTTCCCCTTGCTGCTCTGTTAGCTGGCGGAAGTAGAATTAATTTTAAAAATTACCACTGGTGCAATGGTGTGATGTCACTTCCATCCCCAGAAGTGATGTAATGCTGTCATGCCAATGGCTACCCCCACATGTCCCCCAAACTTCTGCTTGGTGCCAACCATCAGCTGGTAACCCAAAGAAAAAAAATGCAATTAAACTATTTTTTTAAAAAAACAACAACAACGTATCATTTACCAAAACAAATTAGGGGCTTAAAAGAACTTTCAGCAGCCATAAGATATCCACAAAAGAGCTCCCAGGCTAGAAGCAGACCGTAAGACAGGAAGGTGGCATGAAGAATTTCCATCTACGCAAATCACCTTTCGGCCAATATCACGAGTACTGCAGTTTTAAAGGCATTTGCCTGGGAGTAAGCTCTACTGAATAAAATAGGACTAACTTCTGAGTAGACCAGCTCAGGATTGCTCCCTTTGAAAAAAGAAAGCAGATCACTGATGCCTTGCAAATCTTTGCCCTAACGGATACATTCATTCATGCCGCTAGTGCGCGGATTCCTTTGCTTAGTGCTAAAGATACACAATGTGCTGGCAAACTTAACACAAGTCACAGGGACGAGCTTTGCGTTGAATCATTGGGAATCACCCGATCGGTGGCTGAACTGAGGTTTGCAGGCACTCTGGGCTTCCGGCGTGGAGACTGCAACGACGTAAGAGTGCCATCGAGCAACACATGTAGTATTTGCAGGGCTTTTTTTCAGCTGGAACACAGTGGAACAGAGTTCTGGAACCTCTTGAAAATGGTCACATGGCTGGTGGCCCCGCCCCCTGATCTCCAGACAGAGGGGAGTTTAGATTGCAGGCTCTGGATGGCAATCAGATGGTCAGTTTGGAGGTCGTTTATTTCATTTATACCCTACCTTTCTCCCCCCCATGAAGACTCAAAGCAGCTTACATCATTCTCCTCTATTTTATCCTCACAACAACCCCATGAGGTAGGTTAGGTTGAGCGTATATGACATTCAGGCCCTGGCATCTCCAGTTAAAAGTATCCAGTAGTAGATGATGTGAAAGACCTCCACCTGCAACCCTGGAGAGCCACTGCTAGACAGAGCAGACAGCATTGACCAAAATAGACCAAAGGTTTCATTTGGCATAAGGCATCATCACATGTCCAGGAAGTACCTTGCATTGTGTCATGCACAGACAGAAAAGATACACCTTTACTTAGTGCAAGCAAACAGCAAGGAATCACTTTTGCATTTCCACTTGTACATGTGGAAATTGTCCATAGGATCCAACAACTCAATATCCATATTTCTATGTAGTGAGATCCAGCAATCATAGGTCTGGGAAGCCAGATGGGCACCTAGAAGTTCGTCAATTGCAAAGGATTTCTCAACAGCTCCAGTGGAGGGGGCAATTCCTATGCATTTTGCATTTACAAAGCTTGTCCCTCCACTGAAACAAACCTCACTTGTGCAGAAATAAGGTCTGGAGTCAGGACAAAAAAGTGCAAATCAACACACACACACACACACACACACACACACACACACACACACGTAGAACATATGCTATGTAGAGAATCCCAGATGTGGCATGGAAATCATAGGAACATATAAGTATAGAACCCCAGGGGTAGCAATATGGTGTAGTGGGTTAGAATGTTGGACTAGGATCTTGAAGACCCATATTCAAGCTCACTGGGTGACCTTGTGTCAGTCATATTCTCAGCCTCTCTGATCTCACAGAATTCGAATGTAAAATGAGGATTGGAGGTCTACATGCAGATCTCCGCTCCCTGGGAGAAGGAAAAGATAAAAAATGTGACAGATTCCCAAATGCCACTGAAAAACAGTAGCTCGACACTTACATCAACGGAGCCGGGCATGTCTCGTACTCGTCTCTGGCACAGTCAGAAACCCAATCACAGTCAAGGGCAAATAAACCAGGTCGCTGCCTAACAGTGCCATCCTAAGCAGAGTTACACCCCTCTAAGGCCACTGAAGTCCACAGCTTTAGAAAAGTGTAACCCTGCTTAGGACTGCACTCTGTGAATGTGATGGGTAACACTCCAGCATTAATTAAATGACAAGAAATCAATACACATTAATTCATTAACTGAGACTGAAGGGCAAACAACAAATAAATACATAGGTTTGGATTCAGCCAACTTCTCCACTCAATCCTTCCAAGTTCCCGGCCTTCCTCCAGTCCCTGTCCAACATGGCATTTGTCCATGCAGGTCCCATGAGCCTTTTGGGGTGATCAAAAGGGATTTCTCTGTTTTCACCAACCCATGATTTCCCTGCCTAAGTAGTTCTGTTGTCAATACTACCTTTATCACCGGAAGTATACTGCTGTTAAATTACAGTACAGCAAAATATAGAAAATGCAGTACCTTTTTTTTTAATTCCACAGAGAGATGAAAATTGCCTACTTCTCTTTCCTTGCTAACCTAAACCAATAAAACTACGTGGCTACTTATGCACCATATTATTCGATCAGAGAGACTGAGATTTTTAAAAATATCTAGAGCAATCTATATCCGCTGAGGTCTTTTCTGCATCAGCAATTTACTCCTCTCTTTTCGAGCGTTCACTCCTCAAGGATCAGATTCTTTTTGCCCACCTACCCTTCCACACACCATTCTTAATCCTGGTGGGAGTGCTGCCTTTTTTTGTCTACATCACCATGAAATAAATAGGGGTATGTGGTGAGATGTGGACATCATCGTTGGCGTCACCAGTGCCGTCACATGACCACCACTCCTTTAAAAAAAATTTCATGTATGCCCAATCACATTATTATGCTATGACATTACAACATTATGACATTACCATGACCAAAGTTGCCCAGCACAAAGGTGTCAACAAGGCGGGGGGGGGGGGGAAGCAATATAGAAATGAAAGCAAAAAGAAATCCAACATGGCAAGCATGCAATATTGGCACAAAGTCACCCCAAACACAGAAATTTTAACGCAAAAAGCATAAAACCTAAAAGAGATCCATATAACCCAGGGCTTTTTTTCTGGGAAAAGAGGTAGTGGAACTCAGTGAGTTGCCCTTGGAGAAAGTGGTCACATGGCTGGTGGCCCCGCCCCCTGATCTCCAGACAGAGGGGAGTTGAGATTGCCCTCCGCGCTGCTCAGTGGTGTGGAGGGCAATCTAAACTCCCCTCTGTCTGGAGATCAGGGGGCGGGGCCACCAGCCATGTGACCATTTTCAAGAGGTTCTGGAACTCCATTCCACCGCATTCCAACTGAAAAAAAGCCCTGATGTAACCACAACACAAATTAACCATCATATTGTTATGACACACTTTTTTTGGTCAAGAAAACTTAATGACATTCTAACAATGTAATATCACTGTTATCCTATTGTGTTGGTTTGCACCCAACACCCACCCTCATGGTACCGGTCTCTGCCTCCCAACTCTGGGTCAGCCTGCGCGGTGCTCTTCGGCTTGGACGGCAGGGTGTAAATGTGTGTTGTAAATCCTAAACAAAAATGTCCACCTGGAGCATGGCTGTTCAGGACAAATCCTGAAAGTTATGAGCAAAAATTGCCAAACTTTTCTGTATGAGAGCTACTTCTAAGTCATGAAAAAACATCCCAAGATTTTAAAATATATATAATTCCCTGTTAGTATTTTAAATTTGCATCTTAACCTCTAGCATGTTATCAAGTTTTATCCTGCCCTAGAGAAAGGAAAAAGTAAATACCTCACACTATAGTAAAACAAATGCGAATGCTCAAATAAAGACCATTGCGACGCTTGATTTAAAGCAGAGAACTCAATTTCCGAGAGCCGCAATCTTGTGAAAAAGATAAAAACAATTACTCAGGAAGAACTCCACAAATTGGGTGAGTGAGGCAAAAGAAGTTCAGTGTAGGCAAGCATAATGCATGCTGGAACAAAAAACTTCCAATGTCAAGTATATGCTGATGGGGTCTGAACTTGCTGAGACTGAGCGAGAAAGAGACCTTGGGGTTGTAGTGGATAGCTCAATGAAAGTGTCAACCAGTGTATCACAGCAGTAAAAAAGGCAAACTCTGGTCAAATCCACATTACTCATTCTAAGTCGCATGTTCCCCGCATTCTCCACGGAATCCCGAGTGCCAGTCACATTACCTCATTAAACAGACGCATTTCATTCGTATTTCTCCCGAATATGTGGTCACAGGTTTTCAACGGGAGTTTCACGGTGGCCATGAACAGGCCAATGCGCAATTTACGCTGTTTTTTTAAAAACCACCCCCCTTCCTGTCTCTCCGGCCGTTCCGAGAGTTCCTATTGGCTGATTCAACTTGCAAGTGCTCCGTAGTCTGCAAAAGACTGTTTTTGACTTCATAGCATTGGATTTATTGATTATGCTGTTTCTGAATCAAATCTGGTAGTTTGAAAAATCATTTTGGGGTGAATCCATCCTCAGAACGGACTCGCGAAACTTCCTTTTTAACTGTTTTTTTTTAAATTTTATATAACTGTAATATCGAAATTACGAAATATCGAAATAATGACACTCCAAGGAAGTGAAACTTCAGTAAAATTCAGGCACTGAACTGTCCTGCATAGGAAATGCCCATGAAAGCTTCCCACATGCTTCCAAATTTCCAAAAAAGAAACGGGAGAGAGCCATCAGTGCTGTCAGTGGGGGAAAGAGAGGCATCATTATCTTCAATGAAGTTTCTTTATAAGGCAAGATCGAAATAATGGAAAAGTGCGCTCCAAAAAATTTAAAAAAAACGGGTGGGGAAAAAAGGTCCCGCCCAAAAAAGCGGTTTTCGAGCAGCCGTGTGACCGGAGGAACGCGCGAGAAAGATGGATTGGAAGCAGGAAAAGGAAAAAATCGCGGATTGGAGGCAAACGGAAGATATCCGATAAACATGCGGGTAATGGGTGAATGTGGATTCGACCTCTGTTCTGGGAATTATTAGAAAAGGGATTGAAAATAAAAAGGCCATTATTATAATGCCTGTATAGACCTATGGTGTGGCCTCATCTTTGTGGAAACTAAGCACTGGAAAAGATAATGGGTTGTTTTTTATGATTGTTTTCTACCCACTAGAGGAGTGCTGCAATTTTTACAGATTCTCCTTCCCATTACAGACCACCACCACCCCCAGCAGGCCAGCAATGTTCCTAAGACCACATTTTATTGGTCACAGTGGACTGTGCAGATGGGGCAGAAAAGTTCCATTCCACAGTATATTGGATGCAGCCCATTGTGATTACTTTTCCCAATCACTTTTTGCCCAATCACTTTAGTTGGATCCAAAGTTTCTGTTGCACTAACAGAGGAGCCTTCCCCTGATGCCTCTTCCCTGGAGCAAAGAATTAGTAAGCAAAACTAGGTCCCTGGCAGACAATGCGAGGGTTTCTACATTGTCAAGGAATTTCCCAAGTATGCAGAAAAATATGACCTTATAAACTAACCAAACTGATGAGGCCCAAATATGCTCCAGAAAGGATGGAATGTTGAGGGCAACTGAATGTCAGTTAAAAAGGAAAGGGGAGGAGATTGGCCTGCTCAAGTTCCTGAAGTCTCACAGCATCGGAGAACGGGAAATTCTGAGATTGGGTTTTCCTCTTTCTGCAATTCCTCATGGATCCTCAACTTGTACTGACTGCAATCCAGATTTGCAGTACAATTATTTTAGAAGGGAGATACGAAAAGGTTGCATACTCTGAGGGGTTTTGTCCCTGCCCTCTAGCCGAGGTGGAAACAATGGGACATGTCCTTTTACGCTGTCCCCTCTATAAAGAAATTCGAGTTAAGAAGACCATTCTTTCCCTTATGGATAGATCTCTTATGGAGATGGGCAGAGTATGCCTAGATAAACTATTAACAGATGGAATCTCAGCTATTACCAAGGTAACAGCTAAATTCTGTGCTCAGGTGATTAAACTGCGCAATAAATTTCAGTCCTGTTCACTTGAGCCCAGATTCAGATCACATTAGGAGGTCTCTATTTTGTTTTTGGTTTTAGGTCTCTAGATCCAAATTTTAAAATGGTTATCCAGGACGCTGTTTTATATTTTTTATTCCTTTATTTTAATTCTCCGATGTAATTTGAACTAAGTATCCTGATATCTGTATATTTTTAACCGAAGTTTCTTTTAACCTGTATATTGTATACCAGATAATGTTCTGTATAATAAGCTTGAATCTGGTCGTGGACCGTAATAAAAAAAATTACTCACTGCCAGACTAAGATTTGGTTTTCCAAAAAGAGGAGGTTGGGAGAGAGAACTCTAAGGAGTTCTAAGTTTTGCCCGTATACCCCAGAAAATTATTTGGCAGACTCTGGCTGGAGAAAGGACTCATTCAGTTCTCACTTTCTGGGTCACTCTGGTAGGCAGAACCCTCCTTCCCAGGCCTGAAAAGTCTGCCTGCCTGCCTAGCCAGGATCATTCCTTCACCGTCTCCCCAACAAGAAGGCAATCATCACCCTTTACCTGGTACCACCACCACCTGATCCATTTCCTCATCCCCATACTCATCCATTGCTGGATTCAGTGGTTGAGCAAATGAGACTGAAAGTGAGCTGAAGATGACAAGCAGCAGAAGTAGGGGGCACTACTGCAGTTAAACAAGTACAGCTTTCACCCCAGTCCACAGATTCTCACGGGGAAATGGCTGTATGTGGATCTTGGCAAACCTGTGAGCCGAACAGATGGCTGATGCTCGCTGCGGGCAGAGCAGGTAGTATAGTAAGTTTAGAACAGGGTGCAAGTTCAAAATATAAGGGACAACAGACTTAAAATGACCGGGGGGTGGCGCACTGGAAAAGATTCTGGCAATGACAGTGGTGTGATCTGTGAGAAGCATCTGCAATCTTTACCTGCTTGAGAAATGTGCCTGATGCATGGCTGTGCTTCGCCAACACGTTGGACAAGGCAGGACTCGCATATTCAAATTGTGGATTGTAGCTGTAATCAGACTTGAAGAACTTCATCTTCTCCTTCTCCACATTGGAAGGCTTGATGGCAGTGAGGATACAGAGTTTTCGCCCACTGGCATCGCCTTCCTTTAAGTAGCTTTTGGATGGCTGCAGCGGCTTTGGCTTGGTCAGGCTGGAGAAGGAACATCGTTTCGCCTTGGGTCTGGGGGACGGCCCAATGCTGTTCCCTGCCACGGAAATGCTGTGTGCTAGCCTGGGGGGCACCGGGCTGGTGATAAAAAGAGAGGGCTGTCTATTGAGGCAGCACCACCCGCTTCGGAGGAAAGGCAGGGGGGTCTTGATCTTGCGGCGCTCGTTGGTTCGTGATGAATTGGAGGATTTCACAGCCTTTCTATGCCTCTTGGGATATGCCAAGGGACGCTTCTGCAACAAGTGCTTTTTCCCCTCTTTGCTCTGCAGGAGGACATTGTAGCTGCTAGTCCCTGTGGTGAAGGTGTCCTTAAGGATTCCAGACCGGGATAGGTCCGGAATGCTGCTTTCATTCTGAAGAATCAGTTTATAGTCTCCAGGAGTCAAGAGGGTCTTTTTGGAGAACTCTCGCTGTGGCCAGTGAAGCTTTTCTGTGTTAAACAGAAGAAAAAGGAGGTTATAAAAGAAGCAAACAGCGCAATCCCATGTAGAAATGCTCCAGTCTAAACCTGTTGAAATGAATGGGCTTAGACAGGAGGAACTCTGCAGCATTATTTATCTAAGAATGACAGGTTCTAAAAAAGGGCTGTATTTAACTATAACCAGGGCTCATTTCGAGGGGGAACACACAGGAACGCAGTTCCGGCAGTTCCCCAAAGAGGCCATTTTGGGCCTGTTTCATCCTGAATTGGGGCCAAAACGGCCCGGATCAGGCCTCTGACGGGTGGTGGATCACTCTCCTGTTCAGCAGTGGCCTGATCCTGACCATTTTCAACCCCTTTTGGCCATTTTGGACCCAATTTCGGCCCTGAATGGCCAGGATTGGGTCCAAAGCAACCAGGATAGGTGATGTCAGGGGGTGTGGCATATGCAAATCAGTTATGCCAATGACAAATTTCTGGTGATGTTAAGGGGTGTGGCATATACTAATGAATTATGCTAATGAATTATGCTAATGAGTTCCTCCAGCTCTTTTTCTACGAAATGACCCCTGACTACATAATATGCAGCCAACTTCATATGCACAGAAATACTGAAGGCAATTTTCAGCAATATAATTTGACTATTCCTTAACATACCCTTGAATGTTATCATCAGCTATTTGGCAGGCAAATGTGTTCACGGTTCTTTGGACAAGCGCATTAACCGATACCGTCATGCAAACAGAAAAGCAAATTCAGAATTTGGCAGCCTAGGAATCTAAACTCTTGCGTATTTTAAAAATCAAATCTCTGTCCTTATGGCTGGGTTACAGCATCTGCTTTCACGCAGAAGTCCCAGGTTCAGCCTCCAGCATCTCCACTTTAAAAAGGATCAGGTAATCGAAGATGTGAATTATGTCCAGCGCCTGCTTGTTCCTCCACCAATACAGAAAACGGCATCACCTTCTCCAGCGCTGCTTTTAATGGCCTGAAAGAAATGCAACTATGTACAATTGGGGGTACAAAGACTGAAGAAGAGGATCACACCCAAGCCCTGGATGACTAGCAGGACAACATACACACACTCATTCAGGGCGGAGACACAGGTAGCATAAAGAGACCTCACCTTTGCCACAAAGAAACGCCAGCCTTCCAACTCAAATTGCAAACATGCGTACCGAACAATCAAACTCTTTGCTCTTGGTTTTGCCTCTCCCTTCATGCTTCAGTTAAGCTTTTCCCCTTTTAATAATATATATATATATATATATATATATATATATATATATATATATATATATATATATATATATATATATATATATATATATATATATATTTAAAGTGCCCCATGAACATTTGTTGGTTCATTCATTATTTTCTTTTAAGAAATTACACAAGTGGGGGATTTCTTGGAGAGGTCGCCAATGAGTGCTGTGCAGGATTCCACTTTAAACTTACAAAATCCAATTTTTTTTTCCGAGATGGGACCTGAATAGGAAAGGGCTGTTTAGACTGGCTGTGGTCAGACCACCCACTGCACCAAAATACTACTTGGGCTTCAAGTGGAATAACTCTCCATAGGATTGCAAGTTACTTCCTTCTGCTTACATAAAGATGATGTGAGGTTAGTTTTATTTTATGGCCAATTTGGGAAATGTTCTTTTTGTGCTCGGCAAAGCATTCCTTTAGGGCACCAGAGTTGGAATCTGATTGGATTGTTTTAATCAGCGTCAGCCCAAAGATGCTTATCTAGTGTGTTTTGCTGGCAGCTCTGATAAACTGCCATTCTTGCAAACATCAGGAAAAATCTTCTGAGAACAATGCAGTCAAAATACCCTGCAATAAACTAAGGGCTACATCCCTCCTTACAGTACAAAGACAGTCCCACTATACGAGCGCATATGCGCCAGATCATAAGAGGAAGGCTACCGGCCACATGAAAGCACATGCCCCAGTGCTATTTTAAATTGCAAGAATGAGAAAGAAAAACTGGCCCAGTTTTCTGACAGGGGGCTGAAAGCGTGATGAAATTTATTTTTTTTAGATATTTATACCCCACATGTCTCCCCAGCAGCTTACAATATTCTCCTCTCCTCCATTTTAACCTGAGAAGAGGAGGACTGGCCCACGGGTGGCCACCTGGCAAGCTTTCACGGCAGAGTTGGGATTCAAATATGGGTCTCCCATATCCTAGTCTGACACTCAAACCACTGCACCATGCCACAAGCAATCTTTATTGACAAGAACTTCTCTCCAGCTGTTTACAATGTTTGCTGAATACCAAGAAAGAATTAGATAAATTTGCAAAAGCCTAATTTCAAAGGTTAAGATAAGAGTGTCTTTTGTTAAATCCTGTTGCCTCCTGTTAAATCCTCCTGCATTGCCTAAGATCAGACAGGATCTTAGTCAAACCTACTCTTACACTTATTTCCAGGAAACACGTCTGTTCAGCAAACACCTGCAAACTACACTTGCACCGGCTCATATCACCCCTGCTTGACCCTGCTGTCCATCAGGACTCTACAATCCACATTGCAAAAAGCAACACAGCACGCCAAAGCAATTTTTAAAAATATACATACATTTGAATGTTTAAACAAAAGATTACAAAACATTATGACTACATATAAAACACAAAACATAAATATATGAACACAGACAGATAATTCTTAAAATCATAGAAAATTCCTTTAACATACAACCCATCAAAGGGGATTGGTTCTAATTTTCCCTTTTTCATATTTCTAGATTTTTGATACACTGTTAATTTCACTAGTCTCATGGGGTCCCAGATTTAATTAACAAGTCCTGTTTTGTTGAAAGAGTACATTTTAAAAATGCCAATCAAGCTGCTGTTACCACATCATCCCCCACAGTGGTGGGGGAGGGTTCTCCCCACCACTGCACTTTGTTAATTTGTTTTATTGTTTGTATATTGATTTTAGTTCTTGTTTTTATCAATTTTAACTGTTCACCGCCCAGAGCCCCTGGGGATGGGCGGTATATAAATTGAAATATAAATAAATTTTAAAAAATCATCAATATATTTAATTCTCAACATGGCTCCATCTGTGGATGCTTAAATCTGGAGACTAGGGCTATGACCAGACAAATCAGATCTTTCCAGAAACTTGAGGAAAACTCCAAGTTTGCAGAAAAATCTGAAATTTTAAAAAATATTAAATGGGGGGCTACCCCATCACACCAAATAATAGAAGCAGCAGCTGTACCTCTAAGAATGGAATGCCCTTCCAATGGCCATGGTGGGGTTGCTAAGCAACCACAACAATATTGCCAGCCTTCAAATTTTAGTTTCTGTCAGTAAAAGGGGAGGACATTCCAAGGCTATTTTGGTTTCCTGGTCCACCCCTGCTCCCTAGCCTCTTCTCTTTGAGAGAAGACCCATCGGGGCTAGGTCCAGCAGCAACCACCAGCAAGTTGCTTCCATGCAATTTGTGTGACTCACCCAGGTGCAGTGGTGGTTACCAGATGAGCTGATGCCACACAACTTGTCTGGATCCAGTGGCAGCCTCTGCACAACTTGGGAAACTTGGCCAGGCCTGGCAGTGGCTATCACACAAATCCACCAAAGTGACTTGCGACCACATGACTTTTGCTACTAGGCAAGCCTTTTCCCAGTGAGAGGCTGCCAGGGGGGAGGGAAAGTGGGAAAGCCAAGAGCTAATGTGCTGTGGTGGCTAGACTAGGATCTGGGAGGCCCGGGTTCAAATCCTTGGCCTGCCATGGAAGCTTACTGGGCAACCTTGGGCCAGTAACTTTCTCAGCCTAGCCTTCCTCACAAGATTGTTATGAGGAAAAATGGAGGAGAGGAAAATGAGATAAGCTGCCTTGAGTACTCAATGGGGAGAAAGGTGGAGTATAAATGATACATTAACAATAAATACATTCCTTTTAGATGCATGTGCTACAGACAGATTTTACTTTGAGTCCAAGAATTTTCTACCCAACAACAATTCTGTACTCAAAATAAATTATGCAAGTTAAGTAGTTTTTTGATGAATTGTATAAACGTGCTCGACATGAATGGTGTGGTCTGGATCAAAATCAGATATATAAATTTATACAGAACACTGTAATTTAGAGTGCAAAGAGAATAGCTATCCATAAGTGAGGTTTAATAGGGTTCCAATTGAAGGGGACCAGGAGTGGAAGAAAAGACAGAAAGACCAATGGCCACATAGTGTATAACCTCCTTGAAATCCATCTACATTATTAAACAAAAACAAGCACAGAGTTGCCAAACATCTATGAGTGCTAGAAACTTGCTTTTTTAAAAGTGGAAGCTATAAATGGAAGAAATCCATAACTGTAGCGAAAATGGACTGTAACAGTTAGCTATTTGAGACTGGAAAAAACAAATTTGAATCATAAGATGTCTAACAATTGTGAGAGATTATCTAGCCCTTTAAACATCTGGTGTTGATCTATCCATTTAAGCATGCCGGCAATGGCAGCTCTGGGACTATTTTGCTTTTAACAATACTACCCAAAAGCCATCTCATAACTCTCATATTTACAAAAAAGAAGGATAAGTAGGGACTCTGGAAAATAGTTAGGGACTATATATATATTGGATGGATCATATATATATATATGCAATCTCCAAACAATGTCACATTGTATTTTTCTGTCAGGTCTCTCATCTTTGAACCCTCAAATGTGATGGATTTCAGAGGGAAGCTGTACATATTACTAACTTTTTCATTTGAATAGGGTTTTTTTCTTTCTATGGCTTACATTTTCTTGCATTATATTCAAGCTGTTTAGAGGCCCAGCATGTTTGTTAAAAATGACAACTCACAGGAAAGCAAAAACCTCCTGAAAGTCAACCTCGTCGGGTTAGTTCTGCATAATGGCAGCATTGCTATCGATTTTAAACTGGCAGCAAACAAAAAGCCCAGACTTTACTTGTGACAAAATATGTTATTGAGAGCCGAGCAAGAAAGCACAGAAATTAACTTACATATGTATTGGGGGATTCAAATCCTTATTGTGTCATTTAGAGCATATTAATCCAATGTATTGTCGAAGGCTTTCACGGCCGGAGAACGATGGTTGTTGTGGGTTTTCCGGGCTGTATTGCCATGGTCTTGGCATTGTAGTTCCTGACGTTTCGCCAGCAGCTGTGGCTGGCATCTTCAGAGGTGTAGCACCAAAAGACAGAGATCTCTCAGGGAGAGAGATACAGCCCGGAAAACCCACAACCCACAACAACCATCATATTAATCCAAATACATGAATGGCAATTTTTGACTCTTCACAAAAATTGAAGGGTCCATTTCTCTACAAAAGGGAAAAAAGCCCCAGGTTCACAAAGAGGTACCTGTTCAGGATAAGGGATGTTTACATTTTTATTACCTTTAATCCAGATTCTGTTTCTACCACACTAAATGTACATGCAGCATTTTCAATTAAACTAACTCCCACTTGGGCCAAGACCTTGATGGAGATTGTGAGAAGTAATTAATTACTCCTAAGGCAGAGAGGTATTTGGGTTCTTCTTTAATTGCTCTAACACCCAAAGCACAGTCCCATTTGGTTACAGTGAAACTGTCAACAGCTGCAAAAATTGGATGGATAAAAAAAATACCCCCCCCCCCCATATAGAGCAATACTCACCAGTGACTCGAATGGATTCAAGCATCCTTCCTTATGGAGTGGGTATGTGTCTTTAGGAGTCTCTGCCTTTCCCCCCTCTCTTCTCCTTTGAGAGCCCCGAAGCTCTCACTGCTCCCTTCCAGCATGGACAGCCTGGTAGATGCAGCCAAGGGGCAAGGGAGGAGAGGAGAGTCTTTTGTTTGATGCAACCAGGCTTATAGCCCTGCTTGGCTTGGCTTTAAGGGTCCCCTTTACCATCTCTCAGCAACCCCGCCCCCTTCTCTCCTTCCTATAAAGGGACAGAAGAGACAGCGACTAGGTCTGTTGCTAGGACACCCCCCATCTTCGGCATGCCAGAACACAAACCTACAGAGAAAAGAAAAAAAAGGTGGGAGGCTTGCGGCTGCGCAATGGACGCTGCCATGCAGGATCTCAACCTGAAACTACATTTCCCAAGGTGCAGTGCGTCGCGAAGGATGCTGGGAGCTGTAGTTTTTCAGCAGGAACAACCAGGGAGCTCCAGATAGAGGTGGCAAAAGGGGTTAAGTCACAGGACACGGTGTACGCATACACTAATAAGCGATGGTCTCAGTGATTCAGAGGCCTGCCTCCCACTTGCAGGTTTGCATGTTCTTGGTACTAAACGGGATAAGGAGTCACAATAGCTGCTTTATAAAGTTATCCTGCCATGTAACAGCGGGCAGTCTGTTGAAAATCACCTGTAAATGTAATTGGTGGGGGGGGGGCGGTTAATTATTATTATTATTATTATTTATTCAATTTATATACCGCCCATCCCAGGGGCTCTGGGCGGTGAACAGTTAAAATTGATAAAAACAAAAACTAAAATCAATATACAAATAATAAAACAAATTAACAAAGTGCAGTGGTGGGGAGAACCTTCCCCACCCCAAAGGTGGGAGGCCGACATGGCACCACCAATTATTAAGAATAATTTCAGCATAGAAGTGGCTGGACATGAGTATTCAGCCACTGGCCACAGAGTTAAGTACTACTACGTGGTGGAATGGAGTTCCCGAACCTCTTGAAAATGGTCACATGGCTGGTGGCCCCGCCCCCTGATCTCCAGACAGAGGGGAGTTTAGATTGCTCTCTGCGCCACTGGAGCAGCTGTGGAGGGCAATCTAAACTCCCCTCTGTCTGGAGATCAGGGGGAGGGGCCACCAACCATGTGACCATTTCATTGGCCCTGGGAGCATGCGTGCACTTTGGGCGCACACATGTGGTACCAGGGGCACCACCTCCCACCAAGAGTTGCCCCCTGTGCTGGCAACCCACTGAGTTCCAACACCTCTTTTCCCAGAAAAAAAGCCCTGACTACTACTGTCTGTGGAACTCACCATCATGGAAGGCTTAGGTTGTCTGAAAAATGAAAACAAGATTCTGGGCCATATGGTTGTGATCAATTCCCAGACCTGCATGTACTACTTAAGGACATCTCTTAGGCCAGATGGCAGCTCACCAGAATAGATGGGATGTGGCTTTTTGGGGGGGCCAAAACCCCCCAATGCAAAGTAAGGAACTCTAGAGGACTTAGCCGTGTTAGTCTGTAGTAGCAAAATAGAAAAGAATCCAGTAGCACCTTTAAGAGTAACCAACTTTACTGTAGCATAAGCTTCGAGAACCATAGTTCTCTTCATCAGATGCATCTGAAGAAGAGAACTGATTCTCGAAAGCTTATGCTACAGTAGGTTAGTCTTAAAGGTGCTACTGGACCCTTTTCTATTAAGGAACTCTATATTTCCATCATTTACATAGACACTAGAATCCAGTTTTTCAAGGCTCAGAATTTGGATGATTACGGCAAACATTTATTCATTAATTTTAAGCACAGAGCTGTAGTATGAGTTTTCGGCTCTAAGCTGGATGCTCTTTTTTGGTTTTTAAAAATTTTATTTTTAATTTATACAAGGAAGGACAATTTATATGGTAACAAACTAACCAAATTTACAAAATAACATACTTTAAACATAAAATTCAATATGAGTTATCCAAAAAGTCCAATTTGTTTCATAGAGAGTTAAATTCTTTCCTCTTTGTAAAGAGGTAAATTTAATCATAATAAATGTTTCTTTAACTTTTATCTATATGACTGCTCCTTCTTTTTCAGTCTCTTGGCACTTTGCTGCTGAATTAAAGATTACCATTCTTTCACAAAACAAAAAAACCTTCAAAGGGAAATTTCAGGATGAAACAGTTGAATTAAAATTTATCACCAAGTTTGATACCATCCAGCTAAGTCTCAATCACACTGACAGTTTCCTCTTACTCTATAGGCTTTTAAAAAGTAAATCTAGAACAATTTTGTTAGCACTTGTTACATCTCTTGTATGTGATAAGCATAGAGATATCACCAATGTACCTCATATTTTGAACTACTGTGTACAATTTTTTTCATCTCGGTGCCTAAGTGTATCTTGACATCTTAGTATACATTTCATATTTCAAATGAAGTAGGCTCTAGTTCATAACCCTGCACACTATAATAACTCTATTAAAGCTGCCAAAAGACTCTTTTGTTTTGTTTTTGTTTTCCTGCAAGACATGAACACAGTTACGCCTCTGAAATCTCTAAACTCTTCGTCTGTATACCTGGAATTATTTCACTGAGATCCATGAATCCTTTGAAACAGTCTCTTGGAATATATATTAGTAAGCTCGTTCTGCATAATGATAGTCATATGTACATATGTACATTCTTCTTTTCACCATCTCAGTCCTAAATGAATCTGTAATGTTGGGTCTTCAGTCCATTTTAAGTTCCTTGTTTCTTAACAGAATTACTGTTATCCTTTTAAATTGCCGATGCATGAGAAAAGCGCCTGGAAAGAATGAAAAACCATATAGTGTATACATTTTGAAATCTTTTTGTTTTAGTAGAGTATGAACATTAGAGCATGGTTGATCCATTAGCACATGTGATATCCCTTGGTGACATGTGCACATTATATCATTGTGTGTCCCTCATATATAACAAACATGAGGTGGTACCAGGTCCTTCCTGCTCAATCCATTTATTGCACTCTATACAAACAATTTTCTTCACTCCTCCTCCCCACCAGATTTCATAGTCAGCTAGCTGCCATGGGGTTATCCTCCTTTTGTCAGACATTTCCCTGTCTTTAACACTAACAACAACGACGTTTGATTTATATACCACCTTTCAGAACAACTTAATGCCCACTCAGAGCAGTTTACAAAGTGTGTTATTATTTTCCTCACGACAGTCACCCTGTGAGGTGGGTGGGGCTAAGAGAGCTCAGAAGGTCACCCAACTGGCTTCAAGCGGAGGAATGGGGAATCAAACCTGATTCTCCAGATTAGAGTCCTGCCGCTGTTAACCACTACACCACTACATGATACAGGATGTTGGACTAGATGGACCACTGGTCTGATCCAACAGGGTTCTTCTCATATTATGTTCTAAGGGGATCTGCCAGGGCAACAACATGTGTGACCTCTGACCTGGGACCCCAGGAGGAGGGGAGCCCAGCAACTGGTTCTACACCCATGTAAAGTTTCAGGACATAAGTACCAGCTCCCTGGGATATGTCTAGGGGACCAGCATGCATTCTCCTCCCTGCTGGAAGACAAAAAGGGCAATACCTTTGGGGCTAGGCTTACCAAGTGCCCACTTACGACAGGCAATCTCCCACTGCTCTGAGCAGTGGTGGGAAAAAATAAAGGAAAAAAAATCACAGGCCTCAGTGGTGGTAGATCACTTCCCGTAAGGTTCCCAGGTGCTTGCTGGTGGTGGGCAAACTCCCGCCAATAGTTGGTGGGAGGTGGCAAGCTCCCAGAGGTTGCTCGCCACCAGCAGGCACTCCAGGAACGCACGCCATGCATGCACACTCCCAAGGGGCATGACGACATCATGCCCGGAAGTGACATCATCACGCCGGCTGCGGGAGCATTCCTGTGCTTCATTTGGGGCTGATTTGGACCCCAAATGGGCCAAATCCGCCCTGCATCAAGAGCAGGAGTGCTCCAGTGGCCAGTGCGATGACATCACTTCCAGGGGAGATGTCATTGCGCAGGTGCTGGAGCGTGCACTCACAAAGATCTCGCTGCCGGCACAAGGTAAGTGCCAGGTTCCCCCCACACACACACACACACTGGCGGGAGGGTATGAGGAACTGGCAACCCTACTTCTGTGCCTCATGAACCTTTTGCCCCCCCAAACCTTTCATAGATTGTCAGGCTCAGCCTGGCAACCTTCCCTAAGGCCCTGGGCACAATATTCCATATGATACAATTATGATGTAAATGCACAAACATAAACCCCATGTATGTACCCTAGATTGCACAGAACCATCAAAATAGAATTTTATGCTGTTTTGTTTTGCATAATCACATGAAGCACAAACTCTAGTGCTGTCTGAATGTTGACTGCTGATCCAGAGTGTTGTTGAGAAAAAAAGGCCTTAATGGGGCCTAGTGCTGTCTTTTCAGCAAATGGCAAATTAACTCAGTTCATTTTCAATTAAGTATACTTGTTTTCAATAAAAGCTTTAAAATCTTCAAAATATGGACACAAAGTGCAGAAGGGATAGTGATGGGGCCACTATTTTTCCCAGCAATCCAACAACAAAAATAACCCATGTTTACAGAATATAAACCTCAGCAAAGTGTGAGGTTTATATTAGTTCTTTAGATCTAAAGAACCATTCGTTCTTCTGGGTCTTGTAAGGGCACACAGCATGATGGCAGAGCTTCCTTTAAGGAGATGGGGATGCACACATGCATATGACCAGTTTGGGCCTAGGGAGTTTAAACAAATAGATCTGCTGCTATTATGTCTTTTTTTGGGACCCTTTATCAATTAATATCCCAGCTGGTTCAGCCTCCCTTATCGGGTATGCAGCCCTCTCCTATGCATACTTACTCAGAAGTAAACCTCAGCCTCTCAGGCAAGAGTGAGTAGGAGACATGGTCTTACAATAGGGTTGCCAGCTCCAAGTTGGGAAATTCCTGGAGATCTGGAGAGCGAAACCTGGAGAAAGCGGGGTTTGGGGACGGAAAGGACCTTGGCATGGCATAATTCCATAGAGTCCGCCTCCCAAACTAGCCATTTTCTCCAGGCCACTGATCTCTGTGGCCTGGAGACCAGCTGTAATTCCAGGAGATCTCAAGACACTACCTGGAGGCTGGCAACCCTATCTTACAATGTTACTTCATCTGTAGCAACACAAGCTACTGTTTGCTGCTCTGCAACTCAAGTTTCCTCATGAGTATTTTCTCAATCACAATTGCCTCAAAAGTACTTTCTCCCTGTTGAGGGCTCAATTGTACAACAATGTTGTTATCCTGATACACTGATCACTGTCAGCACACATAAATAATACCAGAGGGTTTCTTGCGGCATTTACTGGTGTCTATTCTATTGTGAACGTAATCTGTCATAGATAATGTTGTTTCACACAATCACGTATTCTGGAATGAAAAATCAATATCTTACGGAGGGCCACTCACGCTTTTTCCTTCTCTTCAGCTTCTGAGTCACTCCTGCAGTAGAGGTTGGTGAGTTCAGGATTTCTTATCTCAGAGTAAATAATTGTGTAAACAGCCCTTGAATTATCTGATAACCACAGTTGTTTTTTGAGAATTATTTGTTCCTAAGGTTGACTGAAGGTTTTTATGGGTGACTGGGTCCTCTATCTCAGACACTATCCTTCCTCTCCATCCTGTAGGTCAAACTAGACAGGCAGGTTTTTAAAGATTTGGGTCCGGGTTCCCCAGACCCAGCTTGGGTTCCCCTCAGCCACACAGCAGCTGTGGGGAATGGCTGTTAAAAAACAAAGGAGAGCCCAAACAGCCTCAGAATGCCACCACAGGGGAAGGAAGAGCTCTTGTCCTCCCTCCCCCAAGCCATTTTCCTGTGTCAAAATAGTTGAGGGGGAGATATTTCCCTGTTTTTAGTGCTCCATGGGTACAGAATACTCCATGTGGAGCAGTATACTGCTTGCTATTTTGGAAAACTGTTTGAGGGGGGGAAGCAGGAGCTCTTTCTTCCCCTGCAGCGGCTTTCTGAGGCCATTTGGGCTCTCCTTTACTTTTAACAGCCATTCCTCACAGCTGCTATGCGGCTGAGGGGAACCCAAGTTGGGTTTGGGGAACCCAGACCCAAATCTTTTAACAACCTGCATATCTAATTTGATCCCTGAGGTCACAGCTGCACCACCCAGGGTGACGACTGGAGTCACCACTCCATTCCCTTTGTATGTCTCCCACCCCAGGATTGCCAGCTCCTAGAGATTTGGGAGCAATTGCCTGGGGAGGGTGGGATTTGGGGAGGGAGCTCAGCAGAGATGTGATACCATAGAGTGTAGCCTCCAAAGCGGCCATTTCCTCCAAGGGAACCAATCTCTGTAGTCTGGAGATTAGGTGTAATTCCAGGAGATCTCCACCCTCGCCTCAGAGGTTGGCAACTCTGCCCTCCATTGTGGCTCTTTGCATGAGGAGGTCACAGGGAATATCCCAGTCCCTGTACTGTGCACCACTGAAGGTTAATAATGATGTTATTTGTTGGCACCTGGTTCTGCTAGCCACTGCACGATGCTACCATGGTGATCCCGGCAGCTTTGTCACCATCTCTTGATGTCCACCAGCAAAGGAACCATCTCCCTTTCTACTTCAGAGGCACACAAGGCTGATACATTTCCTATGACTTACCCCAGAACCTGCTACTGCACTGGAGGGAGGGGAATAGGACTTTACACTTGCTTTAGTTCCACAGGGGCTGGCTGGCCAAAAAGTAACATGACAAAATGGGTGTAATGCCCTCGAGTCCTCTCTGATGATTGGGAGAAGCACCTGGAGAATGATTCTCCTGCACTCTGATTGCTCCAACACTTCCCGTTCTAGGGAAATTAGAGATCGATCTGACATCTCTAGATGTGGGTGGATTTCATGGGGGAGGGGTTAACCATGCAAGCCTGCTGCAGCCAAAAGAACAAGAATTTTATGGCATCTGAAAGATTAACAAGTTTTTAATGCTATAGGCTTACATAAATCAAAGTTTACTTCATCAGGCACACAAAACTGGGGGGATAAGCTCCATGGCCAGTGTGAGGGGCTTGGGAAGTACTTAAACACACCACCCTTGATGCTAGCCCTGTTTCTACCTCTGATACAACTTTAGTCCAATAAGCTACCTTTGCTATTCTGGAAGCAATAAGATAGGCCTCTAGGTATCACAACTTTCATTTGTTTATCTCCTGTTATCCAATTAACCTCATTACGCAGTAATGACAAAAAATATTTATTCTTGGACAATTATTGCATCTGCAACTAATAATGTCTGATTTGCGATGTCAAGTATTTTGTAATCTGTGCTGTTTTTACAGTTTACAGTTCCAGCAGTCTGGCCTGTTGATTTTAGAACTGTGCTTCATTTCAATATTTTGTTATAGCCAAGCTAGCTAAAAAATCCAGTGTATAATTGCATTGCAAAGTGACTATCATTATAGTTAATGCAGCTTAGCCATATTTCAGCAAATGTTTCCCAAAGGTAGAAAATATTTTTTTTTACAGTGAAATTGTCTTCTGGTATAACACAAGCAGTTTTGTTAACAGTTACTGTTGGATGAGATCCAGCAGCACGTATTTGACTCAACTGTGTACTGTTGGATTTGAAAACTGCTGTTTGGAAATTCATCACCTCTCTTTGGCCGTTAGACTGGGTGCTATAAACCTTATAAGGAAATGTTCTTTTGTATTTTATCTTGCACTGATAAATACAAGGGAGCCCTCATCCTTTCTCCATCCAATGTACATTTAATATTACAGTAGCAAATGTAACATTCCTGTATCTGAGATTTCTGGTTTCTTTCTGGTTTTTTATGTTGTTGTTTCTGGTTTTTTATGTTGTTTTGGAATTTTGATGGCGGGTGAGTAGGAATGCCAGTCCCTCTGCCAGGGGAAGGGGTCCCCTGCTCCCCCCCCCCACTTACCTGACCAGTGGAGGGGGCAGGCCTCCCGGGGTATGCCTTGAGTGGTGTGGTGTGCATCTGGGTGGTGCAGTGTGCTCCCACGCGGCATGGCAGCCCGATTCGGGCCTGATTCAGCCACTGCGGGGTGCGGGAGCGCTCCCATGCTCTGCAGCAACCTGGTTCAGCCCGAATTGGCCAGGATTTGGGCCGAATCAGGCTGCTGCATAGCACAGGAGCACTGCCCTGCTGCACAGTGGCCCAATTTGAGCTTATTTGGGCCACTCTGAAGCAAAAAGCTTTGTTTTAAAGAGGGGCACTTTGCCAAATTCTCTACTGTTTCAGCACATTTCTGGAGAAAAGTGAAATAAAGTACAGGGCACTGACCAGAGAAAATCAGTAACAGGGAAGATGCAGACTGGGCCAGCTTCCTTCTGCTATTTTCTATGCCAAAACATGTATGGCATTTCCCACAGCCAATCATACCCAATGGGGCACCTATATGTACCATGAGGCCTGCCAATGTGTTTCCTGGTGCCTGTTTGCTCCTTCTGCAATGCATCTCTTTCCCAAAGCAAATAGCCACTTTCCTCCTACCACACTGGAGCAAGACCGACCCCCCCAGAGGGCTGCGTGGCTGTGTCAAGAAAAAGCTTCCTCCATTGTGAGAATGTTTGGCTTTCTGGTTTTCTGATTACACCCCCTCCCACAGCAGCCACACCTAAATCTCCAGAAATTTCCAGTGGCTGACAACCCATAAAGAGATGGTTAAAATCACAGAGTCATGAATGAAACTTGGAATATTGCCCTGACGAGATGGGGGACAATTTTTACCAAATTGGCCTCTGGCATGACCTGTCATTTCCATGTCACGCTGGGAATGATGTCATTCTCAGAGCAATGTAGAAGTGTTTCAGAGTGCATGCACAAGGGCCATTTTCACACTGCTTACCGGCTGCGGAACATCGCACCAAGCTCCCAGAACAACAGCATCTTCCTGGTGCAATTTCGCGCGAGAACAGCAGTTCTCACGCGAAATCGTGCCAGGAAGACAGTGTCCTTCCAGGAGCTCGGCGCGATGTTCCGTGGCCGGTAAGCATGACTCTGGCAACTCCCACCCTTCCAATTTTTCTTCTACCAACCTGTGAAGCAGTGGCAGAGTACTCTACTGTAGAACTGACAACCCCTTGGTGGGCCTAGAGACCTCCTGAAATTACAACTGGTTTCCAGACAACAGAGATCAGTTCCCCTTCAGAAAATGCTACTTTTGAGGGCGGACTCTATGGCATTTTACCCTGCTGAGTTTCCTTCCTTCCTTCCCCAGACCCTTCATTCCCTAAGCCCCACCCCCAAATCTCCAGAAATTTCCCAACCCAGACTTGGCAGCCCTATGATGTTGGGAGGGGTCCCACTAAAACTGATCCCCCTAAAAACTGTTAAGAGGGTCAAAGAGATTGGAGGACCCCTGCCCAAAGGTATTTTATATAAAATCTGGTGTACCAGAGACTTTGTAAAAGAAAACCATATTGTAGGCAAAGTATTCAGATCTTAACAATTTACTTGTGAAAAATGGGAAGCACATTTGGGCCCAAATGGGATTATTTTTAAAACACCAATTCGGCCATAGTGGATTAGAGGCTTTGGGACTCTTCATTTGTTTTGTCCCTGGTCCATATTAAATTGAGTATAGCATGTGAACTCCTCCGCTTTCATGCTTTAAAATCTCACCTCCACCTTAGGAGAAGGATTTGAGCTCTCAAAGTAAGATTACACATAGATATCTAGACTTACCTGAGCAAAATAAAATTATTTCAACAAATTAAAATGACAATCTTCTCAGATCAGTATTCTCTCAAGAACATAATCCAGAATCACAGAAACACATTCTCTTTCTCCTTGATCTTTTGTCTATCCAAGTAAAACAAGCAAGAGTGCTGCATTACATTAAGTTTTTTTAAAAAGAATTGGAATATATATGCTCTCTTGATCTTCTTGGGTTCTTTCTTCCTATTGGGACTGCATTTACTGAAAGATTACACAAGAACTAGGATAACCATGGTTTGGAGCAGACTGAAAGTCCTCATTCTGGCATATATCTCTGTACCCAATCAGCTCAAAGGTCCTCCTTTGGCTGGCCAATGTCTGACCATAACTGACCCAGTACTTGGTTTCTAGAACTTCCTTTGAGTCTTCTATGACATCATACTGTGACTCATCCTACTGGATTCTATTCTGCGCTTGGTTCCCAAGTACTTGGCCATTTGAGGGTGTGTTAACTCCTCCTGCTTTTAACCAGAGCCAGGGGATCATGTTTGCCAATCAGGTTTTACCTCCAGCAAAGTTCTGGAACTGAAATTAAGCATTATGCCATGGTTTAATATTAAATGTCTCCCCTTTTCTTTTAGCGGCCAAAGAAAACTCAAGACGGTAAAAACATGGAGGCAGAATAGTTTACTCACAGAGGTGGCTGAAGAACACAGGCAAAGAAAAGAAGGGTTAGCAGGGCACTTCTTTTTTCCCCTCTCTGGGGCTCGGCTAAGAGGCAGTTCAATGCCCACCAACCCAAGTGGCTGTTTGGGGCACCAAAGAGCAGGGGCACACACCCCATCGTGACTGGCTGTCTCCAAGATAGTCTACAGGAGATCCTCCTTTAGGAGTCTACCTGACTCAGATGGGGCAGCCCCGGGAGGAGACAGACACCAACACCCCTGGCATTGTCACAGACTACCCTTTTGGGGAGACTTGACCATCCAGGAGCCAGGGCTCTCAACAATTGCTAGTTGCTCAGTTACCTAAACAAGCCAATCTTTATCTTCCTAAAAAGGAAGAGAATTCTTAATACAAATTAACTCAAAGCAATGTGTCCTTTCTTTACATTTTATTAACAGAAGAATAGCAGGGTAAGGAACAAGTGTGGTTAAGTCAAAGCTGTCTCTCTGGCTTAATTTTCAGGATCTCTGCCTCTCATACTCTAGTCCATCCTTTTCGTAAGCAAAAACTCAGGGCCAAGCTAGAAGTGACGAGTTACACTTGAATGGCAAGTGAACACTCACATGTATTCCTCCCTGTTCACTTGCACTCCACTTGCATTCCACTCGATCATATAGTGATCGAGTGGAGTGCAAGTGAACAGGGAGGAATACATGTGAGTCTGTTCACTTGCCATTCAAGTGTAACTCGTCACTTCTAGCTTGGCCCTAAGTTAGTCTTTATTGTGCCACTGTACTCCTGTTATACTCCACCACTACAGATGAATATGCTCCCCATCTGGAATAGTTTGATGTGGGGTTTTGCCTAGAAATTAGCTGGTGCGAGGGAGCAATATGAATCAAGTCAAGGAGAAAAAATGAGACTTTCAGCCAGTGTGATATAGATATTCCCAGAAAGGAAATAGGTTATTTAGATTTCAGAAGATATACTGGTAGTGTGTTGCAGCAAGAGCAGGAAGACATACATTTATTGCGGCAGAACTTTTCAAGCCCACTTCATGTACCTCCATTCATCTGACAATTATGAGTCTAGTCCATAAATGTCCTTACCATAATTGGTTTGCTGTCTTTAAGGTGCCACAGGACCCATTCCATATTATTCAGGATGGTGAAAAACAAAGCAAACTAAGCAATTCACAGTGGGGCAAGATATCCTAACCGGGTGATTTAACGGCTAATGGACATGTCCTTGGATTTGTTGGGGGACAATACAAGGACTTTGTATCCGATTGTGATGGGAGTTTTGTGCCTCCTTGCTGGTTGTTTTCTGTGTGTGAGAACATCAACCAATGTTGAGACATGCAGCCGGGCAAGATTTTTGTAAACAATTCCAGCAGGGTCAGTTTGACTCTTGAGGAGGCATCCCAACCTCAAGCAGATATCTGTTCTTTAACAATGTGGGCAAAATTCCTCAGGCTGCATTAAGCTGAATAAGTGTCAAAGTTCAAACTGGAAATTTCTTAAGGCCTAAAGAGGCTAGGGAAGCAAGACTATCACAGTAGTTTCTGGATTTAACCTGCACTTGTTTCTTCCTTGTAGAATGTGTTAGTGTGCACGTAATAGGGTTGCCAGCATGGCTTTGGCAAATGCCAGGAGATTTTGAGGGCAGCGCCAAGGGGGGATGTGATGTCACTTCTTGATGACACTAGGGATTTCCTTTAATTCTATGGTATAGGCCATAGAAACATAAGGAAATTCTTAATAGAATCACTATGGGGAACATTTTCTGGCCAATTTCTTGAGGGTAGAAGATTGGGGCCAGGGCAGCCCAGAAGCAATTTTTTTGCAAACCTAGCATGTAACATAATATTACTATTTTCCAGTATTTGCACATTTGGTATACTTTAGTTAGAGCTCGTGATTGAGTGCGTGAACTGTTTCTGACAGTTTTGAATCCTTGAATTGATTCCGGAACCAAGTTAAGTGGAGCTATTCAAACACTGAAAAGGTTGTGGGAGTATAGGATTGGCAAATGCATTCTCACAATTAATCTGCATGATTCACAAAAGCTCTGCGAATGCACATTCAGTTATATCAATTCTCATTTGATTCAAGAGTAGAATCCAATGGCCAGCACTGTATCAGAGGTGGAACTGTACTGTTTTCAAAGGAGCTATTACTTTGCAGCCAGCAGCTGGTCAGCAAAATATCTTTTATTGAATGGCACAGAAAGCAAGAACATACATTCAAAAAGTAAAAGGGATCTTTGTCTCCTTTTACTTTTTTAAGCGAATGAGAGCTTAGCAGACCCAAATCCGAGGTCCTGGGAAAACTTTTTTTTTCTTTTAGATGACAGAGAAAAGTATAGTTTTTAGTTCATGCAGTATTGGAAAGATATAGAATATAATGGCCCGCAGCACTGATTTCCATTGATTTCAGAATGTAGCAGTTGGGATTGAAGGAAACCAAATGGGACCTCTGTACAATTTTGATTCACACGTAAAACATTAATTCTACAATTTGGTATGATGTGTCTCACAACTGGCCCTTGCTGCAAAAATCCATTCCTTCCTGCCTATTCTGGTGCCACGTATTTTTACACTGAAGCAAAAGTCAAAGGGATGACTCCATTTAATGCCTCTCTAATGACAAGAGAAATTGGTCAGAAGCAGCAGCAAAGTGGCACTTCCTTCGGAACTGATTATGCAAATCAAGTGCTTCATAGCATTTCATGATAAAGCTGGTCCTGGTATTTTCTTTTATCTTTTTATTCATTCATCCAGACTTTTCTGGTGGCAACAGCTATTCTGAGCCCAAAAGCTAGAGTACAGGGCTGTTTCCAGACGGCTCACCTTCTGCCGCTCCATGCCGCAACGTCGCGGCTCGTGCCGGAGAAAACGCGAACTAGCATGTTTTCTCGCACGAGTTTTGCTCAAAACTCGCGTGAGAAAACACGGTATTTCGCGTTCACCCCAGCACGAGCTGCGGCGTTGCGGCATGGAGCGGCAGGTGAGCCGTCTGGAAACGGCCCAGAAGCTGGTGAGAGCTATAAGGACCTGCTGACCTAAAACCCATCTTAAATAAGGACACTCATTTCAAGGGGGAACGCACAGGAATGCAGTTCTGGCAGTTCCCCAAAGAGGTCACATGTCAGGTGACCCCCCCACCTGACTCTCAGCCATTTTGGGCCCATTTCTGCCTGGATTGGGGCCGAAATGGCCCGGATTGGGCCTCTGACGGGTGGTGGATCACTCTCCCACTCAGCAGCAGCCCGATACTGACCAGTTTGAGCCCTTTTTCAGCCATTTTCAGCCCCTTTTTGCCATTTTGGGCCCAATTTCAGCCTTGAATGGCCAAGATTGGGTCCAAAACAGCCAAGATAAGTGATGTCAGGGGGTGTGGCATATGCAAATTAGTTATGCCCATGACACACTCCTGGTGATGTCAAGGGGTGTGGCATATGCTAATGAGTTATGCTAATGAGTTATGCTAATGAGTTCCTCCAGCTCTTTTTCTATGAAATGACCACTGGGGTTTACTTTGAAGTAGGATTGTGCCAAAGCAGCCTGCCTGCTTTAGGAGAATTCCTTCCCCCTTCCCACCAAGACCTGATTTATACATCCCAAGGAATAAAGTGGTAGAATATTGTGGAATGGGATGTACCACTCTGGACAGCAGGTGATGGGCTGCAGCTTTACAAGTTCCTTTTCATACAAACAGCCATACAAACAGAAACAAGCATAGCAGGGAGAAAGCTTCTTCCCCCTCTCTTTGCTTGCTGAACTGGTTTTCTCATTGGAGGGGGGGAGTGAGTTGGGTATAGGGGAGTATTCCAAAATATGAACCCTCCATGATTCTACCTGCACCTGCATGAAGTGGGTGGGCCCAGTCTTCAGCATTCCAGGCCTTTCCAAGTTGCACGCCTGCATGCCTGAGTTCAAGAGACTGAGAGAGAAGCCATCACTTGCTAGCTAGGCCTTGGAGAGAAAGGGAAAATAGGGAGGCTGAGGAGAGAGAGAGAATGATAAACCTCAAGTGAAGGAGTTTATTCAGTTGTAGACAAGAGAGGTCGGGTTCTGGAGCCCTGTGTGCGTGAGAGGCTTTGCAGGGTGCACTGAGTAGGGTTGCCAGCCTCCAGGTAGTGGCTGGAGATCTCCCGGAATTGCAACTGGTCTCCAGGCCACAGAGATCAGTTCACCTGGGGAAAATAATTTATATACAGCAGATGTTGGAAATATTGTTCTTTATTAATTGTTATATAGTAAATGCCCCTGAGGAAGTCTTACGATGAAGAACTGAAAAGTAAAGAGAAGTTTTGCCGGCTGTGGTTCCCGGCTTGTTCTGTGTTGGTGTTTGCTATCTACACCTCGGATTCTTCTTTGTTTACAGGGAGAGAAAACGGAAGAAAAAGGAACATTTACTTTTGAAATTCTTCAATAACAACTTTAAAACTTACCTGGTTGATTTTCACCTGCCTGTACACTCCCGGGTCCTCAGGCAGCGACTCTGTTATAAGCATATGTATTATTCTTGTGATATCAACAAGCAATTCACATATAGTGATGTATGAACTGCATATGTATTAATTGCATGTGTTATTAGACCTATCAGTCTTAATAAGAGATTCATGAATTCTTGAACAAGAGTGTTGTTGAATACTTCATTTGCCCTCTGGTTACCTATTATTCTTGACTTCAGTCCTTACTGAGGGCAGCCAAGTTTTTTGTAGCCTCCAGGTAGTGGCTGGAGATCTCCCGGAATTGCAACTGGTCTCCAGGCCACAGAGATCAGTTCACCTGGGGAAAATGGCTACTTTGGGGGGGTGGACTCTATGGAATTATGCCATGCCAAGGTCCTTTCCCTCCCCAAACCCCACTTTCTCCAGATTGCTCCAGGTTTCATCCCCCAGATCTCCAGGAATTTCCCAACTTGGAGCTGGCAACCCTAGCACTGAGGAAACCTAATGCGGGAGAAGCCCTGAATAAGCAGCACCTCCAGTGCCCAAAAGCCACACCCAGGCATCCTAAGAGGAACCACTATTTCATATTATTACCTGGTGGGGGCCTGGGAGACTACAGACCAGTGTGCGTGAGCATGCATTATGTGGAGTGGACTCAAAAGAGTTGTATCAGTAAAGGGATTTTACTACTATATATACTATCTGTTGCTATAAGTATGATCCTACTGGGTAGTTTCTATGTTGTTTAATGCATCAGTCTTAGAATTGCTTATATGACGTTTCTGCATTTCTTCCACTCTGTATTGGACTTCTGCTGGCTTCAGTCCTTGCATATTTGCATTTATATACCCTCTTACTTTATTGAAATGTCCTTGAAATTGACTGTACTGACTCACGCTGTGAAATCCAGCAAGCAATTTGCATTATTTGCATAAATGATGCAAATAAATAAAATAAATAATGTTGCAGGGGGCTGCTCTAACCACTTGTCTCCCAGCCCTCAATCTGCCGAACATGCAGCTGAGGAAAAAAAGGACAGGAGTCGTTCGAAAGAGACACCTCAGTTTCAACCAGTGTATAAAAAGGCTCCTCTAACCCTCTAAAGTTCACGTCAATCATCCTCTTCGCCGGCAGCTTCTTCCCACTAGCCTTTTTTTAAAGGAGTAACAGTTCATGGACCAAGAGGGCGGGGGCGGGGAGAGCGCTGGGTTTGGATGAGCTCACGTGGCAGGAAAGAAAGCGCATGCGCCCAAGGAAGCGCAGGCTTTCTTTCGGTTGACTTGGCCCCCCACGTGACGGGACTGGGCCGAGAGGAATCGGCTGGTGGGCGGAGCGCAGGCGCGGTGCGGGGCAGGGCCGCAGCAGGCGCTGAAATTCAAATCTGAAGGGCGGTTTATTCCTGTGCTGAGAGAGACGGACGGCGGAGACGTTTGCGGAGATGGACCCGTTCACCGAGGTAAAGGGCCTCAGTCGCTGGCGGGGTGGCGGCGGCTGACGGGAGGGATGCCGGGCGAGTCTGAGGGAGGGAAGGCGGGCAGGCTGGCTGTGTGCCGGGGGAGTTTTCCTTTGTCTGGCGGGTGGTCGGGAGGCGCGCTCCCTCGCTTCGGGCTCGACTCCTGCGACCGCGGCTCCGGGCTGGCTTCGAGGTGGGCTGGCTTTTGACAGCGCGACCCTAAGCAGAGTCATGCCAGTCTAAGCCCCTTGCAGTCAATGGAGCAACTCTGCTTAGGATTGCACCGTAAGTTAAAAGGGCAGGCGATCGGCTCCGGTCACGTCAAGATGCCCCACCTATGGACTCAAATGCGGATTAGTTTAATCGCATTGACCTTTTCACTGCCCTGAGTGGGGCGGTAATCTGTCTAGAAGAGAAGTGTATATAAGCACAGTTATTATTATGATTGGCTGATTCCGCATGTTGGATAATGCACTTTCAATGCCCTTTATCAATCGTTTGAGGTGGATTTTTTGTTCCGCACATGAAAAAATCCATTCCAAATGATCTATAAAGAGGATTGGAAGTGCATTATCCAACCTGTGCAGAATCAATGATGGTGTCTCCCCTTTGCCCTGCTCTTATTCTGTGTTCTGAAGTTATGTTTTCTGTTAGGAGTAACTGCTCTCACACACATCTCAGATGGGGCTGGAGGGTCTTTAAATGCTGATGGTTAAAGTGAACAATGCTGCAAAAAGTGTTGGATTAGCATGTGGGACCCCCAGCTTGGAATTCCTGCTATGTCATGGAAACTCACTGGGTGATCATGGGCCACTCACACACGCTCTGCCTAACCTACCTCACAGGGTTGTTGTGAGGATGAAATAGAGGACTGGAAAATGAGGTAAGCTAATTTAGGTCTTCCTTGGAAAGAAAGGTGGAATATCAATGAAGTAAGTAAATAGCAGGAAGGGGCTGCTGTGGGTTTTAAGATACAGATCTAGGCAGAGGGTCTCTAGTGACCTGTGGTTCCATTCTCTTATGGCTTCTTTAGACCAGAGGGAAGGAGGCTTTTGCCTTCCATAGATATGTCGATAACAAAGGCAGCAAAGTGGAAACTACATGCTGCCCAAATCATGTTGATGACTGTCTAGTATTTTTGGCATGGAGTTTAGCTGGTGAGCTTATTCAAATATGTTCAAACGTCTCTTCCAGTGAGTCAAGGAAAAATAAGTGGGTGTGGCATTCACAAATAGCTTTCTTTTTAGCTCATGCCAGTAGGATTGTAAAATGAACGATCTAGCACCCTGCTTTCCTTTGCTCCTGATTTATGTAATTATTTTTTTAAGATTAAAACCTCTTTTTAACCTTTAAACTTATTTTTAAAAGATGACATAGAGGAAGTTCTAAAGGTAACTTTGTAAGAAATTTCAAAAGAAACCCAAGTTGTATTTGATCATAGTGGTCCATCTTCCAGTTTTACACCCAACCCTGAACTAAAAGTAGTTGTAAGCCACCTTGAGTTCCTCCAAGGTGCAAAGACAGCTAATAAATGTTTTAAATAGTCATCTGTGAGATAGTTTCTATATATTACTTAAGTACTTCATTCAAATGTGGGTTCAAAAGTCCCTATAATGCTGTTTCTATGGGGTAATTAACACATTTTTGTATATTTAGATGTTCACGGAACTAAAAGATTGCTGTGCTTGGAGCCTACCTGTATTTCTGCTAGCCTAAAATTGTTGCAGCATGATCTATACGCCTAAAGAAGAGTCTTGATATCTAGTAGTAGCTCAAATTAGATAACTTCAAAAAAGTTGGAATAAAGTTTGGCCTGATCTAAGTAAAGCTGAAGAAATTTAAACTGCAGTTACTGCCTGTGGTTTAACTTAAGTACATTAAGTACATTATGGGCATTAATTGGTTTAAGATAAAGCACAGTTTAAGACGTTGTTGTAGTTTAGAACATTCTCTTGGTTTATGCAGTTTGCTAAAATGGATGGCAATTCCATATTTTCTCCTTGATTGGTAATGAAGGACTGACTTCACAATGCTTAGTGCTGAAGGAACCTCTTTTCTAGTTTGGTGTATTAAACTGTTCTTCAGTGTGGGCCATGTTCTTGGAAGCTTACCAGAGTACATACCCTTCTTATGCAACTGAATGTTTTTGAATACAGGGTGCAGCAGTCAAGTCTGATGTGGGCCATGTTAAGTTAATTCAAATACTTCACAATAATGGAAGGCATGCAAACATATAAAATAACTGCATCTTGAAAAAGAAATTGTACTAGTTATTGCCACAAACCATTTTCATCTTCTGTTGAAGTTTGAAATATAAAGCACTTAGTTTTTAGGAAACTGGAAGTGAAATAGCAACACCAGTTTTTTTTTAACTAAGTGCTTTTTAGTTTTACTACAGGAGGAAAATTTCTTGGGCAGGCAAGATACCACATCAGGCAAAATATTATGCTTTTAATTGTGAAACTAACCTCTTAGTATGAAGGCACAGTACTCCAAATGTTACTGTTATTGCTCTAAGGCATATTTAATTTATTTATTTACATCATTTTTACTCTGTCCTTTCTCCCCAATGGGGACTCAAACAGCTTACAGCTTATTCCCACACAACCATGTGAAGTAGGTTAGACTGAGAGTATGTGACTGACTCAAGGTCACCTAGACAGCTTCCAAGGCAGAGTTGGCATAGATTTTTAAACTTTAACCTTCTTATTCACCATTAGATCTACATATCTACAGCTAGGACATCATTTATGTCCAGATAGGTGCAGCAGAATGGAATGTGTCTGGCCTATGCCCCTGCTTTAAAATGCTGCCATTTAGTTCTTGCATTGAAGAATATTTTACAAATTAATCTCTAGTTTGAATAATCTGTATCCATGTGACCATTCCAAAAGTAGGTGTTTTGGGATCCTGATTTTAGAAAAGTTGGTATTATTATTATTATAGTCACCTTTGATTTAAAGAAAAGTAAAGTAGAGGCCTAAACGAGAGTCAGGACAAAATTACTCTCCCTATTTAACTCCCTTTGTTTTCCTGAGCTGGATACAATTCCTTCTGCCAAGGGAAATACTCCCCCTACTGGATATACATGCATTCTACTTCAGTAATTGCAGAGTATGGCAGAGGGCATGAGCTAACAAGGGACATGAAGCAGCACATATTAATCATATTTATTATATATAATTTTAGAACATTGGCCTCTGATGTAGCAGGTGGAGCTAATAAAGAGTATGACTATTTGTTTTAATAGTTTAAGATTTGCTTTTTATTTGTTGCATTACAATTAATTTGGCACAATTAATTCTGCACTGAAATGTTCTCACTTTCTTAATCAGTTGAGGGTTTGACAATTATAACTAGTTTAAACTAGTTTTATCCATTTGTCAATACTTTAATCCTATTATTTCGTTCAGTCACTGGAGGCGAATTCTAGAGGGTTATTTAGCGAATTCTGCTAAATAAACTGGGTGAGACATTCCAGTCACTAATACAATGAGTCTGCCTACATCATCCTTGGATAAGAAAAATTCAGACCTGTCATTACAAATTTCTTGCAGAATTGCTTGTTAGCATACCATTCCTTAAGTAAATTGTACTCAACAGGATGCTTCCCATAAGATGTATTGTCAAAGGCTTTCACGGCCAGAGAACGATGGTTGTTGTGGGTTTTCCGGGCTGTATTGCAATACAGCCCGGAAAACCCACAACAACCTTCCCATAAGAAGGAAGGCAATACAGCCCGGAAAACCCACAACAACCTTCCCATAAGATGTTAAATACCGGGTTTTTCATTCCAAGTAGTTTTGTACACCAGAACTTAACTGTATTAATTACAAGAAGTTGTAAAATTTAACATACTGGGTTGGATCCAGACTACATTGGCAATTTCCACTGGCTCCCTCTCCCTGCTGCAGACCTCTCCCATGCCATTCCTTACTTGCAAGGGGCAGCATTTTGTGGAGATCAGTGAGCTGCAGTGGTGGGGGAGGGGGTGGAGGCAGGAAAGTTCCATCCTGCCATTAGAAAATTTAGTCTGGATCCAGCCCACTGTTTAGAATTGCCTTCTGTGTATTGGGCTCAGTTGCATATTGAAAATTTTACCTGTGATCTACCATTTAGAAACTTCTCGAGCGAACCCGTGCCAGGAGAGAGAATTTACAGAAGAAAATGGCTGAGAGGCCCATAGGAGGAGTCCGATCCACAACGCAAACGAAAAGGAGCAGAGAACCTTTGTCAGACACTGGCAACCAGCCACTTCAGCATAATGAAGAAGGTATCTCTCCCAAGCATTAGATTTAAGGGGAGGGGCCACTTTAACTAGATTTTCAGGCTTCTGTGTAAAAATGTCTGCGTCTGCTTGTTCCAGTTGTCAATTACCTGCTAGAATAGACATAAGACATTTAAAATCATTAGCTTATTTAGCTGAAGATGAGGCTACACTTGGGGCCTGTACAAGATCCTGCGGCTTATTACTAAAATGTTCCTGGTGTTTTGTAAGAACAACTTTGTCGCAAGAGTTGCAGTTCTTTGTTAAATCATTTTGCAAGTGAAGCAATGGGGAGTAAGTTGTGCAGTAAAGGGAAACTACCTTATATGAAAGAGCGTTTTGCTTTCATATGTGGATAATCTTTGTTTTGTTCTTTGTCTACTGCAGCCAATGCTGCACATTGAAATCACTTTATTTTCCGCCACACTTTCTACAGCAAAACCAGGTACAAAGCCATCACCATCCAAAAGACGCTGCTCAGATAAGGGGGAGGCTCCAACGCCTTGTTCTGAGAATGCACATCCAGTTAACTCATCTTCCATAAACCAAGTTCTTCCTGAAATTGCTCCTACTTCTCAGTCTGTTGGTCTGTCATCTGGGAAAGAAGAGCAGGACCTTAAAGCTGAATCGTTTCCCACCGCTTCCGTTAAAACACGTATGCAAAAGCTGGCTGAACAGCGACGTTGCTGGGATAGTGGTATGTGTTTCATTCTACAGGATACAGCGTGTAGAAATACGATGACAATTTGGAAATTCAGTATATTTCTGTTTTGCTTTGCATTCTTTAAAAAGGTGCCTCATTTCATGGCTTGCATAAATGCTTTTAAGTTTATCCAAATGCATAGTTTTTTTCTGGAGGAGCAATATAAGGTTTCTGGCTTAATCTAGCAAATATGTTAATGACTGTGCTTATCTGCCCACGTATAACCATATTTTTTGCTAACAGCTTGAAAAAAGGGGAAACAGCTTACAATCTAGAAGTTCTTAGTCTCCACTCTGCCATGATAACTGAGAGTCTCTCTACATGAGACATTTTACACGAGGATGCTCAAGTGTAGGGAGACACAATGTTAGCCGGGAAGCATAGTTTAAAATACTGTCAATTTCACCTCTTTACATGAGGGTAGTTTAAAAAGACTGAGCCAGCAGAGATGGCTCCTCAGAGAGTTTGTTAATTTCATCTCACCTCACTGAATAGGAGGTGAAATTGACAGAGCCTTCAGGGAGGCAAAGATGAAATTAACAAACCCTCTGAGGAGCCATCTCTGCTGGCTCAGTATAGAGAGGTGAAATTGGCAGAGCCTTTGGATGCTTCCCGGCTAACATTGCATCTCCCTACACTTGAGTGTCTCCATGTAAGATGTCTCTTGTAGAGAGACTCAGTGTATCCTTAGGTGGAGAGAAAGTGACTGGCCCAGTGTACCCTGTGGGGTTGTTGAGAAGATAAAATGAGAAAGGAAATCATAGAATCATAGAGTTGGAAGGGGCCATACAGACCATCTAGTCCAACCCCCTGCCCAGTGCAGGATCAGCCTAAATAACTATATACATCACTCTAAGCTCTTTGCATAAGGGGCAAGATAAAAATGTAATGCCAGTGGGCATCAAGGCAAGGCTATTAGTGAAGGTTTGGGTTCCTTGCCTATATTGATTAAATCTGAACTATTAAAAGAGCATTTATGGTACAGAGGCTCTATGTGAAGTATAATTTCTCCCATAGCTCCAACTTAAGTTTTTTGTGTGTTCCATTCTCTTTGGTAGGAGACAGATTGATCATTCTTTCAGGTACTGTATTCTCCCATAGGAAGTAGTGGAGGGAGGGAGGGAGCAGAGTTGTATATTCTATTTTGCTTCATGTTCTGTATCTCATTAGTATTTATAGCAAGAACTGTTTTGTCAAGTGCTGCATTTAACACTGACTCTCTGTATGGTCTCTATTTTCAGATTTGTGTGAAAGTCCTTGCATATTTCCCATCCAATCAAAAGAATGTGTTGTTTCTCCGCCCAAACTACCCCTTACATCTGAGACCCCAATAGGGAGAAGAGGCCGTTTAGCTAACCTTGCTGCTACAATTGGTTCCTGGGAAAATGACCTAAGTCATCCATCTGCAAAGCAAAACAACACACAAGAACAGCCTGGTACTACTTGTTTATCCAAATTGTCCACTGCAAGTGGAGCATCTGCTGGAATCAATAGTGGCAGTGTGAAGCAGGATGCTGCATCCTGTTCCCAAAGGCCTGTTGAGTCATCTGTGAATAAGTCAGCAATCTCTGGGATATTGGTAAGTGATCATATTTAATCAGATGTATGCATTTGCTATCCAGATTGAGGTTCACTCTCCATTGCAACAAACTTAGGCTGCAGTTCTGGCCACATTTTCAAGGAAGTGAGTCTCGTTCAATGCAATGGGACGTCTGAATAAAGTTCAGTATTTGGGATGCAGTAACAGTTTCAAGAAAAAGAACTTGTTTACACTTTCCTTTGTATAGAGAGGTGATAAAACAGTATTGTCGCTTGCTTTATCTTATTCAATGGGACACTAATATGAATCAGCCTTGGGGAAATTTCTTTACAATTACGAAATGTCTTAAAGAGAAAAATGTACAACTAGTTGGCTGCAGACAATTTGTGTGTGTGTGATTTTGTATTGAAGTAAATATATATATATATATTTGTCTTGTGAAAGTGGTAAATATTGAAAAAATATCTTGATGGTCTAAACGTACTGGAAGGCAGTTTTCTAGAACATTTTAGAGCAAGCTGCCATTCTGGAGCAGTTATAGTGTCATCTCTGGGGAACACCTGTTTCTTGTTTAATAAATTATGCAAAGAACAAATCGGTATTGCCATCTTTTGAGTTGAAATAATTCTGCTTTTTTCCTTCCCTTCCAGGGAAGTGCTAATTCCAAAACCATCTTGGGAGCTAATAACAAGCATGCTAAAGATACTGAGGTACCAAAGTTGCAGCTACCACAAGAAAAGCCTGTTCTTAAATCATCTTTGAAACCAGTATTATCACAACCACTTTCAGCCAAAGAGGAGCCAATCAAAAGCGTGCATGCACAACTTGACTACAAGGATAAGCCAACCACGCCAGGTGAAATATGTAAAGTGGAATTATTGGGTTTTGTTGGAAATTTTGCACAGAAAATGGGTTTCTGTAAAACATGCTGTGCATTTTAGCTGGGTAAATAGTTGCTTGAGTGATGACATATCTGCTAGGTGTATCTAAGAGTGAAATTTTGCTTTAGTGAAATACGTGATGTGCATGGTTTTATCAAAAAGAGTCCAGTAGCACCTTTAAGACTAACCAACTTTATTGTAGCATAAGCTTTCGAGAATCACAGTTCTCTTCATCAGATGCAGCTGCATCAGATTATTTTCGTCAGATGCAGTGTCGTCAGATTCAGCTGCATGGTTTTAGTTATCAATGTTTTTATTTAGATTTCTAATTACAGTAATGCACTTCTTTGGCTTCATAGTGTTGTACATACATTACATTAAAAATAGACTGCTTAAGATTTTTGCTTCAACAGCTAGTTGGTGAAAAGATTTTATGTACAAACTGAATGGAAACTTCAGAATTAAAGTGGCTGGAATATGTATGCAGCTGTGCCATAAAATTCTTTAGCCATACTTATCTTAACCAAAGAGGTAAACTAGGAAGATAATCTCTGGGTCCTGCTACATATTTCTGAGAAGCATCACAAAATAGCCCGTGAAAGCAATGGCGCAAGCAGAGTTAGTCGCGTTTCATGCGAAATTTATACCTTATCTTTAGTAGTTGCATACTGTGCTTTTGCTTTTAGTCTTTGAAATGACTATTTGGTATATAGGTTTTTTTTTTACATTGCTTTATTTGAATACATAGAAAAGTCCCCTTTAATATGGACAATTGCACTTAGAATCATGTGGCTATCAACTTACCAAGTGTTAATCTAGCAGTGAGTGTGTAAAGCCACATGGAGGATTCTTATTTGTTGCATCTCCCCATATGGTGATGAGAATTTTACATGATCCCATTACTATGCACTTTCAGCCAGTACAGGGGCCAGAGTAAAATGTTCTTTGCTGTATGCATGGACAATAATAATCAGACTTACTTTTTGTACATTTAGGCTATCACTGATAATGGCATCTTAAACCATTATTATGGAATCTTAAACCAAACATTATGTTGTATGTGCATATACATTCTTGACTAGTGCAGCTGGAAGACCATGAGATACAAGAACATAGTCTGTTGTGCTACTGTATAGCACTCAATTGGTATAGAAGATGAATACAGGGACCCCAACCATCCTGGCTTTGATATGCCATCCCATGTGGTAGAGAAGTTAGTGCAGGAATTCTAGGAGGATTGATGTGTTTCAAGGTACTGCTGCTTCATGTGGACACTGGGTTTACATTGTATACCTCTGAGCCTGACAAATATCACAGGCTTTGTTTCTTGTGTTACATTGCCATTTGGCATCAGTGCCTAACCTTTTCCCTGGTATGTATGTCTGTTGAAGGCACTTGAATATAACTCAATCATTTCAGCCCTGTTCACTTTTTACATTCTGTGGTTAGGCCTATTTACATTGCAAGCTGTTCTACCTGCTTAGCCAAAGAACTTTTATGTATCCAACTGCAATTTGTGTGGGAATGCTTGAGCTTTCCTTGCAAAGCTAAATGCTTAAAATACCCTTTCTTCTACAGTAAATCTGCTGGTGCAGTTAGCTGTAGTTGTTGGCCTACATGGGCAACAGTTTAAAAACTTTTCTTTAAAAGCTGTGAAGCTCTTTTTGGAGCTACTGGAGTTCAGATACATTAGATTAAGATGTGAGTTGCTGAATGAAGGTTTTTCAAGAGAGCTTCATGCTGTGTTTCAGCATTTGGTCCATCATTTAAACATATCGAGTTAATGAAGGAAAACCCATTGTTCTTGTAGGAGGATCAGGCATTAAGCCTTTTCTGGAGCGTTTTGGAGAGCGTTGTCAGGAACATAGTGCACATAGTCCTGCTGTAAGTGGAGGTCACAGAACTCCCATTATCACTCCAAATACAAAGACAATCCAAGAACGACTCTTGAGACAGAATGAAGCGCCCTCAACTGCTAGTCTAGCTCAGCAGCTCAAACAGGTATGACTTGCTACATCCTTAATATTTACAATCCTCACATTTAGACATCTACTGGAGAGGGATGTGCAAGTTGAGATTACATTTCCTTTGTGTTTAGGAACGAGAGAGAGAACTTGCATCTATTAGAGGTCGCTTTGATAGAGGCAGGCTGTGGAGTGCTGAAAGAGGAGAGAATAAACATCCAGAAGCAAAACAGGTAACAATGAAACTTCTTTTGACTGAATGTGTAAATTACAGGAGCACAATTATGTTTTTGATTTTCCTGCAAGCCAAGCACTTCCGCACAGGACAATGCACGAAATCTTCACATAGGTCATCATGTGTGCCAGTCATGTTACTTGAGATCTAATGATATAAAACAGGTATCTTTCCCAATGGGTAAACATTGGCACGAGCTTCACCAATACAATGTGTTTCAAAATTCACAACCGCATTATGATGATGTAGAACTTGAGAGAAGGTATATCATGTTGAGCCTGCTCACTTCTGTTCTGTATAATCTTTGATGTTGTCAGGGGGTAGAAGGAGAGAAGGCCGTTTACACACTTGGGATTGTTGCATACATTCTGGAGTTGTCATGGCACTCAAGATACACGTTTTTAGTTTCACTAGTTCTTATAAGCTGAGCATGTTTTTGTTTTTTGCAGGAAAGCCAAGTTCAGACTAGCCCCAAACACCTCCCTGGTTCAGATGCCTCCTCCCATTCACCAGAAGAAAAGTCTGCAATACTTGAAAAAGTAGGAAAAGGCAAATCTTCAGGTGAGCAGTCTCTACCTTTAAACTGGTGTTATGAATCCGCAAGTTTATAACTTAACCCAGGTCAGCAACCTTGTATAATTAGAGTCAAATTGTCAAAATGGAGAGAGAGAGAGTAACAAATCCCCTGTAAGAGAGGCTGTTTACATAGCTGAAAATATAGAACTTTACTGATGATTAACATGTTTGATAGTCCATAAAGTCTTTACAACCTGAACGCTGTGTGTTTGGCTAGGAAGTCTCACAACAGGAAATAACCACAGGAGAAGTACCCTGCATGATTCTTCTAGTGCACTGGCATAAATTTGTGCAGGGTTGGCACTTGGCTTATTGGCAACTGTTCACCTCTATATGTCCCTTTCTGTGAAGCATTTCTAAGAAGCCTATAGTCCCATAAAAACCAAATCTTTCCCTAACATTCCCATCACGTACTTGCTATTCTCACATTCCACCTACACCTCCAATAGACATTAAAAGATTTGATTTTCTTTAGAACCACATTTGATTACCTAGTGAGTTACAGTTTGCCCTGGAGTCATAGGTTGCAGACCCCTGAAATACAGTGCTACTTTGACTTGAGGCCGTGTAGGTGGCTTAGTAGGAAAAGCGTACACTATTCCAAGCATCAGCATCTCTTTCCAGTGTGATTGTTGGTTGCCTTAGGCTGTGGATTTATTTTCATCTTCTGTGTGACACAAGGGAGGGTAGCTGCTTGTGTTAGGGGAAGCCTGATGCTTTGCGAAGAACTGGTGAGACTTGAAATAAGTCTGTTTAACAGCAGACTCACGAACAGAACTTCAGTTTGGTATAGATGTTTGTGGATAACTTCTCTCCTTCATAAAAAATGAAGGATTAGTAGGATTTTCCTGAATCTTCTGGACATGAGATATTTATTTATGTAGGGCCTCATCAGCTATTTTCTGAAAACGGTATGAAAAAGGAACAAGTTGTAGGGATGGTTCGCAAGATCAGGGTGTGGCTGAATTTGGTATCTGACTAGGCCAGAAGGAAGCGTGTGTATAAATTGGAGACTTTCTCCCTTGCACTTAGATTTTGTAATTAAGGAACAAGTCTTGCCATTGTGTCCCCCTACAATTTTCTGTTTCAGTTGAACCAAATTCATCTGTAACTATAATCTCTGTGACTTCTTCCCATTTTGCTTTGGAAAGCATGCCTGACCAGACTCATTATATGACATAGGGCAAATAAACTGCAGGTTTTGAGTATTTGAGGATCCTTACGAATTTTAAGAGCTACAAACTTGGGTTCTGGAAAATATTTATTGTACCTTTTGGAAATGTCTAGGCACTTCAGAAGAGAACAAGACTGAAGAGCTTAGTCCTCTGAAAAACTTCTCACCAAAGACTCCTGTAAAAACAATGTCTGATCCAAGGCTTGAACAACTTCCTAACAGACAAAATGGTTTGTATTTTTTTATGTCGTACCCTAACTTAGCTAACCTCATCCTTGAGTACATTCTCTGTACTCAAGAGAACTTAACTCTTTCACTGTAGGCTAGGGACGGTCTCTGACATGGCAGTCTTGCTGAGTCTTTATACAAATTCTTGACCGACCTGTCTTATGGGAGGCACGTGTCTTGGAAAACAGAGCAGCATCTCCTCCACACGCACCAACTCTTGCAACATGCCTTCTGTGCCTGCTTGCTAGCCTTGCTTTACATTACAATTTTTGGCTTGGAAAAATCTACTGATTCCTACAGTACGTTGCTAGCCAAATTCATTCATCTTGTACCCACTGCTTTTTCTCCAAGGCTATTCATCTTCCAGCTCAGCACTTCCTGGGTACGACGAAGTTGGTAAACAGGCTGACCAGCTTTCTAGAATGACAATCCAAGGGTCAAGCATTTGGGGATGCCATTTAGTGACTTTACCCCCAAATTCAACTGATGGCAAGAGCTTTAGGAAGGTTTAGAGCCATAAAGTGTTAACTCAGACCAATATCTAGCCATGGTCAAGAACTGCAGTTGAGAATTTGTCCTGGCTCTAGTAGCTGGAGATAGGTTCCATCCTTGGAAAAGGTCAGTCTGCTTGTTGCGTTCTTCCTGTATTAAACATATTATTAAATTATATTATTAAACATGTCTCTGGGCATTCTACTGGTCAATTGCCTGGTGCCATTTCTTTCTTTTTTTTTAAATATTTTTTTTTAAATAAAATTTTATTGGTGAGTGGAAAAAAGAAAAGAATTTTCAAATTTAACACACATAATCTCATTCCCCCCCCTCTATCCCCCACCCTTTTTAAAAAAAATATTTTTATTAACATTTTAAAATCAGTGAACACTGGTGCCATTTCTGGTAGAAGTATCGCATGTACTCCACATTTTTTAAAGTTGCTGGCTATCCTCCCTTGTTTAATATCTTTGGGAACCAATGATTACCAAGAGAAAACTGTCTGTTTAATCCACAGCCGTGATACAGGCCCAGCCGAATGTCCCTTGGGCTGGGGGCCACCCTACCTGCGGAGCGCAAGGCCCTGCAGGGGGCATAGTTCTCTTTCTAATGAATGCATACAAAAGTTTAGAGCTCAATAAACCAGACCTGTAACTTCCTGACCTTGGTTTCTAGATAATGGCTCTTCATTTAAACTTTCTTTAATTCAAAACTATGTCAGTGTTAAGACTTTATGCATTTTACTTTCTAGGTGAAGAGCATGAGGCTGAGGCAAAGGTGGATGGTGAGGTGAATAGTTCAAAAGTGATAAGTGATATGTTTGATGAAGTTCTTCAGGAGGATGGGCCTGACATTGAGAAACTTAAAAAAGAGATGAGCATGACCTTAGAAACTGAAAGTGACGATGAACGAGAAGAGACGCTGAATATTTCCTCAATGTCCCTCCTAACACCTTTGACAGAATCTGTTGCTGTTGGAAGTCCAGAGGTAAGTATTTGCTAATGTCGTGATATAATTTTGTGCATATTTGGATTGGTAAGGCAACTTCTTGGGGAAACACGTAAAATACACCTAGCAACTCTTGCCAGATATATTCTCAATGTGCGTCAGAGTACTTTCATTGTAATTAAATGTAACTCTGCTTCAAATGCAATTGTTTTTAAAAGGTTCAAAAACTTCGATCTCTTCTTTTACAGGTTTTTGCTTCCCCTAGTAAATCAGTTGGTGAGGGGAGCAACGCAAGTGATGACAGTCCAAATTCCAGCAAGTTTCAAAGAACGTCTGTCTGTAGAACTGAGTCTGGAAGCAGCACTGGGTCACTGTCAGAGGAGCGTAGCCTTCTATATAGGTAATTCCTAGTCAGTTTGGTGTAGGGGTTAAGAGTGTGGGACTCTAATCTGGAGAGCCGGGTTTGATTCCCCACTCCTCACTTGAAGCCAGCTGGGTGACCTTGGGCTAGTCACAGCTCTCTCAGTTCTCTCACCACCCACCTCACAGGGTGTTTTGTTGTGGGGATAATAATGGCATACTTTGTAAACCACTCTGAGTGGGCATTAAGTTGTCCTGAAGGGCGGTATATAAATCGAATGTGGTGGTGGTCAGTCTAAGAGGGTCTAGATTTTCGGGGCATGTGCAGCAACACCTGAAGAAAGGTATAAAAGAGCCTCTAATCCAGGGTTTCTCAGGATTCTTGTTAGACAGTGGATAGATAAGGGAAGGTCTGTGGCTCTTCTGAAATTATGGAAGAAGCTGAGAGGTGGTGGGTATCCATTAGCCCAGTCATCATTCAAGATCCCATGAAGGAAATCCATATTGCCACTCAGTATTGCTGCACTTTAAAGGGGAACTTTATTCCACTTCATAAGAGCTAGAAGAGACCCAGAAGTGTGTACTCCTTCCATCCCTCCACTCAGCACTTCTTGAGTTGTATTAGGTTGAATATTGTGCTCTGCATTACTCTAAAACTGGCTTCTTATCCTGAAGTATTGATGCCTATCGGTCTCAGCGATTTAAAGAAAAGGATCGTCCTTCAATAAAGCAAGTGATTGTTCGTAAAGAAGATGTTTCCTCCAGGCTTGAAGAGAAAAGGAATGGAACTTCTAGTCAAATTAATATTAAGCGAAAATTACAGGTAACTACAACTCTCCCTTCTGATTCTGTAAAGGAAATACTCATTGTCTAGCCATTTCATATGTCCTGTATGGATGGAAAACCGCTTACATGGTGTGGCTGTCAGTACTTTTGAATGCCTATCTAGGAGAACTTGAGTTAGGTTAACCCCATATTAAATGTGGGTATAGCAGTAATGCCCAGCCACAATTAAGGGTTGAAGGAGTTCACTTGTGCAAAGTGTACAGTCCTTTTACTAAGTTTCCGGAGGTCTAGCTCTTCAAACCAGGTGTTCAGTGTTAGCACGGATGTTGCTGCCATTGTACTGGTCTTCCCTTTTTAAAATGCAACTATGCACTTTTCCTATTTAGCACCGAAGCACGCATGTCCTTGATGGTAAATATATGTCCATCATTGTCATTTTTAAGCACACAACTTTTGATAGGAAAAGTCCCCCCCCCCTTCTTTGACCAGCCTCCTGCTGGGGGGGGGGGACACTGTCCCCCCAGTTGTATAATATCTGTCAGTTTGCTGCCCATCCCACGGGTTTTAATGAAGGAAGGACAATGTGAGTGCCGCTGGATTTTATAAATTTAATCATGTTTTATTATGCAACCTGTTTTTATATTGTGATGTAATCTGCTGCTCTACAGGAAGAGAGGAATATAAATATAATAAGTAAATAAAAGTGTTATGAGTGGCAACAGTTTGCCTCCTTCACCATTCCCAACATCCTGCCCTGAATATCAAGCTCCGAGGAATCTGCAGCACTATGCGTGTGTGTGCCCTCAGTCACCCACAGAACTGACACTGATGAAAATGTAACAGAACAGGTTCTTGGGGTTGGGTTCAAATCTTGGGAGTTCACTGGTTTTCACTAACTTACTATTTGATCACATTAGGAGCTGAATAATGAAATCAACCTGCAGCAGACAGTGATACACCAAGCGAGTCAGGCTCTGAATTGCTGCATAGATGAAGAGCATGGGAAAGGATCACAAGAAGAAGCAGAAGCCGAGAGATTACTTCTCGTTGCCAGTAAGTGGATTCTCTTTGATTGACCAGTGCTAAACAAAGCTGCTTCACATGGTAGCTAGATGGGTAGCTGATTTTTAAAAGGATCTAGATAAACTTATAGTAGATAGGTCAATGAGCTGATAATAGTATGAGCTTTGTTTAGCCAGCAATACACCCCTGAGTATCTGGTGTTGTGCGCAACCTGAAAAAGGCCAATCTAGGTGACTGTGGAACCATTATAGTAGGTGACTTTTGCTTTGGTCCCACAAGGAAATGCTTACATATAAGGTACAACATACAGACAGTGGGAAGTGACTGACTTGAAAAGTGTCCATCAGGGACTGACAAGTCCCTAGTTACCGGGGTGCCTAGAAATTCCATTGTGGCATCTAGTATTTTCTGCAATTATTTTATTACAGCAGGTCTCAGCAGGTTTTTCCCACGAGTGAGGGAAGGGATCATCTTTGACCATCAAAAAGACATCTGGAATGTGGGCTATAATAGGGAGAAGAATTGATAATCAGCAAAATAGCTGGTGACATCCAACGCAAAGCGGCCTTATCACTTTACATCAACATGTGTTGGATTACATACAAACAAATGAGCAAGATTCACGTCCAGGAGCACCGTAGAAACCAACTAGATTTCCAGAGTAGGAACTGTAGAGAGTTGGAGCTCCCTTCATCAGACTGTCACTCTGATAGCTCTGACTCTCGAAAGCTCCTGCCCTGGGAAATCTAGTTGATCTTTAAGGTGCTACTGGACCCGAATCTAGTTCTTCTGTTACAGCCCAACACAGCCACCCACCTAAAGCTATAAATATAAATGTGCATGAAGGTCCTGCTAGGGCTCGTTTATATGTAAACTTTATACCATTCAGTGGTGGTGGATGAATTCATTTTTAAGCAGTTGCTACTTATACTGGTTCCAGTATCCAATTAATTGGAGCTTTTTAAAGCATTAATGGAATGATGAGAAATTGGAAACATTAGGCTAGATTTAGAGGTTAACTTTTGTTGTGGCGATGAGACAGTTGTCCCTGTATGTATATACTGCAACACTTTTATTATTAATAAAATTGTCGTGATTAGGTTTCGTGATAATAAGTTTAAAAATTGGTCACTAAAAATTATACCTTGGAGGATGGAAAATGAGTCTTGGTCCTAAATTTTTAGGTTAGCTCCTAGAGTCAAAGAAAATTTGTAAAGGCCTGGTAACTACTACAGTGGGAGGTATCTTACTTTTAACCAACTTACATTTCTACAGCTGAAAAGAGAACAGCATTGTTAGAAGAGCTAAATAAACTAAAACATGAAGGGCCTCAAAGCAAGAAGAACAAAGTTGGTTCTGTATCTGGACTCTCTCCATCCAGGGGATCTGTTACTCTGTCAGAAATGCGTCTACCTCTAAAAGCTGACTTTGTATGTGGTACTGCCCAGAAACCAGGTAACCCGCATTGCTGTACTCCGCCTCCTTGTTCTGTTCAGTTCTGCTCCCTTTTGCTCAAAATGTGAATCGTAGCTGCAGGAAAATTTATTTCTTGGGAGGGGAGTGGGCCTCGATCACAAATTGCAGGTAGCTCATGCACTCTCCGATACTTGAAGATGACTTTTCTGCAGTGCCCTTGTATTCTTCAGTGGGCACTGTCTAGGTTTAATCTTGGTTCTTTTGGGTACTGAAGTCCCTATAAACTTCGAGCTTCACTCCCTGACTTACCGCCCCCTCCCAGGATGAATATTCCTTATTATTTCTATATTGAGTGCAACTTCATTAATTTTTATAAGTAGCTTAGCAGCAAAAGTGCTGAACAGAACATTTTCTTTTTTAGTCTTGAGCTCTTATATTGGCTGCTTTGTAAATCTTGAGCTGTTAAAACTATTCACAGCTGTTAAAACTATTTACAGAAACAGCAACCTACTACTACATAATCATTTTGAGAGCAGGAGCAGAAAACATGGTTGCTACTCCACTAGCGAGTATCGCAAACTCCCTGAATGGAGATGCTCTGACTTTTTCAACAACATTTACTCTGTAAGTACTTCTCTGTTTTCTGTCATTTTCCCCCACCCTATTTTTGAGCACTTACAAAAGGTGGATTATCTTTGGATTAGCTATGGTTACCTTAAGTTAGCCTGGTCAGTGGGTTTTTACTGCCTGCACTCCAGCTGAGACATCACTTAGGTGCCCTTCACTCCACCCCTCCAAGATACAACAGAAATAGCCTACTGTACAACTGGGAACTCAGAGCAGCTCTGTACTTGTGCCCACGCTCTGTTGACTGACACTCTGCAGTACTGCATTTTACCTTTACGCTGCTCACCTGAGGGCAAGTGCCACTTGCCTCTGGTGGAAATGCACAAGACCCTTGTGGTCAAAAAAAAGAAAAGAGAACTCTTCCTAAAATTTATCTGGGAAGAATATCGAGTGTTATAGTATATTGGGGATACAACCCAATTGCTGTAGATTGCAAACCCAACATATGCTCCACTTATTCCAGAAGTCTTAGCGCTCTTCTCCTCTTCCTCCCAAATACAAAGATGACTAAAATCAGGCAAAGACCAATTAAACATCTGGAGGCAAGCCTAGAAGAGCCTAGGTCCTCAAGATGCCAGCTTGGAGGCACAGGAAGCTTTTTTCTTTGTGTTTTGATCCAACAGTCGTGGTTCTTAGAGCCTTCTGGCGCATGATTTTTCTGACCATAGGGACAAAAGTGAATTACAAGATTGTGGTTATCTAAGCTGTAAAACATGAAATTTCAGACTTGTTTTATTTCCCCCTTTAAAGGCAAGATGTGTCCAGTGACTTTGAGATAAACATTGAAGTATATAGCTTAGTAAGTATTTCTACTTTGCACCTTTTTGAGAGAACACTTGGGGGAGCAACATACTCAGAAGTCTCTCTCTTCTGCATTAGGTACAGAGGAAAGACACTGCAGGCATTGATAAAAGGAAAAAGTCAGCTAAATCTAAGGTAAGAGACAAAATACTTTGTTTATATTGAATTGTGCCAAAGGAATTTGGTGCTGGTAAAACTTAAAACTGATCAATTTTTGTTCAGGCAGAAAATCTTGTTATTAAAGCTTTTTTTATTGGTATTAAGTCAATTTGCCAAGCTGTCTCTATGAGTGGGTAAGATGGAACAGGCCTGAGATATTTCAGCTGAGTAAAGTAACATAACATCCACTACAAAATGGTGCTTGCTTTCTCTACTAGCAAAACTGCCTCTTTGGTAATATTTCCTCTCGTGTTTATCCCACTTATATTTTGACTTCATAGAAATTGTTGCTTGGAGCTCATATTGGTCAGCAGCAAGGTTTCTTAAAATCTCTAGAGTGTTGATTGCCCAGTGCATTGCCCTGTGTGCAAGCTACACCCCCAACTGAAACACAGCCTTAAAGAGGACAAAACGGCAAATATTTAAAAGCTAGTATAAAATGTGTAGTACAGTGTGGTTCTCTGAGGAGCTGATGGAAAAGCTGAGCAGCTGGTAAATCAGCTTCATTGGATTCGGATCAACAGAAATTGCTGTCTTGCTTAACATGCACCCAGCTCCACTGATTAAAAGGAGCACACCTCTCTGTGCATGGGAGTATGTTCCCCCTCCCAGCGATTTGGGTAATCCAAAATTCTGCTCCTCTTTATTTGTAGGAGTGCTTTCTGCTCACAAACTGTGTATATTGGTTCCTCAGACCATTTGATAGAAGAATATGCTCTGAATGTTGAATTTTGTCTAACCTGTTTGTTCTGTTGCATTTAAAAACTAAATGGGCCTATTTGTGGTTTCTGTTACAACTTTAACTATCTAATATACTATTTTGAATTTATTTGGCATTTACTCTTTAACATTGTAGGCCATTACTCCAAAGCGATTACTGACATCTATTACTACTGTAAGTACTAATATTCTACAAAACATTTTTACATATAATCAGGAGGATAGAATTGGCTGTGTGAGAGCAAGGTTTATGCTTCCACTGCCATACAACTGAATTTAAAGACTGAGATTATTTGCTCTTGTTGCTCTTCAGAGGCAAAAATATAGGGAATTAGCCAGTTTTCAAAAATGTAATGAAATTCCTCAAATGAACTGGCTTAAGATCTAAAAAGCAGCTTAAATAACCTGTTTCCATGCTTTTTCTTTGCAGAAGAGTAATCTTCACACACCAGGTAAGCAAAATGCTCCTTAACTGGAATGTTAAGTATGGAGTTGGGGTGGGAACAGGGCTGACGCCACCATTGAGGTGGTGAGGCGGGTGCCGCTGGAGGGGGTGCCAGGGGCGGAGGCATGCACCACGGAGCTGGTGTGCCTGGCCCGTGGCTGCTACAGCTGGCTAGCCCCATGCTGCCGCTGCCACATGCCCCCGGCCAGACGCAGCAGCCTCGGGTCAGGCACGGCAGGCAGCCAGGGCGGCGTGCAGAGCGTAGGCAGCCTCTGCGTGCGGCCCCAGCCACCCACCAGCCAATGGGTCCAGCTTTTGCTGCATGATGATGTCATCACGCAGTCTGGGGGTGTGTGTGCACACATGGGGATTGCCGCGGGCACCAGAAACCCTGGCGCCAGCGGTGGGTGGAAATAACTTTAAAATCAGGGAGATGTCCTGAAATGTGGAAAAAAACCCTTTCTCCCTCTGCCCCATCTTTCTTTCCTCTGAGAGAGGTGATTCTTCCTGGTTTTTTCCAAGTGGCATGCTCACTGTGACCACATGTAAATGTCATGCTGGCAGGTCAAAACAACTTGCATCACCTTGTGCTCCAGGTGGGTAAGCTGCCTGAAGTTCTTGGCTGGTTGTACACTGCCCCCCCCCCCTCACAACTCCATAATGATTCACATCATATACAGAAGCAAGTAAATAGGAGGGAAAGTCCCCATACAGTTTGCTAACTAAAGTCACTTTCAAACATTTGAGGGCAGAACTTAATGTGGTTCTGTGATCCATGACTACTCCCTAGAAAATGTCTGGTGGGTGGGATGGTGCTAACATAATGGACTCTTGTTAAGATACATATCGTGGATATACTCAAGAAATAGGACCGCAGTTTTAATGACTACAAAATTTAGTCTCTTTGTATTGTTGAATTTGATTATACTATTCTTTTGTTTTCTAATTTTGTAATCCAGTGTTATTGCTTTGTTTATGTCTATTATATTGGCTTCGATTGCATTGTTTTCTAATTCTGTAATTTTCCTTCAGTCTCATCAAGGAAGGTTGACTATAAAGTAAATAATATGTTTAATATATGTATTTGTTTTACAGCCATGGCCAGTCCAGGTGGTCCCAATGCTGTGCGGACAAGCAACTTTGTTCTTGTTGGATCTCACAAAATTTCACTGTCTTCAATTGGGAGTATCAAATTCCTTTTGGACAAGGTAATGAAGTTGCTCAGTATTTTCCAAAGACAATTTCATTGCCTAGTGATGTCACACTACTGTATACTATTAACTCCAAAAACAGTGAATGTCGTACTTGCAAAGAACGTATGTACACTCATGTTGAGTTTTCTCCCCTCTAGACAGTTGGGAGAAATAGTTGCATGTAAAAGTACTCAACACGTTGAGCGGTTTTTATAAACAAAAAATTATATAGCAAATAACAGCTAGATGTCTGAAATGCCTACTACTTAACCAAGACAATTAAATTTGACTTTTAGGGGAAGTTTCTCAAGAAAGAATGTATACATTTATATGTTCAACCATTACTTGTAACATTTAACAGTACTTTTCAGAAATACGTAAATTAACAAGAGCTTGGTTGCCCACAGATCATTCCAAAACAGTTTTGTCCTTTCAAACCCTATGTAAGAATTGTTGAGTTTTTAAAAAAAGTTGAGTCACTTAAGCTTTCTTCTGCAGTCCTGAGGATTCTTTAATGTTCTTCACTTGTATTTAATATTTGAAGTTACTCTGAGCTTACCTTTTATTTTTTTGGCAAATCCTAGAAACTTGAACTGGGAAACTAACTCTCATGCACTTGTGGAAACTGGGAAATACTTTCCTGTAAGCGTGTGTTACTTTGCCCTGGTTGTCAGCTATGCAAAACACTTTCTGTGACTTATGCATTTGCCAGCATTTAAGCATTCTAAAAATGAACTTATTAAAATGCATCCCAGTTGTGCTACACTCTTTACTTGTTTTGGTTTTAGTCACATTCAGCCATTACCCATTTCTTTTTCCCCTAGATAAGTTATGGAGTTAAGGAAAGAGAGCTACTTGGTTATATGTTCCAGGATAAGGTTGCTATGTTTACTTCAGAGTTCCTAATGCATGCTGCTTTTGTCTGTTACTCAACTTTGGCCATGGCTATACTGACATGCTGCTTTAAGGACCACTATAAAGTTATCCAATTTGATGAATGCTGATACCTTTAGGAAGGAATATCGCTGCAGAATTACTTCACATTTACCTCTGTAGGCTCACGCATGCTCCTGGCTGCTGAGCAAAATCTACAGGAGCTTGGAATTTGGGCACTTTGTCCTGTCGATTACATTCCATGACTGTGTAAATAGCAGGCAGCTTCAGGAGAAATCCTTACTTATGCAAGGAAGATTTCAGTTTCAAGCGCTGCACTCAGGTGGCAGATCCTTTCGGATTGAAGACTTGGTTTTAGCTTGGTCTCAGTAGCAAAAAAGAGGGAGGCTGTAAAATCTTTCAAGTTAAATTTGCTAATGTGAGTAATCCTCTCTGAAGGTTTGACAATGCTCTAAGCGGCTTTCAGCCAATCAACTGTGTATGTGTAGATGACAACTTTTTCATCTTTAGAAGAACTTTGAGGCTTTTTAAAGGTTGTTTAAGGTGCTAGTCATTAATCTAGCCTGCTTCCCAAACTGAGGATGACTTGTCAGCAACTACAGAAGGTGCTAAAGAATTTTTAAAAAATAGTCTTGCTCAAGCTTGTTAACCTTCTAAGGAGGCTGCCTGCCTTCTTATGCAAACAGTGTTTTGCAGTCCATTGCCTTCAGTATTCCTGTACAGGTTTTTCATAATTTCTGTACGCTTAAGGAAACCATACATGTACATTAATGTCTTTTCATAGAATGGAAAGAAACCCTTGTGAACACAGGGCTGTCGACTGCCAGTTGTTTCATTGTACTTCAAGGATGACATTATGCCTCAGTCACAATATTGCAGTTAATAACTGCTGAAGTTCTATTGTAGAATTTTGGTCTACCAAAAAGAATTGAATGCTACATTTTGGTCATGCTTGTTTTGTGTCACAATAATACATTCTTTTAAAAAAGCATTTAACAGTGCTAGATAATGCCACGTTATTTTGCTTTTGCAATTCATTCCTGCAAGCCCTGTTCATTCTTAGGCCTACTAGTATCCGGTAATTCTGACTACAGTGTTTGAAGGCTCAGAAAAAGAAACTTGGTCTGCCCTCGAGGCAGATCATGGCACAAATCTCTCCAAAATCAAGAATGTGGTATTGTGACGCGAACTAGCAGAACCCCTCTCTTTTGTGACATAAACAGATTACAGTCAAAGGAACAAACAGCTTGTGTCCACACAAATCAGAGGTAGATCAACGGTTGCATGCAGAACAATTAGGTACTGGTTGCTTTCTGATTAAATTACCTTCGTGATAATTCAAGAGCAATCCTACATATGTCTGAATGTCATGTTGCTCTCCACAACGTGTAAGTTGAGTCTCAAATCCCTACTGGTAATGTCATTTCTTCCCGATATTTAAACAAGTCTGCCAGCTTTTATTCCAATCAAAAATGAAAATAGCATCTACAGTAAACTATTGGGCATGAGCAGCCATTGACTTTTGTGATATAGGCAGTAGACATGCCTGCTGGCTTATAAAAACCAAAGAAGGGGCATTCCCCTCCGTTTCATCCAAAATGGAGGAGGGGGAGACAGGAAAAATAGAGTAAATGTTGTCTATCTACTCATTTGAATCATTCTACTAAATGAGTGCTTAGCAAAAGATGTGTTGTGTTGCCATGCTCTAAGGCAACAGACAGAAGCTACATTCAAGTCTTGGGTAAATTATAGTCCAAGAACCTCCTGATTATTTTGTTGGCTAATAGATGGTATTAAACATGAGCTGCTACAGTGCCCAGATGTAAGGTCTTTAGTCAAGCAAATTTGCTACAGATATTTTGGCATACAGATGAGGTGCAGTCTGTTGATGGGTGACCTTGTCTATTTTGCTTCAAATAAATCAAATTCAGTTTGGTTAAGTATATGGGCAGTAACCGTTTTTAAGAATTGCAGCAAAGGTGAAGCTCGTCAAAATAAAAGTAATCAGTTGCTTTTCAAGGGGGGACATATGCTGAGTAGGGAGAACTAATGGACCCTCAGCTAAGGAACAGAATGTAAGACTTGAACATTCTTTGTGTGTGTCCTCCTCTCTGTATCAGAGACACATTCTCAAACGCTACATACGGATCTGACTTTTCTCTTGGCTTACATAAATCATGGAATATCATTTTTTAATTTCACTTTTGTAGATTGTGTTTGTCAGAGTTGCGTTTAGATCTTCCCTGTTGGTGAATGAGTTTATTTCCTTGTTCAGAACAAGTATCTGAAATTTGTCTTGGTGATATGAACAAATTTTGAAAAAACATGTTTTGGTCCTTCAGGTGAGCTGTCTGTATGCCTGGGACAGGTGTATGTTCTCCTTTGCCAAATTATGGACAGGAAGTGTCTTTTGTGTGTGCTTAAAGTAGTGGTGTCATCTTTGGGTGTTGCTAAATGTCGGTATGATGCACTCAATTATACCTAATACTACTAAAGATGCTCTGAAGGACTGCATACCAGCTAAGCTTGGTGGGGGCTGTACCAAAGTTTCTAAGATGGAGGAGGGAAAGAATTCCAAAACCGATGCAAGTAGTCTGCTTGCAGTGAAGTACAGCTGTGTCGGGCCTTGGTCCTGTTGTTTGTAAAAACGCTTGCATGCTTACAATAACTTTTCTTACACTAGAGTAATGTTTTCTTGACTAGGCTGAAAATCTTGTATGTAAAATAGTTATCCTACTTGGTTTTAAAATAAGTTATTGAACCTTGCAGAAGAATATAGAAGCGCTGCTTCCCCCCACCAATGTGCTTATAATGTTCTTAAGCCCCAGGGAGAATGCCCTCAGTCATTAAGACTTGCACAGTCAGCATTTTGTCCTTTTCCTCTTTAGTTATTCATTTATAGCCTGCCTGGCTTGCAGTGGATTACAATATATAAAAGCAAGGCAGAAAGTCGCAGACATACCATAAACACTGCAGAAAATGGATTACCAAAGTATGAAAGGTAGCAAAAGCAAGATAATGCATGTGAAGAACAATGAACTAGACTACAGTCTTATGCCCTTCTCTAGTTAGTAGTAGCCAGCTATCAATACTAGAGTCCTTTGTCTATATTACAAACTTTCTTGAACCTCTGGCTGTTCAAAATAACTGACTTCTCCTTTTGTAAGCATTAATGCATTATCTTTCTCTACCTTTAACTTTCCTGAAATCTGAGAACTAAACCTTCTGCTGGAATATCTGTGAACAAGCTAGTTGTGCTCATGGGACCAGAGATTTTAATTGCAGCTGACCCAGAGCTGTTTGAGTTGATGAAATGCTGACTTGTTAGAAGAGAGTAAGGGCAACTTTTAGAATCTTCCATCTGCTTATTTTCAGGTTCCATTTTTGTCTCCTCTAGAAGGCCACATATACCTGAAGATTAAATGTCAAACAGATTCTTGTGTGGAAGAGAGAGGGTTTTTGGTAAGCTGTCGCTACATGTATACACTTGTCAACTCTATATTCTTTCTGTGATGCTAAGGCTGATAATAATCTTGAAAGTTGGCTGCCAGCACAAGTGAGCTGACAATTTAAGCAACTTTGGCTTTTTGAACAAATCGTTTCATTTCCCCATGCTGAAAGACTAAAATATCACGTGCAAGCCAGGGATCCAATCTGCTATTTAATCCTGCTTTGAACTCCTGGTTTGTAGGAAAGAGAAGAAACTATAGTTTGTTTTAGATGTATGGTTTTCCATGAAAAGCAGAAGTCTTTTCATTGAGCCATGCACAGAGACAGTAAACCTGAGGATTCTCTAGGCTTGTTCCCAGAACTGACAAATCATGGTTTGCTTTTTCTATGCTTATTCTGCTGACACCTTGATCTGCCCAGCTCCTGTTTAATTATGTTAATAAATTTACAAATCTTAATTAGTAATGTAGAATGAGATTCTAGATGGTAGCAGTCTCTCCTGATATGTAGGGCTTACTAAAGCTGCTTTCTTTCCCTGTGCAGTAGGGAGGGGGCCCTTTTAACAGCATTGTGACTCCCTGGGTGATGCAGCAGGCTCAGAATAAATCTCAAAACTCACATAATAACAGATATTAAAAACCTTATCACAGTTGCTAGATCAGAATTGGTGGTTTTAGATGACTATTGTTGAATCCAGAAGATGGCACTGTTTCTAATGAAAAATATTGACCGGTACCAGCAATGACTAGTAATTCCTAAATCAGTGGCACTTTATATCGAAGCATTCCGATGTGCTAAAGAAGTATATTTGGTTATGTATTGTCGAAGGCTTTCACGGCCGGAGAACGATGGTTGTTGTGGGTTTTCCGGGCTGTATTGCCGTGGTCTTGGCATTGTAGTTCCTGACGTTTCGCCAGCAGCTGTGGCTGGCATCTTCAGAGGTGTAGCACCAAAAGACAGAGATCTCTCAGTGTCACAGTGTGGAAAAGATGTAGGTCATTTGTATCTACTCAGGAGGGGTGGGGTGAGCTGAGTCATCCTGTAAGAGTTTCCCAGGGTGTGGAATGCTAATGGCGGGAGGCTTCACTGAACCTCCTCAGGATACAGTGAAGCCTCCCGCCATTAGCATTCCACACCCTGGGAAACTCTTACAGGATGACTCAGCTCACCCCACCCCTCCTGAGTAGATACAAATGACCTACATCTTTTCCACACTGTGACACTGAGAGATCTCTGTCTTTTGGTGCTACACCTCTGAAGATGCCAGCCACAGCTGCTGGCGAAACGTCAGGAACTACAATGCCAAGACCACGGCAATACAGCCCGGAAAACCCACAACAACCATTATATTTGGTTATGGTTTTATAAACTGCTTTCTTAAAAGAGAAGCAGGGAACATTAAGACATTAAGAGTATGGAAAGTATAGGAGAATGACATTGCAGTGTTATCTAAAGGATGCAGGTTTAGTGGCAGTAAGTTGAATAGAAGCAGCAAGAAAAGTTATAATTGTTTGGGTTATTAAGGTTAGAGGTCAGGAACACACTTAAAGCAGAAAATTTCCAATTAAAACTAACTTTTCCTGCCCTCTTTAGACTATGTTTGAAGACGTTAGTGGGTTTGGAGCTTGGCATCGGCGTTGGTGTGTGCTCTCTGGTAACTGCATCTCTTACTGGACTTACCCAGATGATGAAAAGCGAAAGGTAACTACAGTTTTAAAACTCCTTAAGTTCTAGATTAATGTTGGGGTTGGAAGCTCTTTCAGTTCTGTGGTTGCCTGAAAGCATAGGCAAGTAAACACTTCATTACTATAATAAGCAATTTCAAGAAGATCTGTACATTAATGGCTACTAGGAAGACTCACGAGACTGGAGCAAATCTCTCTTCCTATGCAGATTTTCTAAGGAGGCAGTGAATTGCTAGAAATGAAATTTATAGATGGTACCTCTTTTCCAATACTAGAAATAAGTAACTGCTTTGTTGTTGTATTTGGACACTTTTGACTTTCAGCATCCAATAGGATCGTTAAACCTGGCAAACTGCACTAATCGTCAGATTGAGCCAGCCAACAGAGAGTTCTGCGCTCGGCCTAACACTTTTGAACTAGTTACTGTCCGGCCACAGAGGGAGGATGATAAGGAAACACTTGTTAGCCAATGCAGAGACACACTCTGTGTTACCAAGTAAGTAGACAAAGAACTGGAGATGAAAGTAATATTGAAATGGTATAGGACTCCCACCCAGTTATCCTGTATGATCAAGGGAATGAAATCAGATTGTCGGCACTGTAATAGAATAAAAGGCTATTATGCTCATTTCTGGTGGGAATGCTCTAAAGTAACAGTCTTCTGGCAAATGATATTGGGAAAGGTGAAGGGGCTTTGCGATGCTGAGATAAATTTAAATGGGGAGATATTATTTATAGGCATCTGGGGGAATAATAAAGTACAGAAAAATAGACAGCACTTGTTAAAAGCCATGATTATAGCTGCCCATGCTGTAATAGCGTATGGATGGAAAGATGGAATTGGTATCTATATGAATGGATCCAATCAGACATTTTATCGATACTAAAACAGGATAAGAGATGGGAAAATAAGACGTTAACGATAAGGAAGAAATGGTCTAGATACATAAGATGGGTAAGAGGAGGAGAGACCAACCAAATTATATTAACGAAACTCCAAAGAGTGTGCTCATGGTTAAAGATATAAAGCAGATGATTCTTATGGTTGTTCCTCTTGGGTGGGGGGAGAAAAGGGAAAACAAGCTTGTATCGGATGTATGGATAGCTAAATTTATTCTATATGTACATGAAGTATAGATTGTATGTGGAGGCAATATTAATGCTTATATCAGTACAATAAAAAAAGTAGACAGAATCCTACTTAACCTCCTTTTAACCTTATACTCCATTTTCCTCAGTATCTGAGTATATTAAAGAATAATTTAGTCATTTAAACAATTGCTTATTTGGACAATAGGACTCATACCTACGTTTTCTGTTCTGCATTGAGTTTGAGTTGGGAGTCCGATACTGCAGATCTTTCTTCTGTGTGATTGCCAGGGTATTTCTAGTCAACAGTTTCACTGGTAATATCTCCCCATTTCGTCCATATTCAAAGATGCCTGAATTAATACTCAATAGTTGCATTTTCTCTCCCTTTAAGGAACTGGTTGTCTGCAGATACTAAAGAGGAGCGTAATCTGTGGATGCAAAAACTAAACCAAGTTCTCATTGATCTTCGCATGTGGCAGCCTGACGCTTGCTATGTTCCTATTGGAAAGTCTTGAAGCGTGGGAAAGCTCCACAGCAAAGCTTGCTTATGAAGCCAAAGGCAGACTGTATCACTACTTAATGCGGACTTTTGTATAAGGTCTCGTTGGATTCTGTATTACACTTCATGCTTTAAAGTGTGGACGCGGGTGTGTTGTATTGCACTCTTTGCTGCGTTTAGAGTTCTAACTCTTTTCTAGCATGGGAGTATGGAAGCTGTTTTTAAGCTCTTCTTGACTGTGCAAAATATTTATATAATACCTTGCAATCTATAGTTCCGTACCCCATTAAAATATCAGTTTCTGTTAACTAAACAGGGCTTGGTTTATTTCAAAGGCTGAAGAAAGTAGCAAAGGCAAAAACAACAACTGAGCGCTTTATCTTACACAAGGTTTTCTGTATTGGGATGTGTCTAAGTTTTCTGATTAGTAGAGAGCTGAAGCAGGAACTTCATTGCTTTATATAATAAACGTTTCTTAAACTCATTAAGGATTTTGGAAGAAACCTTCTGGTAGTTAACATTCGGCATACTAGACTCTAGTAAAAAAGTCTTGGATATGGACAATGTAGAAAAGTCATAGATCCTGGTAGGCAAATAAAGTTAAATAGAGATTGAATTAGTGCATTGTATTGCACATAATATGGTTTACAGGTGTGTTCAGTTACGCAACATGTTGCACATTTTCCTAGAAAACAAGCATTTTGGATATTTTTCTTGAAGCTGCTCTTTTTTAAAAAAAAAATTCTCACTTTCCCTAGCCATATTCAACTTGCATTGCATAGTTTGAATGAATTAAAGCTTCCACTTATCTTTCAACACTAGGAAGCCATATGAATATCATGTAGACTGTAGAGCTATTAAGCACTCAGGGTCTATAGATTTTTTTATAACTGAGATGTCTGTCAGTGCAAGTAATCTTGGTTGATTAGTGCAGTGGCAAAGTTCCTCAGATAAGCATCAGATGCGCAGCTTTCACAAGTGCTTTCTACTGGGTACCACAAATGCTATGTTGCTGCTGTGCATGCATTAAAATAGCAGCAGAGCACTTCCTCTAAACTGTTGCTTTAAATGCTTAGACACTAACACTTTAACTGCCCTTTTTTGTATGACAGTTGCTTTTTTCCTGATGTTTATAATCAATTCCACAAAAATAAATGTTTAAATGTATCAAAGGGATTGTCTGCCAATAATTGTCTGCCGTAGTATGAAATGTAAAGTTTTGGTTCATGAATATTTGTTTTGTTAAAATGTTTATATACACTTTTCTGACAAGCGCTCAGATTCATGCTTTGGAATGTAGAGTCTAGAGGTTAACAGCCCTGATCCAAGCTTATGCTGACTTGTCTTCATTCTCTGTATTCTGGATGCAGTGTTACACCTTATCAGAGACTGACGCTATGGTAGAATTCATTCAGAAGCTCCCATTGTACTGGTATGCTAAGAGTACAGGTGGAATCCATAGGTCACTGCCCACTGCTGTAACTTATTTTTGATAGTTGGCAGGGCCGAGGTGTTAAATGGAAGAAGTATAAGGCCTTCCCTACAGCATACCCACCACACTCGACACATCCAAGCTTTCCCTTTCAGAGTGTGGGAGAAAGAAGTACCCACTTTTCTAGAGACCCACCAAGAATGGATTTTCTGTTCTTTCCCTCTAAGGTAAAAACCACAAAGGATTGCAGTCTTCGGAGCAGGACACTAACAAAAAAAGGCCTAGCCATTAGTAGTTATAAGAATAATAATCTTGCAATGTTGTATACAATTTTCAGTGATTTAGTTTAAAAACAAGTAGACTGCAGTAAATAGCATTTGATTACATTACTTAACAGCAATTAACTTCTGTTCACCAATTAACTTTACATGTGTAATTGGATATGACAACATACATCCTATATCTAACCCTGATCTTTTTTTTACCTGTTAAAATTATCATCAAGGAAGGAAAATGACAACCTTTTGAGTGGCTGTTTCAGCTCCACCTAATCCTCACTCTTACAAGGGTTAGTCTGTGCATGGGCTAATTAAATGGGTTCTGTTTGATTGTTAATCAGAAACTGATTAGGAAGAATGTACTAGAAGAGCTACTTAATGTCTGCCATCATTCTGAAAGGCGTTTGATTAACAGCTGGTCACCAATGAAGGAAATCATGGATCCAAATATCTGAGATACTGAATATAAAGGGGAACAAATAGCTGTTCTGGGTTCATTCTGGTGCCTGAAGTAGATACTAGTTGCTAAACAACCATTAATTTACTATTTTGCCAAACTCATTGTAAAAGTACAAGGTGTCCGGGGTCCACAACCCAGCTCCTGGACTTACCTGGAGAAAAGGACGGGAGACCCCCAGGAGACATCCACCCAGCTGCTTCCACAGGCATGTTTCCAGGGGGCTGGAACAGTCACAGTACCCCAGCAGCAAAGCCAGGGGGCTGGAGCAGCCTCAGCACTGCAGCAGCAGAGCCAGGGGGCTGGAACAGGCACAGCACCCCAGCAGCAGAGTCAGGGGGCCCAGAGGCTCCAGGGAAGGCAACACAGTCAGCAAGTGTGGGAGGGGAAGAGCCAGAGGGGGAAGGCTGCCAGGGAAGGGCAGCCCAGATGCCGGCTGGAAGGGCACCTCGTGAGCAGAGGCAGAGACGGCCAAGGCGTGGCACCTGGAAAGGCCCTGCCAGCCCAGTCCTGCAGGGAAGGTTAAAGGAGAATGAGGGAGGGAGAGAAGAAGGCACACCCAGAGGATGCCTCACCTGGGACACCTTTACATTCAGCCCCACCCTGCTAGAGAGGAGTTAATGAAAGAGAAGGAACACCTGAGAGCAGACACAGCTGGGCAGCCTCAGGAGAGAGAAGGAGCTTGGAAAGAAGGGCGAAGGCAGCCAAGGGAAACCCTATAAAAGCTGTCTCAGGAGAGCATTCAGGGTGGGTTGATTGAGTAGGAGTGATGGAGTGGAGGTGGAGTGGAGCAGAACGAGAGCAGAGGCAAGGAGGAAAGTTGGTGGAGGAGGAGGAGATGGCGGAGGTCAAAGGGGATGAGTGGCGCAGGTTGAGCAGGCCAGCAAGTGGACTGAGAGGGAGTCTGGGTGAGGTATACCGCCCCTCCTTCCACAGAGCAGGGTCCTGCAGCATCCCTGGCACCCATTTGACGTCAGGGCTGGCCATGATGGGGCCCCGCCCAGTGGTGGCCGCCGCAAGCCCTGACACAAGGATAGCTGGTAAAAAAATATGAAAGCTAATTTTGAATTAAAACACAGAGACCCCGAGAACGCAGCATGACAAGTTAGTGAGAACTAACAATTGTGCCAATTTGTCGAAGACGGACAGAAAATTGTAAGCAAAACGAGAGACATTAAATGAAATTTACTAACTTGAAACTTTAGAGGTGCTCCTGAACAAATGAAAAGGAAAACCTAGTTGAAAAGCTTTTGGATTACTTGAGTTTTGGCAGTTGTTCACAGTAGGATCTGCCACAGCATTTGGAATCAAAACGTGTTTTGAGATGTTTCTTGGTCTCATCATAAGCAGTTTTATGGTAAGAATGGAATGAAACAAAGAGTGGAAGGACGAGCTAGATGAACAACAGTTACGGTAAGCGAAACCTGTTTTTTGTTGTGGCTTGCATCCAGGCACCATTGAGAGAATTTTACTTTCAAGTAGAAAAAGGCAGCAAATGATGCTTTAACAGGAACGGTCACTTAAATCAGGGTCCCCAACCTTTTTGAGCCTGCGGGCACCTTTGAAATTCTGAGACAAATTGGTATGCACAACCATGAAATGGTTGCTGCAGGAGACCGAGCCAACCACTCAATGTCAGGAGTGAGATTGTACTAACTCTAATAGCAGCTTGTCAGCATTTCAGGCAGAACCTCTATTAACAGGATACCTTTTAAGTTGAACATTGTTTAACAGTATTTTCTTGTATATCCAGCTTACTTTCAATCATACAGTAGGACCCTTGTGTTATGATGGCAGCTGCTGCTGAAGCTACTTCTAAAAAATTTGCTCAGGCAATCAGATCTCCAATGTCCAATCAGAAGCCTTGCTGGACACAAGTCCCACCTGACCCTGCACACTTTCTAAAAACACTTGGCAGGTGCTATGGGTACCACATTGGGGCTTTAGAATGTGTTTCTCAGAAGTGAATGGTTGGTGGTTAGAAACTGCAACACAGCCGTTGTTTAAATGCACTTGACAGAATTTTGAGATCAATCTTCTATTAGGAGACTATCACAGTTGGTGGTAGGGGACCAGCACTAAGTGCTACACTCCCTATGCAAAAAGGAATCTAGACTTTGCCATTATGGTTTTTGGAGATGTACATCTTCTAAATAAGAAAAATACTTAAAGCTATTAAAACTGTGATATATATTCAACCTCAAATGTGTAAAAGAAATGAATGTGACAATGAAAATTAACCTCTTTTATACATAATAGACTGACTAGAATTTCAAGATAAATGGAAAGCTTTTTTAATTATATAGCTGAAAACTGAGAACAAAATTAATCTAACAAAGAGAATGATAGGAATTAGGTAATACATGTCTATAGCAAAATGTTATTAATTGATAAAAATTAGATATGAAGACAGATGGTAAAAAGAGTAAGATATTTAAATAGAATTGAAATATTAAAGGTAGCTTTAAGTAAGCTTCATTTAAATGTATGTATGTAGTTTTTATCTTAGCTTTATAGGATTATAGTGTACATTTTATGTCTGTTTGGGAAATGACACAATATATAATCCAAAAATGTGTAAAAGAATAGCGATTATCTTTAGCATAACTTTTTTGTTAAAAATGTAAATAAAGAGGGTGGCAGATGGTAATACTTACAACCTAAATCTTGGGTCAAAATTAAGAACTTACACAGGAAGCCTGGTGTAGATGGTCGGCCCTCAGAAGAGCATAAAAATGTTAGCTGATTAACGAGTCTATGTACTATCAAGTCTGATCTAAATTATGTAGGCATGAAAAATTAATAGTAATTCCTTTAGTTTATTATAGCATTAAGTCGACAGATTAAAGACAAAAATGCTATTATAGCAAGATAATTAGACATAAACCAACAGTGTTCTTATTTTTTATTTTTCAGATGTAGAAAAGGCAATACCCAACTAGATTGGCCTTATTTAATAACTGTCAATCTGAGCATTTCCAGCTAGGACAGAAGTCAGTGACATTGTATATTTACGAAGATAAACCACATCAAAATTCAGAGCAACCTGTCAATAAAGAGCCAGAATAAGAAATATGTAGGTTTGGCTCCAACCAGCTTCTATGCTGAAGAAAAAAAGGAGAGGTACACTTTGACCACCGAAAAGGCTATGCTGGGGATCATAGGACCTGCATGTACAAAAGCCATGTGGACTTTTTGTAGAGAAGGGAATTGGTCAAGATTCAATGATGTTACTGATGACTGACATGTTGATTAATAATCTATGCTGATTGTTGTTTGCCCTTTATTAGGAAGCACACAGATGAAGTCTCACAGTAAGTAATAAGTATGCACAGGATCACCAGGCATGATTATTATAGCGCACTTGTATAAATATGCACAAGGTTTGCGCTTGGGTTGCTGGCAACTGTTCACTTTTCTCTTTTTGTAAAGCATCACTGGGAAGCCGTTTAATTCAATGAAAGTCTTTTCATTCTACTTCCTTCACATACTGGTTATTCAGGCATTGCACCAACCCCTCCGATATACCTTAAGATTTTATTTTTAAAGAGTCATATTTGGTTCTAGGTTTCAAGTTAAGGTTGCATACAAATGCCAGAGCTCAGCAGATGGCCATATTTCCCAGTAGACTTTTTTTGGTTATCCTGCATCTAAAAGTAATTTCATTATTAGATAAATAGCCAAAATTAAGACTGGAATTTATGCAGCATAGTACACTTAGAAAGTGCAGCAGAACTATCTAAACATAAAAGCACATGGAGAAGTGGGCTTCCCTAAAATCATGAAATTACCAGACAGCACACTAGTGCCTATAAGTATAACTCATTTGGTTAAACCAAAGGGATTGAAAAAGAAAAAATGAATTAAATGATATGGCCTCATGCTGTACCAAGAGAAAAGGAGATAACATACTTGACAAGTCACACCCTCTTGCAGGCAATCTGTCTCTGGTACAAAGTGAATCCTTTACCTCCTTTGACAGCCATCTCTTTTTAATGAGTAATGTTATAGTGAAATGCAACAGGTAATGTTTATGCTATGCTGAGATCCTGAAAGATGATCACACATCTGTTTTATGAAGAAGCATTGATTAAAATGAGCTGCATAGCTCCAATTTTCCAAGGACCATCTTTTTACTCTTGTGAAAATATATATTTCTTATTGTGAAAACAAGGTCACTTCCATCAATTCTCTGACCAAATGGGAGACAAATTTGGGCTGCAGCAAGAACTACAGAAAGTTTTGATCTAACTTTTTAAAAAAAATTATAAGTGGTATTTATTTTTATTAGTGGTACTTAACATGATAGAGATTAAACTGTGCTAATCTCATGTACAATGATCGCTGTAGATAGCAATCGGAGTAGTCTTTTTTGGACATGTTCATTTATAGAAACTTGAAGACAATTGTGATAATTGACTTTGGTCGGTGAGTCCCACAGGAGTTTCCCTGACCGCTTCTTGACTGCCCCACGACACTAAAGTACCTGGGTGAATTTTTTAAAAAATTAGGAGATTGAATCTGGGCCTGAGTAAAACCTACCAAGGCTATGTTGATAACTGAGGGATAGTAAGATAAACTGACAGGATCAAGATGTTTTATTGTTTAAAACAGGGGACACACACCCAGAAATGGGATATGTATTAAACAATCATGACCCGTAGGGAGTTGGGTGAAAAAAAATCCCACCGTGAAAAATGTAACTGCATGGATTTGCAATTTGGTGGTACAAGCAGTAAGAGAAATTTCATCTCTCTGATTGGGTATGTTAGATCATTGATAAAGCTGTTTTAGGATGCCTCGTCTCTATGGTTTCCGAAAGCGTGGCTTGGTGATTCCAGTGTTGGCTTTAGTGGATGGGGGGCGTTTGAGAGCGGCTGAGGAATGCTTGTGGCCTTTTAGGCCGCTTCCGCCGCCTCCAGAATGTCCGCCATACCACCTAACCGTTCCCAGACCGGCAGAGTCAACCAGTTCGGGAACAAGTACATCGAGCAGTGCAAGCCCCTCACGCTCGAGCAGACCATCAATCTGTATCCACTGACAAATTACACCTTTGGGACCAAAGAACCCGTTTAGGAGAAAGACAATTCAGCCGCTCCAACACATGAGGGAGGAATTCGACAAGATTGGAATGCAGCGGACCATCAAAGGGGTGCTGATTGTGCACAGACACCACCTGCCTTGTGTATTGCTGTTGCAGTTGGGCACAACTTTTTTCAAGCAGCCTGGAGGTGAGCTAAAGCCAGGAGAAGACGAAGTAGAAGGTCTCAAACGTTTAATGACGGAGATACTGGGCTGTTAGGATAAAGTGCAGCAAGCCTGGGTCATTGATGACTGCATTGGTAACTGGTGGAGGCCAAATTTTGAGTCCCCGCAGTATCAGTATATTCCAGTTCATGTTACGAAACTGAAAGAGCACAAAAAGCTCTTGGTTCAGCTTCAAGAAAAGTCTTTGTTTGCTGTCTCCAACTATTACAAGCTGGTAGCTGCTCCGTTGTTTGAGCTTTATGACAATGTGCCAGGCTATGGACCCATGGTCTCCAGCCTTCCCCAGCTTTTGAGCAGGTTCAATTTTATTTACAACTGAATTTCCGTATACCTAAAGGGCGTGGCAGAAGCTATCTCTGTGAGAACAGCTTCAAAATGCAGACGGACATGTGACACAAGTATATATTGTTTTAAATTTTCCTCTCTTCCCTTCCTTGGCTCCCCAACTTTCTACCACCTGAATAGGAAAGTGAATCTTGACTTTAGATAGTGGAATGATGAGTGTAGTTGCATTTTAATAACCTATGTTGTAATAGTTGCTTGTTTTTTTAAAAGATAAAGCTGTTTTAGCAGTTATGTATCAATCAGCTGTTTACATTCCAATGTAGTGGTGGTTGTAGAAAGTGCTGTCAAGTCATAGCTGACTTAGGGGAGTCCCTGGTGGGGTTTTCAAGAGATGGTCGGCCATTGCCTGCCTCCACAAACCTGGCCTTCTTTGGAGGTCTCCCATCCCATTACTAACCAAGGCCAACTCTGTTTAGCTTCTGAGATCTGATGAGATCGGGCTTGTCTGGGCTATCCAGGTCAGAGCTTACATTTCAATACCCCTAAATAAAGCCTTGATTAGGAACCTGTCCAATATGGGGGGGGGGGGTCATTTTCTAGGCAGGCTTAGTATATATAAATACAACAGTCTGTTGCAATTTATACACTGGACCCAGCAAACCCTTCTGAAATCCTCTAACGCCTTTTATACTCTTACTCAGACAAGGGAACTTAACCAAAGATATGACACTTTTACAGATCTGTGATCCATATTCCTGTTATATGAATCTGTTAATAACCATTCTCTCTCACTTCCAAAATGCTTGATTTTAACCCTTTTTCCAGTACTCAGCTCCTATTGGCTGGTAGGGAGCACCACTTTTGTTTGGTCCTAAATTGAGCTCTGCTTGTCACAATATAATTAAGGAAATAACCTTAAATAAAGGGACACCTAGTGGTAGAAAACAGCCCTATTGCACTATTTTGAAGGAGCTGTGGACAATATAAGCTAGTGATTCAATTTGTTAATTGAAACAAAAATGCTTACAGTTTCATATTAGCAAAAAATGTGAGGTCCCCCCGCCCCGCCGCCCCAGTGTGAGTGGTTCAAATATATATGAATGGCTACATTAAGGTCAAGATTACCTTGCTATTGATAAAGAACACTGGTTTATAAGTGAGGTGGTAATTTTTCATAATATACTGGAATAAACAAAAGCTGCACACATTTTTAGAAGTGGTATTTTAATATTAATCACACCAGAGCCAAAATAGCCTAAAAAATAATGAGTTCTTTTAAACCTGATTGAATTGGATCCCTTATGCCAGGTAAGGAAACTTCTTTAATTATACGCACAGAATTTGAAAGCGTTTCACTGATGTTGGATCATGTCCAGTGTGTGCCCTTAACCCTCTTTCCCATCCATTACATTGGTTCTCATTAATTAAAACCCACACTCTGAAAGATGGGTTAATTGAAGCTTTAGGTGATTAATCAACCAATCTGCTTATGTAGCATATTAGGGCGGCAAGCTTTTATCAAACAATGTGCTATAGTGACAGAGATGCAGTGTGCACAATTATAAAGCACACAGAAAAGCTGTTTAATCAGATTATGTAGTGAAATCATACCAAAGAAAACCAACTGGGAGCATACTTGAGTTAAGCCTATGCATTTGTCCACAGTAGAAAATGCAATTGTGTGGATTTGCGAATTGGTGAGTTAAACAGTGGGGAAAATTTTCATCTAGCTGATTTAAAAAGCTGTTTGGCCACTTACGTACTGGTCAACTCTTGATGTTCCAGTACTATTTATTTATTTATTTATTTACTTATTTATTTACAGTCTGCCTTTCTCACTGAGACTCAAGGCAGATTACATAGCGTGATATTAGTACAATCAGTATCAAGGACATTTCCATATAGTATCAAGGACTTTTCCACAACAACCTCATAGGATTTTACAGGGGTCATTTCGTACAAAAAGAGCTGGAGGAACTCATTAGCATAATTCATTAGTATATGCCACACCTCTTGACATCACCGGAAATGTGTCATTAGCATACCTGATTTGCATATACCACACCCCCTGACATCACCTATCCTGGCTGTTTTGGACCCAATCTTGGCCATTGAGGGCTGAAATTGGGCCCAAAATGGCCAAAAGGGGCTGAAAATGGCCGAAAAGAGACCCAAAATGGTCAGGATCAGGCCACTGCTGAGCGGGAAAGTGATCCACCACCAGTCAGAGGCCCGATCCGGGCCGTTTCAGCCCCAATCCAGGCTGAAATGGGCCCCAAATGTCTGAGAGTCAGGTGGGTGGGGTCACCTGTCATGTGCCCTTTTTTGGGAACTACCGGAACTGCGTTCCTGCACGTTCCCCCTCAAAATGAGCCCTGGGATTTTACAAAGACGCAGCATTAGCAAGGATCTAATACAGAACTGAAGAATTGCTGAAACAGAACATAATTAATTCTAAGACTGACATTAGATAACATGAAGCACAGGTAATATAGTACGTATTTGAGCAACAGATAATATGCAAGGTAACGTGGTGGTGAAGTCTATGGTCCCTAAATAAAGGCTTGCTTAGGAAGAGGTAGGCAAAATTTGTGGCCTGTGTGCCAGAAAAAACACGTCTACTTGTGAAGAGGTTAGCGTACTGGCAGACGAAAGGGGAGGGGATACACAAGAGTAAACTTGACCCGTACACCCAGAGGAGGAGTCAAACCCTCCCCCTGGCATTGCTAATGCCACAAGCATCAGCCCTGGACCTGGCTGGTAGACGCATAGGTCTGGGAGGCCATGACTGGCATAAGCCATACCTGTTACCTTCATGCATGCTGCTGCTGCCAGTGCCTCAGAAGCTCAGCTGGGCTGTTTGAGTGGAGAACTGGCCAGGCAAAATGGTTTTGCATGTTACTGTTTGACATATATACCAGGGGATGCCGTCTCCTGGCCTAGCATCATTTTGTTGGGGTGAGTATTCTTCATTATAAAAGGTGGATTGCCAGTGACTTCAGCACTGAATTCAGTATCCTCCTTGATCTTTGAATACTGCTGCAATCTGGTTGTTGAACGGATTCACTTCTCCAAGGACGTGAGGCCATTCATGGAGTATCTTCTCCCAGAAGATTCTTGCCAGAAGTACAGAGGCAATCTAGAGGAAGTCAAAAACAGACACTGTGTACAAAGCCAGGAAGCATTTCATCTGCTCAGTGCTGGAGTGTCACACTTCTGCTATGGTCTGCAAAACAACTAGGAAATTCTCGTATGGCCATGAATGTAATTATCTAATAATGGCAAAAATTTGGCTCCTAACTACTTGGCTGATATTTGTGCAGCCATGATGTGACAGCTATAGCTAGAACAATAGGAGAACAGTTGCTGGATTTCACCAAGAAAAACATAGACGTTGTCTTTGCACGCAGAAACAGGGCTAGTTCAGCCCCATAGCTAGACATGCCACAAAGGGAGTCTAGAACAGAACCACTTTGGAGAGAGGCATGAAACAGGAATAAAAACAGGGTTTCTCACCTGTAACTGTTGATCGTCGAGTCTCTTCTGTGCAGACACACATTGGGACTGCGCAGGCGCAGGCCAGCCGCGGAAAAGATTTTTCTAGCTCTAAGAGATGTGAGGGGGACGTTCGGATCCACCGCGCATGCGCGCCGGTGTTCCCGCCAATTTTGAATGCATATATATCCGAACGTCCCCGGCATTCCCTCAGTTCACCTGAGCCGCCGGAGAAACAATGGAAGAAACCAAGCACTCACAGCGGGGCAGGCGGGAGGGAATGTGTGTCTGCACAGAAGAGACTCGACGATCAACAGTTACAGGTGAGAAACCCTGTTTATCGTCTTCGTCCTTCTGTGCAGCCCCACATTGGGAGAGTAACTAGCATCTCACCAATGGGGGCGGGTGTGAGTGTCTACTTGAACAAGGACTGCAGGACAGCTGTGCCCACAGCCGAGTCACGTCGTGCATGCACATCCACAGAATAGTGCTTGATGAAAGTGTCTGCAGTGGACCATGTCGCAGCTTGGCAGACGTCCCGGAGCGGCACTCCTCGTAGGAAGGCAGCAGAAGCAGCTTGCGCTCGAGTGGAATGAGCGGTAACCAACAAGGGACACTGGACTCCAGCATGCTGATAGCAAAGTTTAATCGTAGACACAATCCAGCGAGAGATGGACTGGGCAGAAGCAGGTGAGCCCTTGCGAGGGCCAGAGTAACACACAAACAGGGCAGGAGACTTCCTGAAACATTTGGTGCGGTGCAAATAAAACAATAAAGCACGCTTTACATCCAATGTGTGTAGTGCTCGTTCCCCTGGGGATGAAGGTGTTGGAAAAAAGGAAGGGAGGAACACCTTTTGCTGTAGGTGAAACCTTGAGACTACCTTGGGCAGAAACTCCATGCTAGTGTGGAGCATGACAGTACCAGGGAAAAACTGCAGGAAGGGAGGGTCACACCGCAGGGCAGACAGCTCCCCAACACGCCTAGAGGACGTGATTGCTACCAGGAAAGCCACCTTCTGAGTGAGCAAAGGTAGGGGACAAGAAGATAGAGGCTCAAAGGGCTGGAGCATCAGCCGGGAGAGAACCAGGGAGAGACTCCATTGCGGAATGGGATGGGCCCTAGGAGGGAAGGTCTTGAACAGGCCCTTCAGGAACTGCTTGGAAAGCCAGTGAGTAAAAACTGTCTTCCCATCAATCTGCTCATGGAAGGCAGAGATTGCAGCCATGTGGACCTTAACACTGGAAAACGCAAGGCCCTGGGAGCAGAGTTCCAGGAGGTAGTCCAGGATGACAGGAAGCGGGCAACTAAAGGGAGAAACCCCCTTCAGGGCCAACCACCGGGAAAAACGTGACCACTTCCTCTGATAGGACAACCTGGTGGACGGTTTCCGGGCATTCAAGATCACCCCAAGCACTCCAGAAGAGAGGCTCACTCCCGGGTGCCCAGAAGCCAGGCAGTCAGATTCAGTACAGCCACATCGTGATGCCACACCCCGTCCCTGGTTAAGAGGTCCGGGGCGTGAGGCAGGGAGAGGCATCGCCCCTGGGACAGGGAAAGTAAAAGGGGGAACCAATCCTGGCGAGGCCACCGAGGGGCAACGAGGATACAGTGGGTTCGGAAGGCCCTGACCCTGGAAAGAACCTTGTACAGGAGCGGGAAGGGCGGGAAGGCATAAAAGAGCCCTGGGGACCAAGGTATTTGGAAGGCATCCCCTAGGGAGTGGCGGCCAATGCCGGCCCGGGAGCAGAACAGCGGGGCCTGTTTGTTGCGGGCAGTGGCGAAGAGGTCGACCAACGGCGTGCCCCATGTGCGGAAAACCTGGTCGAGGTAAACCCTGTTTAGGGACCACTCGTGCTGAGGCAAAAACACCCTGCTCAGCGCATCCGCCGAGGTGTTGAGATCCCCGGCAATGTGCACGGCTCTGGGAAGGACGTTGTTGACCATGGCCCAATTCCATAGAGTCGTTGCCTCCTTGCAGAGCTTGAGCGAGACCGTCCCTCCCTGCTTGTTGAGGTAGTAGCAGGCCGTGGTATTGTCCGACAGGACCTGAACCCTCCTGTTCCGAATGGCATCTGCAAAAGAAGCGAGGGAGTAACGGATCGCCCTAAGCTCAAGAAGGTTGATATGCATGGATGCCTCAGATGGGGACCAGATGCCCTGAGCCGAAAGCTGTCCACAGCGCCCCCCCCATCCCAAGTTGGAGGCATCGGTATAAACCGTGACCTCAGGTAGGAAGGGGCCGAAAGGACAACCTTCAGACAGGTTCCCAGGGACAGTCCACCAGGCCAGAGAGCGCAGCACCACCCTGGGGATGGAAAACCTCTGGTGCTGACCCATGGTGAGGGGGTTGTACCTCCGGACAAACCAGTTTTGCAGAGGCCTCATACGCAGGCGCGCAAAGAAAACCACCCCTGTGGTGGAGGCCATAAGGCCCAACAGAGTCTGAACCAAAAGGGCAGTCTGATACCGGCAATGCATAAAATGCCGGGCCAAAGCGGAAAGCCTGGCCAACCGGTCTGGGGGCAGGTAGGCTCTACCCAGCAGGGAATTGAAATGGACCCCAATAAACCTAATGGCCATGCCTGGGGTCAGGATAGACTTATCCCCATTAACCACCAAGCCCAGCCTAGCCAGCACGGACAAAGTGAGGGCAATATGGGCCTGGAGAGAGTCAGGTGAGGGTCCCACCAGGAGCCAGTCATCCAGGTACGGGTAGATAAAGCAACCCTGGGACCGCAGGTATGCCACTACGGTGGCCATGCACTTTGTGAACACTCTGGGTGCAGAGGCTAGCCCGAAGGGCAACACTGTATATTCATACACAGAATCCCCATACACAAACCGCAGGTATTTCCTGTGGCCCTCAAATATAGAAATGTGGAAGTAGGCATCCTTCAGGTCTAGAATGGCCAGCCAGACGCCCACTTCCAGGAGTTCCATGACTCGCGCCAGGGTCAGCATGCGAAACTTCTCAGCCTTCAAATAACCATTGAGGCCTCGAAGGTCTAAGATAGGCCGGGAACCTCCACCCTTCTTATCCACAAGGAAGTATCTGGAATAAAATCCCCATGGGGAAGTAGAGACATTGACCACCCGGACAGCACCTTTGGTAACCAACTCCATAACATTATTGTGTAACACAACATCACAACATGGAGAACAACGGGGAGGGAGAGAGAGAGGGGGTGCATCCGTAAACATTAACTTGTAACCATGGGCCACAATGGACAGGACCCAAGCGTCAGAAGTAACACGTTGCCAACAGGGCAAAAAAGGTCGAAGCCTGTCCAGAAACTGGGCAGCAGAGGAAGCACCCTCGGAGGCCAACGGGGGAGCGTCCAGGCGTAGTCAGAAGACCGAGGGCTTCTGCGCCGAGGTTGAAGGCTTGGGCGAAGAGGGCTGTTGCCTGCCCTTGGACCGGCCGGAGCGCCTGGAAGGGTGACGCTGCTGGGCAGAGTAGGATCGGTGACCGTAGGACTGGCCCGAGAAGAAGCGCCCTTGACGCTGCTGGTAAGGCTGGTAAGGGGTCTGGTAGGATCGGAACCGACCATAGCGATACCTCGGACCCGACGACTGGGCTGAGGGGGCGACCCCGAGGGACTTGGCCGTCTGCTGATTCTTCTTCATCAGGGAGAGGGACTCATCCGTCTTCTCCGAGAAGAGCTGGGGCCCCTCGAACGGGAAGTCCTCCACCTTCGCCTTCTTCTCTGGAGGCAGGGCCGTGGACCGGAGCCAGGCGTGCCGATGCAAGACCACCGAAGTTGCCATCGCTCGCGCTGCAGAGTCGGCGGCGTCCTTGCCAGCTGTCATTTGCTGTTTTGACAGCTTCACGGCCTCGGCTTGGAGGGCCTTAACCAGGTGGCGGCGATCCTCCGGGAGGTCGGAGAGGTAAGAGGACAGCCTCTTCCACAGGAATAGATTATAGGATCCCATTATGGCCTGGAAGTTGGCAATACGGAATCCCAGAGACGCGGATGAGTAGAGTTTCCTGCCCACGCCATCCAGCTTTCTGCCTTCTCGGTCCGCCGGGGCCGACGAGGAACCGGAACGGAACCGAGCCTGACCCTCCTCAGCCACGATCGACGAGGGTTTCGGGTGATTGAAGAGGTACGGGCAATCATCTTGCTTTAAACGGTAGTACCGTTCCACCTTCTTTGCCGTCGCGGACAGGGACGCCGGCGTCTGCCAGAGCGCGAGAGCGTTATCAACAAAATCCTCCACAGGGGGAAACGCCACCGACGCGGGGGACCCGGAATACAGCGCCTCCAGCAGCTTACTCTTGGGCTTGGAGGTCGTGGAGGAGACGTCTATCTCCAGCGCGGCGGCCATCCGCACCATTTGTTCGGAGAATAGCCTGTAATCGTCATTCGGGGACGATGAGCGGGGCCCACCCACGGTGTCATCCGGGGAAGGATCCGAGGCCGCGTCTGAAGAGCACTCCGACGGTGACGCCAGACCTTCATCATCCTCGGAATCCGAAAACTCCGGCGAGGTTTGCGTCGGAACCGAAGACCGGTGAGCGGTCGGGGCCGACGGATAAGTTGCAGGAACCGGCGGTCGCAGAGGCAAGCCCGGAGGTGGAGGAGCGGGTGCTGGGAGCCCGACTGGCTGAGCCGGAACGGAGACCATCGGAACCGACGGATGTTGCAGGAAGGGCAGCGACTGCTGGAACCACGCCACAAAATCCTGCCAGGAGGTCATGTTCCCAACCCCCGCGACCGGTTGGCAAGGGGGCAGAGGAGCAGGCACCGGGGCAGGCCAGCGAAGAGGCATCGGAACCGACGAGGTAGACGGCAGTGGAACGGAGGCCTCTGAAGGCGCCGGGGCGGACGGCAGGGAGCGCTCAAAAGATTGGAACGGTTCCGGGAAAGGCGGAAACGGCATAAATTCCTCGGGAACCGACGGAGGAGGCGTGCAAGGAGGCGACGGGGTGTGGAGACTCACCACATCGTCGGGTATCAGGACTGGTTCGGCCGGAGAACCAGGCAGCACAGTCGGAGCTGGGGACAATGCACGGCCCTTGGCCTTCGACTTCGCCTTGGCCTTCTTGGACGGGGGCTCCGAAACAGCCTCCGGAACCGAAGGCTTGGAGGAGGACTTCGGCTTGGGAGCGGAACGCTTCTTGGCCTTCCGGCTCGAAGGACGATCCCCGGAACCGGAATCAGGTCGGGCCTCCGGAACGGGTTGCCCCGTCGGTTCCGAGGGGAGCGGCTCTGGCGACTTACGAGACGGCGCCGGTGACGGAGCGGCGGAGCGCGGCCTATCTCCCGAAGAGCCCGATGGCTTGGGGGGGAGAAGGTTGGCATCCCACAAGAAGGCACGGAGCCTGGCCTTCCGATCACTCCTTGCCTTCGGAGTGAAGGACATACAAATGGAGCAGCGCTCGACAACATGCCCCTCGCCCAGGCAGATGAGGCAGAGCTCATGGCCGTCCGAATGGGTCATCTTAGTGCCGCATTTATGACACTTTTTAAACAAAGATGTCTGCGACATAATGAACGGTATCTCCCGACAGATGACAAGGGGAAAATACCGACCAGCAGAAGAAACGATCCAAAACTCCGAAGAGACGCTGGAAACGAACGCTAGACAATAAGAACCTTTTCGACGGCGGCGAAAAAGGAACTGAGGGAATGCCGGGGACGTTCGGATATATATGCATTCAAAATTGGCGGGAACACCGGCGCGCATGCGCGGTGGATCCGAACGTCCCCCTCACATCTCTTAGAGCTAGAAAAATCTTTTCCGCGGCTGGCCTGCGCCTGCGCAGTCCCAATGTGGGGCTGCACAGAAGGACGAAGACGATCACAGTTTTATGGCCTTGTATAGATTAGAACAGCCATCTAACCCATATTGATAAATTCTATGTATTGAGGCCCTGGTGTTGAGAATGGCAAGAATGTCTAATTTCACAGAATATGAAGATAGGATTCCGGGATAGATGTATTGGCTGAGGGCCAAAAGACATTCATATGTATGAGAAACTTGTAATCACCAATTTTACATACTTTGTTAAGATAAAATGTAGTAAGAATGAACCAACAATTTTTATATACTTTAAAATATTTCAAATACAGATAACTTTGTCCAGTTTTTGAAATTATAAGATAAGTCAGCAAAGAATGAAGTGGTACAGTTAGTTGTTAGGAGATGGTTCTGATACCCTATAAATATGAGAAGCTGAATTGATGGTGAACTTCTTCCTAGAAAAGGTTCCTTAGCAGTGACCTGCTTATCTTTGGGTAAGATACTTTCTTAGACTCATGTAATTGTTCTCCTTTAATGATCTACGTAGTCATAATGGATGGTATGATTTTCTCTTGATTGAACTGATATTACAAATGCTGAATAATCATATTTTATTAATAAAGGTTTAGAATGGAAGCAGATATTCTGTAATAGTACTACTTGTGCGCTATACCCAGTAATGAACCTAAAACATTATTTGTGGTGCACCTCTTGATTTGACACAGGAAAGCTAAGTAGTAGGGTTTCTTGTGCATGCCTATAGCTGAATCAGGCCTGACCAGAGTTACCCAGAACAATCCTACTAAATAAGAGGCCAGCCGTATTGGCAACAACTCACTTTTTATCTTCGCACAGACACATTGCTGATGACTCTGGCCTCAAGGCCACTGAAACGCCTGCTTGCCGCTGGGAGGGGGCCTGCCAAATTGATGGCCTAAGCTCCCTGCACCTCCCCTCAGTGCCCTCCCGCTCTGGCCTCCAGGCTGCTGTGAATCACCTACTTGCAGCCGGGAGGGGCCCTGCTGAATCAGTTTTCTAGAGCCTATAGTATTTTTTCACACAATGGGTGTTGTTTCTAGTGGTACAATAAATAGATGAAATATAGCTAGATGAATCCTATCTTTTTCAGCTGTGTGGTTTGCTTAGACTGATATTGTTCATACAATCACGTTAGCTTGAAATGAACTGTTTTAGTACTATCAAAGTACAAAAGTGATTTGAAAGGCAGCTCAGTTTCTGCCTAACATACATTTTAAAGAGTACTTTCTCTTATCTAGTTAATTCATGTTTTTATCTGAAGTTTTTGACCCATAATTTTACGCCTTCCATTCCTGCATTTAGGCGGCTTTCTTTTCATATCCAAAGTGGGACTGAGATTCCAATAATTATAAAACTACAAGGCACAAGAAAGCCCTCCATTAAGGACTCCATTAGCGACAAGATGAAATGTTTCTCTCGCACGTCATTTGCACTACTTGTACACAGCTACTTAGGAGACTGTCAGACATAAAGACTGCATCTAAGTGGAGAACAAAAGGTCTGCCGATATATGCCGTTATGAGTTAGCATTGCAGGGATCATAATTCAGTCACCACTGCTACACTATGCTGGAGCTTTCAAATACATATTAGAGGTGTGCATCAAGGAAATTTCCATTTTGGTTCTGAGGGGTTGCGGAATCATTCTGTTCCGTTACTCGTTTGTACCAGGTCAGTCAGTGCTGGCTCAGAATTGATCTTTTGTTTTTGTTTCATTTTCATGAGTTTCTGCCCGTTGTGTGCGCATGCATGCCCTTCTTTTCAAGGAGGTGGGAGTGGGGAAGTGAGGTTCTGGGGCAGCTGTTTTTGCACTCAACAGCACCAAAATCACACAGAAGACTGTCCTCCCTCTAAAGCACTGACCCACTGAATTTGAGATTGGGCTCCTGTGTTTATGGACCTCAAGGAATGCTTGGGGAAAGCTCGTGTCAAGGCGAGTGTTGCGCTGTGCTGTGCACATACATGCACATACTGTTCTTTTTAAGGGGGGGAGAGCTGAGGAAACAAAGTTCTATTTGTGCTTAACCAAAAGTGCATCGTCCAAAACCTTTCAGTTCAATGATTTTCTCCTCAAACACATGAAAACTCACACAACAATGGACCCAAAGAAGGGGGGAGTGTTGGTGGGTGCAAACAATGGCAGGAAACTTACTGCCAAAGCAACACTGGCACAGGACGCTAGCACCGCATGCCATCAGGAAAGCGTTCTATTGCCAACCAGCACAGAGCAGAAAAATAAAAAAACACATTACTTCTTTATGATAGCAAAGCCAATAAATGATTACCTTTAGGCCTTGCTGTTATGCCATGTTTCCCTCTGCCTTGTAATTTCGTTTCCATGATGAGGGGCAAATCCTCATCACCCTAATCTTCTTTGCAGCAGCCTGGAATTTCTTATTTACACCTGCTGGCTGCCGGCCTGTCCTTGCACTGTGTGTAAAAGCACACAGAAAGGGAGGGCTAGAGGTTGTTTTTTTCCTTTATGGCAAGGGAAGTAGAGGGAGGATGGCCCTCTTTCCCCCCTTTTTTTCCTAGTAGAAGTGGGAGACAGGACAGGTTGCTGGATGCCAGTCTTCCTTTTCAATTAAAACTGTTAACCCAGAGTTAATTAAAGACGAAGTGGCAGGAAGAAGTCGACAAGTCTTCTTGCGGTGCCAAAAACAAAACAAAACAAAAAGACTAGATCAGTCCTTCTGTGTAAAATACTGACCTGGAAAAACTTGGGAGTGCGTTGCAATGCACACATCTGCTACCTCCCTGTCATTTAATGCTAGGCTGACAGTTTTAATCATAGAAGCCCCTTTCTGAGCAAGATGAAATTCCTCCTGATGGTCCTTGACCCACTATCTTTGGAGGACTTCTTAAGTCACAGAGACTGGCCCTGGGGCACCATGGTATCTAAGCAAAGGGCAACAGCAGAAGAAGACCACTGGATGGGCATGAACCAGCTCCACATACCTCCTGGTTCTCCTTTAATAATTACTTTTTCTTTCCCATTTTCACCCGAATCTGCATAACATGAGCCTTTGCAGCAGCTGGGGGCTCGGAGGCTGAAGGAGACCCCTCCCTCCTCAAACCCACATGTGCACAGCCATGTTGCCAGGCTAGTCTTTCCTTGCATTGTGTGTAAAAGCACACAAAAGGGACTGGAGATGGCCACGCTGGCACTGATGGCACTATGCCATCTGCTGCTCCCCACTCCCGAGCAAAGCAAACCTTTGATCCCTACAAGCCACTCAATGCCAAATTAATGCCATTACCCAGGAAGAGCTAAAAAAAAATGTACTCATGCATGCCAAGCACACCCACTTCCTGCCAACAGAGTTAACACTTAAGGGCTCAGTCTCTTCCCTTTGGAGCCAATTGGTTGCATGATGAGCACAGTCAGCCTTGCCATTAAGGAGAACAAGATGCTGCCAGAGAGGCCCCAACTGCGTGGTCTCTCTGTGCAGCCTCTGTGTAGTAAGTACCAAACAAACCTTTTGGTGGTGGGGGGGCTTGTTTTCCAGATTTGGTTACACATTCAGGAAGCTGCCTTAATAAGCTGAGCCACTGAGTTCTGTGTGTAATTTTGGTTCGTTTTTCCCATTATGTGCACCCCTTGCACATATAGGCCTCGCAAAATAACACCTATAATTATTGCAGGGCAGCATACTTATTTTTTGTTACACTATCCGTTGAACTGGACTTTGGCAGAGTCCTATTAAGTGCCCAAAAGCTTGATTTTCAGTAAAATGTCCTATCCAATCATTCAGTTTTTGGATCCTTTCTAAAACCTCTCTCTATATATATACTCTATATAAAACCTCATCAATATATACTAACCTCTCTTACTCTTCTTTTACTAAGGCAAGACCTTTTCCATTTCAACAAGTGCATTACGAATCTTACCTCATTACTGCCCATCAATTAATTTTATTTCCGTGGTTTGGGAAAAACAGACACTTCTAAAAAATGGAAAAGGGGATTGGTTCCATTAGTTTAGTCAACGGGAAGCTTCCTGTTGGTTGACAAATGGAGCAACTTGAGTGGTACAAAGAGTATACTTGCTGCTACTTTTAAGTTCACAAGCATAATTCCTTTAGGTGGCCCTATAAATTCTGCTGGCAACATCTGACATGCTTCACAGATACATAACCAAAGAATAGCTGCTGAAATGAAGGTCACTATTGCATTTAAATAGGTTAGGGTGACATTTCCATGGAGCTTTTGATCTTCTCTAAACTACTTACTGATATTTTTCAAACTTTAAATCAGGCTGAAATGAGCTGTCTATTAAACTTAATCACTTTTTTTTGCTCAGATTCTCTGACTTAGGCATGGGTTCCTTCTCAGCTCATCCTTCTAAAATATATAAATCTTACATGGATTTTTCCAGCTCTTGAGTTTTCCAACAAACTCGTTTTCTCATTTGGAAGGAAAGGGGTCTAATGACTCTCAAGCTGTGCTCTGCCTGCATGGAGCAAGTATGATGCACCAAAAACCACCTCAGATTGGCCCTGCTTGGCAGATTCCATTGCTGTGGAATTTTTGAAGGATATCACAATTTTGTTATTTTATAAGATTGATTTGACATGCATGGTCAAGTCATGTGTAAATTAACCACTTCAAGCAAGCACTGCCCCTTGAAGTGATATAATTCATGGAGTAGCTTTCAGGATCTGAAAACTGCAAAAAAAAAATACTAGAGCATAAGGGGAACTGTTTTTTCTATTTAAAGGGGGATGGGAGAATGATTGCATAGTGTTACAAATACAACCTACATTCATTGTTCCTGAAGCAATTTACTAAGCAACAAAGCTAGGAAGAGGATTTTGCAGTGTGCTGGACTTCTTGCTAGCTTTCAGTTCTCTTTGATGAGATGTGCCTCTGATTCTCTTAATGGATCCACAAGCCTCTTTTTCTGATATACTTGTTCACATTTACTGATAGCAGTACGGAAGTTGCTTCCCTGGGGTGAAATTCTATGGTTCTGCTGCATATATTTGATACATGCACAGGGCTTTTTTTCCGGGAAAAGAGGTGGTGGAACTCAGTGGTGGAACTCAGGACCACACAATGGGTTAGCTGGAACAGGGGGGGGGAGTTTTTTCAAGTTTAAATTGCCCTCGGTGAAAATGATCACATGGCCGGTGGCCCCACCCCTGATCTCCAGACAGAGGGCAGTTTAGATTGCCCTCCGTGCCGCTCAGCAGCTGAGCGGCGCGGAGGGCAATCTAAACTGCCCTCTGTCTGGAGATCAGGGGGTGGGGCCACCAGCCATGTGACCATTTTCAAGAGGTCCTGGAACTCCATTCCACCGCATTCCTGCTGAAAAAAAGCCCTGTACATGCACAATCCCTTCCCTTTGAACTCCTGCCCATTCAAGAAAGAGAGCAAGCAACAAATCAGGCGAGAAGGGGACCATGCAGATGTTGTTTTTGTTTTCAAATGCTTATCACTGTGACACCATCAGGAAGCAGCTCCCTGCCATTAGTGTTAAATGTGAAGGGCTGATGGCTGTTCTTAACCACATTGAGATCAACAGGACATAGTCTAGAATCAAGTTGATTGATCTGTGGGTTACAGCATAAATCTTCCATATAACATTTTCTATAATGTGCCCCTGGAGAGCTGAGAACTACTGTTGAGGGTGGGTGTTTTGGTTTTTTCACATACAAGCTAGTTTTTTCAGTCTACCTGGGAAAACTTTCATTATGCAGAGACTCTACCTTATCTGTGATTGGCCTCTTGACTATCAGAAGGAACAATTAAATGAATTAGCCAGACACTAAACTGCCTGATCCTCCAACAGAGTAACAACTGCCGTAGCCATCTTACAGTGTATCCACACACTATTCCCTTATACTAGTTTAATAGGTTTTCTCTCTCCCCGCAGAACTAGTTTTATGAGGGGCTTAGAGAGTTCTTAGCACTGTCACAAAAACTACAATCCACAGGATTCTATGGGGAATCACAACAGCATAAGCTGATATAAATTAGTAGTGTTCCTTTATCTTTATCCCCTACATATGAGGGACTGGATGGTTTTTCTCCTCCAAAGAGATTCATTGCAGATGCAGGAAGAAGATTTCAGGGGAGAGACAGAGGTGACAACGACAGCTGATGGTGGTGAGAGCTTTGGCCTATGGGGCTGGATAGTTTTTTTTTTTTAAAAAATTTAAAATGTAAGACTGCTTGCAACATGGGATCCCTTACTGGAGCGGAGGGGCTGTGATTCAGTAGAAAAGACTCTGCTTTGCATGCAGAAGGTCGGAGGTTCGATCTCTGGCATCTCAAGTTTTAAAAGGACCTGGCAATAGGTGATGTGAAAGACCTCTTCCTGAGACCCTGGAGAGGTGCTGCCAATCACGGTGGACAATACCGACCTTGATGTACCAGTGATCTGATTCGGTATAAGCATCATGTACTCTGGCCAAGAAGTTGTTGCATTTCCTGCTGTTCCCTTGCTTGCTCCATCATACTTGTTCTACAAATTGATACTGCCTCTCTAAGAGATCATCTGTATCCCATGGGTGGTCAACCTGTGGCAAAGGCAGCAGGAGGAGAGAGGAAAGACCCTGCTATGGCACGGAGTTTGGCTCTGACATGACCGTGTGAAACTGTCAGACTCTACTCTGTCTGGCAGCAGTTCTCCAAGGTCTAAGGTAGAGATTTTTCAGATCACCTGCTACCTGATCCATTTTTCTAAAACTGGAGATGTTGGGGATTGAACCTGGGACCTTCTACTTGCAAAGCAGGTGCATTACCAGTGAGCCACAACTTTTCTCCAGATTTGTGAGTGCACTGTTGCTATTATCATCACAGTAGACAGGCAGTAGACCAGTGTCTAAAAAACTCCAGGATACTGCTGCACTGCCACAGCATTCTCCCATGATTTGGGTTTGATATGGATCACATGCCCCAAGACAGACAGCCATTGCAAGTATACCTGTGCAGCAAGTTTTTCATTAAACACATTGGGTTGGATACCATCAAGGAGGGAGCGAGGGAGACGTTCCCTTTGACCACCAAAAGTGTCCTCTGGAGATCATGGGACTTGCCTGGACAAAAGCCATAGTGGGTATGTATGGGGGCAGAGTTTAGTAAGCTTGGGAATGAGGTGAGATTGAGTGAAAAAATGTCTGGGTCCAACCCATTAGCTGTTCTCCAATAAGTAATATCAAAATCATCAGAATATGGATTAAATGGATTTACATTTCCTGATGACTCCTATTTTACATATTTAAATTATCTACTTCATTATGCCGGCTCTCTGATTATTTTTCTTGCTCTGGAATGGTGGGTGGAGTAAGAAGTGAGTTGGAGAAGGTTTGCAAAGGGACCAGCTGTTTCTGTTTGGTGCTCCAGCCTGCAGAGCGGGGAGGGAACAGTTTAGGAGAAAACACTTAGGTAGCGATCTGTCTAGCAGTATCCTTGAGGCTCTCTGTCCCAGGAGCCAGGCAAACAGCCAGTAGTTGGGGGAAAGAACAGAACAGCTTGTTTGGTCTAGGAAGGGCACTGGCTGCGAGTTGGAAGCTGCTTTGCACAGATTGTGATTAAATCCTATACTGATTTTCCAAGGAGGATAACATTTTTTTAAAAGTGCTCAGATTGTATTATGTGGCCAGAAAAAAACAACGTAAACACAGAACAAATCTAAGTAACAGAAACCGTATTATGTGGTTTGGCCCTCAGTTACAGCCACTGCGTCACCCTGGCTCCCATATAACTACATTTCGTCAAAGCAGTACAACCCAATATATAGTTCATAGTGAGGAAATTTACAGCTTAAGTGATCTGACATTATAGAAGCATTTCTCCTAGAGATGTAAATGTCATCTATTAGCTACCCAGCACTATTGGGGAGGAAAGAGAATTTAGTCAGGAGCAGAGTGCTCTCGTGTACTCCACAGAGCCACCTTGGATGTTTCCAGACCCCTCCTGTTTGCAACCAAGCACCCTGGTGCTTCCTGAAGAAACAACATGTCACAACTCCCTTTCTATCATGTAGTTAGACTTTTGTGCCTTAAACCCTCTTGTTCCTTCACCCTCTGGGTAGATAATGCTGCCACCAGGAATTAAATTCCAAACAAGTTAATTTAATTTTTCCTTGAATAATGTGCCCAAACGTTAGGCTACTTCGTGGGAACTATGTGGCCCTGGGGATAAGAATGGGATATATATAAATATATACTCTGGGGTGAACAAAACAACCAAAATAAACCTTTGTTAGTACAAGAATAGGGTTCCCAGGTGCCCGCTGGTGGCTGGCAAACTCCCGGGGATTTGCCCCCTTGTCCACCGATCGCCCAGCAATCGGTGGGAGGGGGCAAGCTCCCAGAGGTTGCCATTCACCGGCAGGCACCTCAAGAGGGCACACCATTCGTGTGCTCCTAATCGGCGTGGCAACGTCACTTCCGGAAGTGATATTGTGGCGCCGTCTGCAGGAGTGTTCCTGCACTTCGTTTGGGGCCGATTTGGGTCCCAAATGGGCTGAATCGGTCCTGTATGGAGTGTGGGAGCGCTCGTGTGGATGGCATGGTGATGTCACTTCCAGAAGTGATGTCGCCACACCAGCTCCCGGACATGTGCTTTGCACACATGTGAAAGAGGACCTCGTGGAGCACACAAGGTAAATGCCAGGGACTCCACCCTCCCGACAGAAGGTGAAGGGTACCTGACATCCCTATACATGAAGCGTATTGGTTTCACACTATTTCTTAAGCTTGGTGGTTTCAACGATAGTTATCTGTTCTTAAAGTTTTTTTCCATAGACTCAGGGCCAAGCTACAAGTGACGAATGACACTTGAACGGCAAGTGGATTGAGTGGAGCACAAGTGGACAGGGAGAAATACACTTGCTGTTCAAGTGTCATTCTTCACTTGTAGCTTGGCCCTCAGTCACACAAAGTAATTTTCCACACAGGTCTTCTTTAAAAGAATAAACTCCACACAAACTTAGATTCATTCAGTCCTTTCCACACAGCTTGCCTGATTTAGATAAATTAATCTCTCACTCAGATATACATAGACTTTCTCAGGTGCACACCGGTTGCCTGCTTTGCCCAGACTGAATGTTTCTCTCAGAAACACAAAGTTCAGTCTTCACACAGAGTGTCCGGCTGAACTAGCATGAGAATCCTTTCAGGCTTCCACACAGGTTGCCTGCTTCGCCCAGAATGAATGTTTTCTCTCTGGTTAGTAACTAAAAACTGCAGTTCACTCCGCCCCTAGAGTACTGCTAATGTCCAATAAGATTTCACTCTATTACCACTTCTCAACTCCGCCCATACTCTCAGTCTTCAACCAATCACCTCACTCACTCATTCCGCTCTTTAAAGAAAACACATACATACTTCAAATCATTACACAACACCTCTCTTGAAGGAAGTAGGGGCGTATTCATCCACTGTTGCCAAATTACACAGGAGTCAAGAGAAGAAGCACTTTAAAGATGGTTGCCAGAAGTGTCTCATGCCTACTCCCAGGGCTTTTTTTCAGCGGGAATGCGGTGGAACGGAGTTCTGACGCCTCTTGAAAATGGTCACATGGCTGGTGGCCCCGCCCCCTGATCTCCAGACAGAGGGGAGTTTAGATTGCCCTCCACGCCCCTGGAGTGGCGCAGAGGGCAATCTAAACTTGGCATTTTTGCCGAGGGCGATTTAAACTAAAAAGCTCCCCCCTTGTTCCAGCTAACCCAAAGTGATGTCATTGTGCGGTCCTGAGTTCCACCACTGAGTTCCACCACCTCTTTTCCCAGAAAAAAAGCCCTGCCTACTCCATATGAATGGATTACTCCTTTGATGGGATATTCTTTTTCACTATTTGCTACGGTACATCCTTCCCCCATCCATCATATATAAAATCAGGCCCAGTGGTGGTACACTGTATGCATCCAAAGAAGTGTACTCTGATTCACCAAAGGTCAAGCTGAAACAAACGTTAGTGGTCTTGAAGATGCTACTGAACGCTGTGTAATTGCAGAAGAATATGTGTTCCTTTAGATGGGGAGCTTTTTCATATTATCCTCTACTCCATGCTATATACACACCCCACGTTTGTACGCACACACACACACACACCTTTTACCTGATTAGGATGAAACCCATCAACAGGTTCTATGAGTTGCCAGTTTTCGCCTCCCAACCTGTGCCATTCTTCCGTAACTGTAAATCAGATAATCGTAGAGGATTATGCACCTGCACGTCCAAAGATCAAATCCACTTCACACAGTATCACAGTAGGCGGTATTTTTAGCTGATGACTGCTACCCATAAAGATTATGATGATTTATGAAACATTGTCAGAGTCAATACTATATTCAATCCTCTTTCCTTCCAGGCAGCATTTAAGCCTGTTCCAAGATATTTATATGCAAGGGAAACTCTTTGAACAGAAATGCTGGCGGAACAATTTGCTTCCAGTTCCAATTAAAGACGGAGCTGAACTTACGAAATGGGAAATGTAATACTAATTCTACACTCTTCCTCTTGTAAGTTTTTGTTACATCTTGTTCAGTGCTTGAAGTTCAAGGCAGTGGATGTCTGGAGACAAAATGGATAGTTTGGGTTATATGTGAGGGCAGAAGTCTTTAATATGCCATGTTCTGTTACTTGCTAAGATATGTTGTGCTGCCTAGAAAAAAAAATGTAACTCATTAAAAATGAAAGACGTTCAGGTATAAATTAGAGCCTCAGATGAGCTAGCAGTCTTTTGCCGTATTTTAGTCATAATTGTAACCAGGCAATTACACAAGGGATCCTTCACCGCTCCTTGATTTGACTGAAAGGGAAAAGAGAGTTGGGTGCCATCAGCTCATTGACGACTCCACACTCCAAAATAGCGATCACTGCCAGGTGCCGCATACAGGTGTTAAAAAACTGTACCACACAGACCAAATCTGTCCTCTGGAAGGACGGCTGAGAACTACCGCAAGCTTCCAGATTTGCTCTTGTCACATCCTCACCTCACCCAGCCCAAATAATGCAAGAAAACAAAACATGTGATATGTCCTAGCTCAATGGGCCCCAGGGATTTGACCCCCCCCCCAGTTCCTCTCAGCAGCCCTGCTTTCTGGCACCATCCTGCCAGGAATAATGACAGAACAATTGAGAAGTGGTGCTTCCAGTTTCCAACCATCTGAGATGGACTTGAAGGATATGATCTGTAGTCTCAAACACCACAGAGGCATTCAGAGTACATCCCCCCCTCCTACACTAAACAAAGATAATCAACCAGGGCAACTAAAGCAGTTTCACTCCCCAACTTTGCCCTGTACAACATCACCAGCTGGGGTTGCCCCTCCCAGCCTGCTTGACCGCATCACCCAAAGAAATGGAAATTCAGTAACATCTAATAATTAGCAACTTTGTCAGCTCAAAATGTTTCTTTTTATAAAAATGGGCAGATCACAGACTCCATCAGGCTGGCAGGTTTGCCTCCAATGAAGTATTGGTCACAGTTATTTAAAACAAAACTGTAATTAGGCCAGGTTGATTATATAAGACTTGATCAGCCAAAGGTGGAATTAGCATGCCCTAGGTCTCAAATCTTCAAAAATCTCTCTCCTATATTCACCCATCAATCAATGATGTCTCTGCTGCTTCAGCAGCAAGCTGAATATATTACTCAGTTATTCAGTATGTACTAGGACTAGAATGTATGCCTGTAGTTTTAAGAGAAGTGCATCCTGGGAGTTGTAGTACTTTACCCCACAGGTTTCAGTTCCAGGGGCATTTAGAACCTGCCAAAACTTGTTAGGGCCATTTCCTCCTTTGTTCATTCATACCTTAGCAGGGAGAAGAGCAAGTCATCTCTTCCCCCCCCCCCACATACAGAGTCTACAAAGCTCCACCATGGACCTTTATTCATGAAAGAGGCACTCTCTCCTTTCATTATTTAGTTGAACTGTGAGTAAAGATTCCTTACATGTATGAAGAAGTTAAACAAAAACAATTTAAGCTTGTAGCCTGTGCGTGTGCATTGACACTTCATGAAAAAGGGCTGAGATTCTCTCCTCACATCTGGATAATGTCATTTGCACTCATAGCTGGAGACAGAAGCCCCTTCTGCACCGTGTACATAAATCCTCACTATTCCTGAAGTCAAGCCGAAAGGCATCAGTTTGTATGTGGCTGTTTGCACCTGTCATATTTGGTCCACATTCTCCCCCTTTTTTCTCATATTTGGGCAGCTCAATTCCAGCTGGTTCTCAAGTTGAGAACTGGGGGGGGGGGCAGGGGAGGTGCAGACGATGACAACCTGCCCACCCTCCGCAAGGAGGCAGCTTTTTAAAAACGTTCTATTTGCAACAGGAGTGGATGGAAATAAGGTGAAATTGACCGGCCTCCTCTACTAAGCTAGGAGGTGAAACGGTGGAAGGTCAGTCAATTTCAGTTGTACCCTCTCTCTCCAAAGGGAACTTCTCTCCCTGTGCTTTTAAACCAGTGATTTATCGATCTGTGCTGGACTTGAAAAAAAAATTAAGAAGAGAAAAGAGGGGAGCAGGGAATAATGGAAAGGAGGGAAATGGGAGTGGCTGGCTAGACAAGAGTAGCCAATCACAATGCAGTGGGCTGGCAGAGGGCAGGAGAAATGGGAAGAGGATGGAACACCAAAAACAGAATATACAGCCTACTGCAAAGTGAATTTTTGAAAAAAGTCAGGCTATAAGTGCTCCCAGGAAAGCCGGGGAAAAGCCGTATAGTGGCTGGAGTGACTACTCATGGTGCAGACGGTCAGGAAAAAAAATGCTGCAGTATGGGAATTGAAGCAGAGAAATTTACCTGTGCAGACTTGGCTGGAGTTGATGGTAGAATGATGGACCTTTTGGTGCCCATAATATACACACTCATTTATTTTGTCCTGCTATCCAATCTGTCAGCTTTTTCAGGGTTTCTGAAGCACTACAATAAAACCATGTGCATACCACAGCACGATGGCTCTATCATATTACCAACATCAACTTTGTGAACAGCCTTTAGTCTTAAAAGCATCAAAAACAGTAACATGCAATGCTACGCTGAGAGAAAAGAACATTAGAAAATGGCCTGACTTCAGAGACATTCTAAAATGCGTGGGTAGGGACTCTACCCCAGTAACCTGCCAGAGAGCTCAAATTCCAAAAGAATTAGGACTTCATCCAAAGTGAAAATTTTAGAGTGCAACTGCTGCTAAATATTTCATACTTCGAGACTCCAAAAATGTTTTGCATCAACTTTAGCAAAAAAAAAAAACCTTGGAAAATAGGTCAGCAATGATAGCTGAGGCAGCTTAGAAAGGAAACTTGACAACTGACACAAAGTCTTTAATCGCAAACAAGCTTATGGGGTTGTGTGAAATCTTGCCAGAGCTGGGATCTCTTGTATTGTGATTGGCTTTTGTTTACCCATGTGAGAAGGTAAACAATATTGATCCCCTCCCCAATTTGACTTCATAGTTGAAAATAATGTGGATAACGAGTCTAATGAAATATTAAGAAGATATTCAGAATGGTTCTGATTGAACAAGCTCTCTGAAGAATTTTAAATTGTCCACAAGGAATCAGCGATTGATTAGCTAAGTGAAAAGAAGTCCCAAATGGGAAAAGTCAGCATACTTCAAAGCACTAAGGCCCCGATCCAACAAGAAATTTGCAGGGATGGAATCCACCTTCCACACACAATTCCTCGCTGGACTGGCAAATATAATAGCTGATTAGGTGCAGATATGAATTTACCCTCTTGCAATACTAAGTTTAATTGATCGTTAGCCAGTAGAATTATGGGCTGAAACTAGAGATATTATCAAGGAAGAATGTGCAAAGACTATCCCTGTAGCCAAAAGAAAGGAGAAGCCTAAATGGACATCTGAGGAAACTTTTTAAAATTGCTAAAGATAGACAAGAAGCAAAAACAAAAGGCAACAGAAATAGGGTCAAAACTCTAAATGCAGCTTTTCAGCGACTTGCACGCAGAGACAAAGAAATCTATTTATAATAACCAGTGCAAAGAAATAGAAGAGAACAACAAAAAAGGAAGAACAAGAGATTTGTTCCAAAAGATCCGAGAAATCAAAGGGAAATTCAAGCCATGGCGTGGGATGCTAAAAGATTAACATGGAAATACAGTATCTGATCAGGACAAAATAAAGGAAGGATGGAAACAATACACTGAGGAACTATACAAAAGAGATGGAACGATGACAGATACTTTTGACGAAGAATCTTTTGATGAAGAACCAGAAATCCTAAAAAGTGAGGTAAAAGCTGCACTCAAAGCAATTGAGAGAAACAAAGCACCTGGAGTAGATGAAATACCAATATTTCTTTCAAGCCACAGAAATGGAGTCCATCAGAATCTTAGCAAGAATATGCCAAGAAATACGGAAAACAAAACAATGGCCCACCGACTGGAAACGCTTAGTCTATATTCCAATCCACCCAAAAGGGGATGCCAAGGAGTGCAGCAACTATCGGTCAATTGCATTAATTTCCCATGCAAGCAAAGTGATGCTCAAAATTATACAGCAAAGACTCTTACCATATATGGAACAAGAAATGCCAGATGTTCAAGCTGGATTCAGAAAAGGAAGAGGCACCAGAGATCACATTGCAAATTTATGATGGCTAATGGAACATACCAGGGAATTTCAGAAGAAACTCGGCCTGTGTTTTATAGATTACAGCAAAGCTTTTGACTGTGTAGATCATGAAAAGCTATGGAGAGTCTTAAAAGAAATGGGGGTGCCACAACATCTGATTGTTTTGATGCGCAACCTGTACTCTGGACAAGAGGCTACTGTCAGGACAGAATATGGGGAAACAGAATGATTCCCAATTGGCAAGGGTGTCAGACAAGGATGCATATTCTCCCTACCTGTTCAACCTCTATGCAGAGTATATCATAAGGAAAGCTGGATTAGATCTAGAAGAAGGTGGAGTGAAAATTGGCGGGAGGAACATTAACAATTTGAGATATGCAGATGACACCACATTACTAGCAGAAAATAGTGAAGACTTGAAACGACTACTGATGAAGGTTAAAGGGGAAAGCACCAAAGCAGGATTACAACTGAACATCAAGAAGACAAAAGTAATGACTACCGAGGAACTACACAATTTTTAAGTTGACAATGAGGAAATTGAAGTTGTTCAAGATTTTCTATTCCTTGGCTCAATCATCAACCAACAGGGAGACTGCAATGAAGAAATCAGAAGAAGATTGAGACTTGGAAGAGCAGCTTTGCGGGAGCTAGATAAGATCCTTAAATATAAAGATGTCTCTCTGGGAACCAAGATCAAGATAATCCAAACTATGGTATTCCCCATTGCCATGTATGGATGTGAAAGTTGGACGGTAAAGAAATAAGTGGGTACTATATCAAATCAAGCTGGAATTCTCCTTAGAAGCTAAAATGACAAGACTAAAGCTATCGTACTTTGGTCACATCATGAGAAGACAAGATTCTCTGGAAAAGTCAATAATGCTAGGAAAAGTGGAAGGCAGCAGGAAAAGAGGAAGACCTAAAACGAGATGGCTTGACTCAATAAAAGAAGCCATATCCTCCAGTTTGCAGGATCTGAGTAGGTCTGTTAGAGAGAGAACATTTTGGAGGTCTTTCATTCATAGGGTCGTCACAGGTCGGAAATGACTTGACGGCACATAACACACACACACACATGAATTTACCCAGAGATTACAGGTGGTACAAAATGCAGCGGCGCGTGTTATTACGAGAGTGCCAAATAAGGCGCATATAACACCGTTCTTATGCAAGCTGCATTGGTTGCCAGTGGAGTACCGGATCAGATTCAAGGTTCTATTATTGACCTATAAGGCCCTGTGCAGACTGGGACCAGTGTATCTACGGGACCATGTCTCCCCATATATTCCCCAGAGGACACTCCGATCAGGGGACAAACAGCTGTTGGTGGTCCCTGGCCCCAAGGAGGCCCACCTAGCCTCGACTAGAGCCAGGGCCTTTTTGGTCCTGGCTCCCACCTGGTGGAATGCTCTGTCTGCTGAAATCAGGGCCCAGTAGGACCTACTATCTTTTCGCCAGGCCTGCAAGACAGAGTTGTTCCGCCAGGCATATGGCTGAGGCTGGGCCTCCGCCTGCCTAGAAAAAGGGGTGTATAAATCTTAACCCTCCCTGTGAAGGCTGTCCACCATCCTGTTTTAAATGTGTTGTTTTTAATGTACATGAATTTTTAAATTGTATTTTTAATATGTTGTTATTCGCCCTGAGCCCGCTCGCGGGGAGGGCAGAATACAAATCTGAAATAAATAAATAAATAAAATTTACACAGTGATGCCACATTCAGATAAAGACTTGCAGTATGGTCTGTATTTGGACTGTTGTGTATGGATGGGGTACAGGCGCATTCCCATCTGCCTGGCAGTACATATCCCTTTACCTAGTTGTGGCTCAGCAGTAGAGTATCTACTTGGCCTGCAGAAGGTCCCAGGTTCAATCCCTCATATCTCTAGTTAAAAGGGCCAGCTGGCAGGCCTCAGTTTAAGATACTGGAGAACCGCTGCTAGTCTGAGTAAACAATACTGACCTTGATGGACCTGTGGACTAATTCAATATAAGACAGCTTCATGTATTCATCAATACATGATCACGATTAGTTTCAGTGTGGCAGCCCCTCTAGATCAGTGATTTTATCTTTTATCACATTCCACCAGCCACTCTGACAAAGAACCTGGGTCTCACCATGACAGGGAAAAAAAGCCCGCTGTGGCAGTTAGACGTTCAAACTGACGGCACTTAGAAGTTCAAAATTTGTGGTAGTTAGAAGGTCAAAATGATGTTAAAGGGACAGCTAGTGGGACTAGTTCACAAGTTACCCTCCAATAATGTATGGAGAACAGTTTTTAATTTACGAACCATGGTAAACAAAGATCAAGTGAGCATGGAGTGGGTCGCAAGCCCCCAAGAATCTTGTCTACTTTCTCAGGAAACATCAATTGAAACTTCACATCTTTCCCTCTAATGATGCATTTAACAGTCATTTATTCAGCTCCTGCATAAACAGTTTCGATTAATATAAAAGCAACGTACTTTCTTTCAGTGGGTAATCCATGTAGAAAAGGTCAAAATTGGCATATTTCTCAGATTTTGCTATTCTTCTCAGGACACTGGAAAGTAGTGATGCCCTCTGGGGACAAAAATTCACAAGAAATATGCGTTTACTGTTACATGTTAAATATAACTGTTAAATGTACATTTATTGTTACGAGAATGTTTATTCTGCCAAGAGTTTAGAGCAGCTCACACTAATATAAACAATAAATACCCTAGGAGCTTTGTACTGCCACAGCACTCCAGTTCTGTCCAGGAAAATAAATGTGAAATTCAATATACCATTTAAAAATCAACGTCGCAAAACCAAACCACTCTTTGCCCAAAGAACTGGCCTTGCTTACACAGCCTTAGATTCTATGCCACAATGACAAATGCTTCAAAATTCAGTTGTAAGGATCAAGTCTTCAAATAAATCTAAGTGTACAATGGCCCATTTCCCACAGGTACAGATGTGACAGATACTGGGAGTCTGTCTACGTAAGACATCTGGCACGTGAAGAACACGTGTTGGGAGATGCAACAGTGGCTAGGAAGGGTAGTTTAAAAAGACAGAGCCGGCAGCAGGGCTTTGCTATACACTGGAGCTGTGTGAAGGGGCTGTGAAATGCCAGCAGGGAAACTTCAGCCCATTATAACCTCTCCTGGTCCAAGCTTGGCTCTGGAAGGCAGCTCCAGCCCATTTTCATTCCTCGCTGTCCTCTGGTTGCGATTCCACACAGTTTTATACTGGAGAGGTGAAGTCGACAGAGCCTTCCAGGAGGCAAAGATGAAATTAACAAGCCCTCTGAGAAGCGATCTCTGCCGGTTCTTTTTAAACATTGCATCTCCCTACACTTGACGAACACATGCCGAGGTGTCTCGTGTAGAGAGACTCGGGCACGTCTGCCCTTTTCTCCAGGGGTTTGGAGGGGAAAGGGGCAAGCCTTGCCAGCAACCTCTAGAAGAGGAGGGTGTAGCAACAGCACATGTTGATCCTCGTTGGAGGTGAGGCTGGGGTACACAGCAACCCCACCTTTCTTTGCCTCTTTTCAAGGGAGACATTTTTGAGGCTGTAGTGACCGAATTGCTCAGAGCTACTTTTTTTTCATTAAGTTAACTCAGAGCAGATTCAGATATTCAGGAGGGCAACTGGTACAAACCTCCACGCAATGGTAATGCTTCAGACGCACCCGGGGATGTTCCTGCTTACACGCTTTGTTTAAAACATTTGCATTTTGCAAGGCAGCACTAGCGAGGTGCTTTCAAATGGGGACGTATGTAAGCAATGTTTTGTTCATTTATTACTGCATTTCTCGCTTTCCCCTCCTCCAAGGAGTTCAAGGAAGCACCCATCATTTTTTTTTTTAATTCTCAGAACCGCCCTATAAAGTAGGTTAGGCTGAGAGAAAGTGGCTGGAGCGAGGTTGCACAGGAGCAATGTAGACAAGAGGCAGGGCCGGCACCTCCATTGAGGCAGCTCTGGCAACCGCCTCCAGAGCTGAGGCGCCGGAGGGGGCGCCAGGGGCAAGGGCACCTACTGCGGAGCTGGCGGCCACGGCGGCAGCATGTGGGCGGCTGAGCAGGAGGGATGGGAAGCCACCCCCGCGCTGTCCCGGCTGCCTGTCATGCCTGGCCTGCACCTACTGCAGCCTCCCAGCCCTCCCGCGCTGCCGCTGCCACCAGCATGTGCCCCCGGCCGGGAGCAGCAGCTGCGAGCCAGGCACGGCAGGCATCTGGGGTGGTGTGTGGAGCAATGGAGCAGGAGGGCTGGGTGCCTCTCCAGCCACCCACCATGCCTGGCTGGGAGTGTACGTCAGCGGCGGCAGCGCGGGGCAGTCTGAGTGGGCAGCCCTCCCGCCTAGCCGCCTGCCACTCTGCAGTCTGGGTACATGTGCACACTTTGCACGCCTGCGCGAGGGGGCAGGAGCAGACCTGAAGCGGCCCCCGGCCTCAGGCGCCAGAAACCCTGGTGCCGGCCCTGCCGAAAGGGAACAAAAATTTCTCTGATCTAAGCCTGGCACCCTAACCACACCATGCTGGCTCTCACAAGCGTAGTCCCATAAAATGATTAAGAAAGGGTTCCCTTGGAGATTTGAATTGTCTCCGTCTCTGAGGGAAAAACACTGACGTCTACTGCACATTTGTAGGCATTTATAACAATTGGGTTAGAGCCGATGGATCTGTTCTGCTAGCATGAGCATTATTTTTTGGTGCCTTTACACCTTGCAGAAGGGAAAAGCATCTCTGATAGAGGAACAGGACTGTGTTGTTATCTGGCTCCATGCAAGTATGTTTGAAGTGGGCAGATATATACAAACCTGAATCAAGTTCTTAGGATTTTAAGTCCAAGCAAAACAATTTCCATTCTTTCTTAGTGGTAGCAGAATCTACGAGATCTGATTTCTCTCGCAAAATAACAGTAACATTAAAAACCAGACCTAGTTTATTGGATGATAGACCTATACACATATTAAGCAATTAATAAGGTAAGTGGCTCAATTAAATCTACATATATCTGCACAGGGCTTTTTTTCTGGGAAAAGAGGTGGTGGAACTCAGTGGTGGAACTCAGGACCGCCCAATGACATTACTTTGGGTCAGCTGGAACAAGGGGGGAGTTTTTAAAGTTTAAATCGCCCTCGGTGAAAATGGTCACATGGCCGGTGGCCCCGCCCCCTGATCTCCAGACAGAGGGGAGTTTAGATTGCCCTCCATGCCACACAGCACAGAGGGCAATCTAAACTCCTCTCTGTCTGGAGATCAGGGGGCGGGGCCACCGGCCATGTGACCATTTTCGAGAGGTGCCAGAACTCCATTCCGCCACGTTCCAGCTGAAAAAAAAGCCCTGTATTTGCATATAAAACCAGATGATGTAAGCAGATGTTGCAAGAGGCGCCAGTCTTGAAAAAGTCATCAATGCTAGAAGGAAGGACCCAATTTATGTGACTTGCAGCTACAGTGTTTCCAAGAATGTATTAAAATTATGTTTTTATATTGCCCTAAGCTCCTTGGAGGAAAAGCAGGATAAATATGTAATAGAATGACAGAAGTTTTCCTCCACTAGAAGGGTCTTCATTTAGCAAGAGGAACAATTAGATCCAAACCATAATTTCAAATTGCTGGTGTATTATGTTCCAAACTTACCTCTGAGGTGATGTTCCTAAGGGTGCCATTTGAAGACAACCATCCATTGCAAGGATTGAGCTGTATGAGTTGGAAATATTGTTTTATCCATTTAGTATGTGACAGAGAGAACAAGTGGATAGGCAAACTTGCTTGTTTGAATGAACTGAACAGAAATTCAAAACATTCCAAGTATCAGAAGTGCTTTATGCATTGGGTTGTATTTTGAGAACTAAATAGGAAATACAGTAAGTGAGGACAATCAAAGCTGGATTACCAAAATTCAGGAAACAGCTGTCCTGAACGGATGTATGATAGACAGCTATCTGAATAACGTCATCTATAATCTTGATTAGTCAATACATCACACGTGTTTTGAATGCTAAAAGCTGGGGATGGCCTCCAAGAACATTCCTCAATTAAATATCAAAATGGCTCCCTCTACTCCCTCTCTACTGGCACATTTCAGGGCATCACCTCTCCCACCTGGTCTTGGAGTCTATTGATCCCAACAGACTTGCTTCTGCCTCAAACAAAATTTTCAGCAGATCTGCTTCTTAAGTACAGCAGGATATGGGAGGAGGGAACTTCTTCAATTTCCTACTGCTTCAGTTGTGCTATACTAGTAATAAAGCCATACATGTGATGCATTCATTATCCACCTAACCATCTTACACCTTTTCATATATATAAATATCCCTGTTCTCTACAGCGTATCTTTCCATTCCTCCTAAAGGAGAAGTTCTTGGGTACCTCCAAACCATTTCTGCTTCCATCTTAACAAGATATTGATCCAGCTGATGGACCGTATTTTACACCTTTTAAACAAAAATACAATTATGTGGGATGCCTTACCTCAAGACAACCAAGAAATGAATAAACTTGTTCGTATGTGATGTCTTTGTTTAACTGGCCTGGAAAACAGGAATGTTTTATTGCTTTTGAAACTTGCTGTGCTTCATGCTCAATCCTCAAAGCACATACTATATCCCTCCCTTCTAGGCTCTGTCTGCAGCTTTCTACGGATGTTACCATATCTGCCCAAAGACTGGAACCTGAGGGGATAAACTACAGCAATGCCAGCAAGCTTCCACAGTACCATTTGCTCGGCCCCACTGAACAGTTATTCTTGACGGTTCTTCCCACAGGACACCTTTCCCCCTCTATTTTCAAGCAATCGAGCAAGCAAGAAAGCTATAATAGTCTGCTGAAATCTCAGGGGTGATGACTGATGTTTTATCCATTTGTGAGCCTTTCAGACTCCAAAACAAATGTAGCCATTTCATATCAAGGAAGAAGATTAAAGGTGACAGTGTACAATCACGGTTTTCACTTTTTATATCTCAGATAGGTAGGGCTTTAAAGGTGGAAATAATATTTTCTGTCGTAGAGGGAAATGTATCTCTCTTATGTGTAGGTGAGGTGAATTCAAGCACTCAACTAAATACACAACCCATTTCCCATGACATGAATTATATTAACCAACATTCATGTTTGATCAGCATCCGGTACAATAGGGTCCCCTCCACTTCATTCTCAGATAAAATAAACTACCTAAATCAATATGCTGAAGAAGATATCTTAATGATATATATTTTTAAAAAGGAAATGCCTTCAAGGGCAGATTTCATTCCATAAAATAATGTGTTCATAAAAGGTTAGATCATGCACAGGCACTGCCAGCGCCAGGGTCTCTGGCGCCTGTGGCAAATCCCCCCTCCTGTGCGCGCGCGCAGTGCACGCATGCCACGGACTGCACGATGACATCATCACGTGATGACATCATCGCGCAGCAAGCAAGCCGGGGCATTTGCCGGCGAATGGCTGGGGTGGTGGGCGGAGGCTGCTCCGTGCTCCGCACGCCGCCCTGGCAATGGCTCGTGGCTGCTGTACCCGGCTGGGGGCATGTGGCAGCGGCGGTGGCAGTGGCACGGGGCTGGCTGGCTGCAGCAGCTGCGGGCCAGCCACACCAGCTCTGCGGTGTGCGCCTCTGCCCCTGACACCCCCTCCGGCACCTCTCCAGGGCCCTCGCGCCTGAAGCCACCGCCTATCTGGCCTCTATGGGTGTGCCGGCCCTGTGCACGGGAGTGAATGCATAAACTGTTAATTCCAATGAGGATTCTTCTCCTTATTTAATGCGCTGGCTATCTCAGTGAAATCCCCACAATTTGGACCGGTCCTACTGCATGACTGACCAGACACCTCAAGGTTTTGGTCCCATTAAAAGTTGTCAAAATGTCATTTATTTATGTTTTTTGTCAAAGGAAACACTACTGGAATTTTCCAGCTTAACACTAAATTGTTGACATCCTAGCCTAACAGTGAAATCCTAAGAAGAGATACTCCAGTCTAAGCTCATTATGGGCTTAATCTTCTTGCATCTTCTGCCCAAAACAGTAACTTAATGGCTGTCTCCAGAGTAAGACAAAGAACTGGGAAAGCTTTGATTAAGCTTTCCTGGGCGAAACTAAAGTTATCAGTGACACTTGTTGATCTGCAATGGCTGGAGGCGAGCGGCTATCAGAGCCCTGAATATCCCGGAATGGGAGAGTGGATAAGGGGAAGATCAGCAGGGTGTGGAGGTGATTAATTCGGGAACTCCTGAGAGAGTCTTAGGATCTTTGCACATCTCCGGGGGTGTGGGGCTGAAAGCTAGCCTCGCCTGGTGACTCATATGCCAGTAATTTTCCAGCTCCCAGAAAATTTCCTGTCTTGCCAGGCTTTGTTTCTGTGTTTAAAGAAAAATGAGGAGAAGGAGTGATATTGCCATATTCATAATAAGCTCCTTATTAACATGAGGGCAGGTTCAATTGCTAACAATAGGGTTGTCGGGCCTGTGCCTGGCAATCCCAGGAGCTGTTGAGGGTGGAGGAGGTGGAATGTTGCATGCCACTCTAGGAATTTCCCCAATCTCTTTAGTTATTGATCACAGACATTGGAGAAATTCCTAGAGGCATGGCCACGCCAACCAGAAGTGATGTCAGCTCACCTACTTATATCTTCCCTGCCACCATCTTCTCCCACTGAGAGAGTGGGCAAGAGCCCATGAGGGTGGAAGGTTGCTGTCATGGCAGACAACCTGGTAAGCATACTTTTGATATTGATAGGCAACAGATTCAGAATGGACATAAAAGGCAATATTTCTTAATTCACTGAGTAATTAAATTATAAAATTTGCTGCAGCTGGATGTAGCGATGGCCAGTAGCATAGATGGTTTCTATAAGGCATTAGACAGATTCACAGATTAATAAAGGGACTACTTCTCAGCACCAGCACTAAGAGGCCAAAGCAAGGAAAGACCTTGGCCTCCATGCCCTGTTCATTGGCTCTCCAGGGCAGTTTGTTGACTGCTGTGTGAAACAAGATGCTAGACTAGACGAATCTCTGATCTGATCCAAGAAGGCACCTCTTATCTGCCTAAAAAAGGAAGCTGGCATATTTACCAAGAGGATGGTATCTGTCATGCAAGTTATCCCATAAGAAGCGACCATCGACCAAGCCAACTAAAATCACATGGCTCCCTTTGGGAAGAAGGCTGTTTAGAGAACGTAGACCCTTTAGAACATTGAAGTGCATTTCCTCAGGCGTAGTCATGGCTGCCACTGTGTCAGCCTTTCTGTGGAAGAAAAAGAAGGCAAAATGCTTAGTGTGCAACAGCCAGAACTGAACATTGAAAATGGTGGCTATTCTGGATGTGTCCTTGGGGAAAGTTGGAATAGATCAGGCCTGCACAGCTTGTGATACCACCTGCCAACGAGGCACTAAGGTGTGCCAGTTGTTGGATGCCCTGATACACCCCATTTTTGCAGGTAGCAAAAACTGGAAGTTATTGGCTCCTGATGGGTTGATGTTTATGGCCGGTTCTGTTGAGATTTGTGGGACGTAAATTGTGCAAGTTTACACTAGATGGTTGATCGAATCCATTCCAATCTCATGATCCTACGTAGGATTCCTACAGAACTCTGGGCTTTCTGTACATAACGGGATTGAGATATTTCCTTGTTAAAAATTAACAAACCTGAAAAGTTGTGGGGTTGGGGCGGAGGAGGAGTCTACCCAGCCAGTACTAACAAGCAAATCAGTTTGTACAAGCAAGCAGCCTCACTGCAGCTAACAGAAGCAGTTCCAGACAGAAGCATTTTTAGAACTGGAAGCGCTCTGGCAATAAAGCCTCTACAACAGCTGATTTACCATTAAGGACATTTAATCTCTTTTCATTGTATCTTTCAGTTGTCCCTCATTTAAAACCACAAATTGCCTCTGGCTCCAATCAGCCGGCTCTTGTTCCCGTTCTCCTATGCTACCTTTGTGCCACAGATAAGATGCAGTTTTGGGAGAAAAATGCAATGGAAATGATAACCAGCAAATCTAACGTTTTTACTATTTCCCTTGAAACAAACATCCTCTGAGCATTCATTATTTTTTTCATCTCTCCCTCTCTCTCTTTAAGTTGCACTGTCCTACATTTGTGCTTTGGTAAGCTGTGAGATCTGTACCATCTGTCTATATTTTTGTACATCCTCATTTAGACATTGCAATTTGGGTTCTACTGGGAAAGCACGAGAGCTGCCAGTTTCATTATCTTTGTCATTTACAAATGCCTGTATTTCTCAATGTCTCACTTGCCACGCTGGCATGAAAAACTGGCATTTGAGCGGTGCTTTGGCCCCGGCACAGTTCTGCAGTGCGTAGACTTGCAGCACTTATCCCGGTTGGAAACAGAAACCTGAATTACATCAGGAGGGTTTTACGACTTTGTTCAAAAATTGTTTTTAAAAAAAACAGATTATTAGACTTCAGTAGTATAGTGAAATAATAGATTTCATTACCCATTTTATAAAACAACCCCATTAAAGAAATTACATTCAGCTTAATGCTGCAATTTCACTATATCCAATATCATCTCCAGGAAAAACAGTGTATGGTTATCCGTTTCCCACTTGCCCAGCTGGTGAGCAGTTCCAGTGATATCAAGGCATGGGTTTGATTTCTGTGGGATGAGAGAACACGGGTATTTTTGCCACATTTTCTTTACTTACAAATATACAAGTAGAGCACCAATAGAGGCAAAGAGGTACTCCTATAAGCAGGGCTTTTTTTCAGCGGGAATGCGGATGAACGGAGTTCCGGAACCTCTTGAAAATGGTCTCATGGCGGGTGGCCCCGCCCCCTGATCTCCAGACAGAGGGGAGTCTAGATTGCCCTCCGCACTGCTCAGCACTCAGCAGCACGGAGGACAATCTAAACTCCCCTCTGTCTGGAGATCAGGGGGCGGGGCCACCAGCCATGTGACCATTTTCGCCAAGGGCGATTTAAACTTTAAAAAACTCCTCCCTTGTTCCAGCTGACCCAAAGTGACGTCATTGTGCGGCCTTGAGTTCCACCACCTTTTCCCAGAAAAAAAGCCTTGCCTATAAGGCAGATCTGTGACCCCTCATCAGATTCCCACAGTGAGCAAGAAAGAGAGATGATATCCAGCATGCCAAGATCCAACTCCGCATATTCTCTGTCTGCTTCTCTCAGTGCAGGGCCAGTTTCATGTTTTGAAGGGCCCTGGACAGAGAATGCTCAGGGACCCCCATGCCCAATACTAGGCTCCTCTTATTTCCACCACCACCACCCATGTGCTCTCACCAGCCTCTGTTTCCTTTCTTTATTCACTCACAAGCTCTCCCACCATGTACAGTCACAGCTGCCCAAACTGCCTACATACCCTTTCTCTGACGGCGCTGGATGGTGGGTGCAGCCAGGAGTGCTGCTGCCATGGCCACCAGGAATGCTGATGCTCTGTGCACCACCCACATGCTCTTCCCCAGCAGCATTTGGCAACATATGCAACTGGGAGGAGAGGTGACACAGCATTCACAAGCAGGCAGTGGAAGGGTGTGAGTGCAGGCATCAGAGGAGATGTGGAAGAAGGGAGTCAGCAGCTGTGGGGCCCCCCATAAGCCATGGGCCCTGGCAGCTGCCCCTCCTCCCCATGTGCTGATGCTGGCCTTGTCTCGGTGCAATCCTAAACAGGTTTACCCAGAATCCTTCTGAATCCTACTTTGGGGGGGGGCTGCTTACTTGCAGGAAAATGTCCTTAGGATTCTACTTTCTCTTTCTGTCCAGACTCAAACCAGCTATTTTTTCACATACATACCTGCTCTCTTTTGTTAGTTCGAGGGACCAGCTCTTCTAAGATCTCATGGATAACTGACAGAGCTATTAAGGCACTGTCTCCACACAATAAGCTCCTCTTAAGCATGGCTCCCATCAGGTCTAATACTAAGACTACCCATTCATAGTATTCCAGCAACAAAATCATAATGGTATGGTTTGAGATCTACTAAGCGATATCTCTGTTGGCTAGATGGAATGACCAATAATAATTCTTGTAACCCTTTAGCCCTTTTCAGTTCTTGCAATTTTGGAGCTTCTGTTTCACATACCGGAGAGTCCAGCCCACTTTGTGCAATCCGCTCAATATAAGCGGTCACCATTCTGTGTGAATAGGGCAATGCATATATTTTACAGTTTGGGTATACGGGATCACAAACTCTCAAGAAAATGTATTGTCGAAGACTTTCACGGCCGGAGAACGATTAGCACATCAAGATTAGCACATCAAGTACCAATCCATATGCAAAAGAACCTCCTCAGGATACAGTGAAGCCTCCCGCCATTAGCATTCCACACCCTGGGAAACTCTTACAGGATGACTCAACTCAACCTCACCCCTCTTGAGTAGATACAAATGACGTACATCTTTTCCACACTGTGACACTGAGAGATCTCTGTCTTTTGGTGCTACACCTCTGAAGATGCCAGCCACAGCTGCTGGCGAAACGTCAGGAACTACAATGCCAAGACCACGGCAATACAGCCCGGAAAACCCACAACAACCATCTCAAGAAAATCTTGTTTCCAGTTGTGGGTATCAAAGCTGGAAAAAACCCACACCTTCACATACAAAATGGCAAAGACATGTAATGAGAGGATTGCACGTAGCGTGCTCTTGCAATACACACTATAGGAGTGTCAGATTATAATGACCCCTAAAGTCTTTTGTTACTCAGCAAGGCTTCTGATAGAGCTAAATCCAAGTGAAAGGTAGATTTAAGTCTAAAGAGTATAAATGGTGATGTTTTACAGATCAGGTTCTTAATCCCATACAATTTCCCAGTAGATTACCCGCATGCTTCTTGTGAAACAAGTTATTATCAGTACAAGTGACATGAATGAATAGCAATTTCCTTTGGGAACACAGTGGAATTTGAACATGGGTCATCATGAATGTTTCTTTTGCAGAATTAATACATGCCAATGCTGAACCAGAGCTCTAGGTTCATTGCCTAGCTTGTGCCACTTCAAACTTCAACACCAACAGCGTAGAAAACAATCTAAAAGGAGGAAAGTATATTCAATAGAAATAGAAGTGGCAAGAAAGGAATCAGTAGCACAACCTGCTGGAACAACATTTGTGATTATCAGAAGAAGAAGGTAAGGTAGGCATTAGCGTATTAAGGGAAATAACAGCTCCTTTTGCTCCTTGAATGGTAGATTAACAGCTACATGGTGTGAATGTGAAAAATACCTTCAAGTAGGCCATTTATTTAAATGGAATAGATTCAAACAAGAGTGGAAGAGAAATCATAGGATCAGAATCTCCCTGCTAATGTCTAAGATATTGTATAATGAACCACATGCTTTTATATTTCATGAATTTTTTTCTTTCTTGCAAAAATATATTTACATAATACCATGGAAATACAATGGTCTTCAGCCAATGCCATGCTGTCAAAGGCAAATAAATTCTTAGGTGCCTTAGTAAGCTCTGAATACAATAGCAAGCCACTGCATGCATTCTTTCTTTCTTTCTTTCTTTCTTTCTTTCTTTCTTTCTTTCTTTCTTTCTTTCTTTCTTTCTTTCTTTCTTTCTTTCTTTCTTTCTTTCTTTCTTTCTTTCTTTCACAGTAACTAATAGTTCAGTACACATATTAGATATAATGATGCTAATAATTCCTAATCATGTAGTAAAGTTTTTCCTCCCCATAGATATCAATGTAAGCAACTTTTTAAAATAATGCATTTGAAAATCTGTAAAACAAATAGATTAAAAGTTCTTTAACTGGAACATGATTGTAATTTTTCCATTTTTCAAAAATACAAACCCATTTAGCACGTACACAAAAGGCTTAAATTCAAGCCCACTTTTATGCGAGAGGAATGTCACTTTCACCCACACAAAGGAAGGTAATTTCTGCCAGTGCCCCCTTTGAACTGTAGCTACAACATTCCCAAAGGGACTGCCTGACCTCCAGAAGCAGTTTTCAAATGTGCACAATTACAGCACGAAGCGAGAGGCAGAAAAGCCATATTCATTTGGACACAGACTGTATGCCTGCCTAGTAACCTTCCTTCCAGGGTTAACGAAAGCATGAGAACGGGCAGTTTTGATCAGCAAAAACAATGCATAGGATTAAGAGCCCCGACTCTCTTGTGGTCCTCTTGATCCAAGCTTGTAATTTAGCTTTAAAGGGATCTGTGACCTCCACTTCCTCTAATTTGATCTTTAGCCTACCCATTCTGCAATTCTTAACTAAAAGAACTGCAGGTGAAAGATCCAGTTCAAACAGAGATTTCATACTATCTTATATACTAATAGCTAAGTGACCCTGATTTGAGGATACTTAATTCCGGAGACTGGAGCCACGAGTAGACAAGACAGATCTTCTTACACACCTGAAAAATGACCCAGGTTCGCAGAAAAATCTGAAATCTAAAAAAAGTAAAGGGGGGGGGTAATAAAAAAAACCTAACATGATAAATGGAGTGCCTGTAGCTTTAACCAGATGTGCTCAGTGACTGTCGCTAGGCAACTATTAGCTAGTATTCTAGGCTTGGTTTCTGTCAGTAAAAGGTAGGGGGAGGAGCAGAGCCCTTTCCAGGGTGGGTGGGGCCTTTGAGGGAGGATTCATTGGGGCCAAGCCCGGAAGCAACCACCAGCCAACTTGATACTGCAGGACTTGCATGACTCACTCAGGCCTGGCTGCTTCCTACTGTTAAAAACAACAACCACCCCATAAAAAAACAGAGTATTGTAGTGGTTAGAGTTTCAGAGTAGGATCTGGGAGACCCCGGTTTCAATCACCACTCTGCTGTAGAAGCTCAATAGGTGACTTTGATCCAATCACACACTCTCAGCCTAACCTACCTCTCAGAGTTGTTGTGAAGATAAAATGGAGGCAAAGAGAATGACGTAAGCTGCTGTGGGTCCTCATTGTGCAGAATGGCAGTACATAAATGAAGTAAATTAATACATATCGATGAAGACGGGAGGCAGATAAAAGGAAAGTTGTTTAGTGGGTTTGAAGGAGAGAAGGATGCAGGGAAAGGTGAGCTGATGGAGTCTGCAATGAAGAGGGAAAGAGGAAATAGTGAAGGGAAGAGGATATAGGGGTAAGTGAGGTACCCTTGCAAGTCCTTGCAGGTTCCCTACCATTCAACTGGGCCTAGCTTAGCCAGCGCCATGTAATTGGGCCATAGGAGAGAGGCTGCTGGGGAGAGAGGGGGAAAGGTGAAGATGAGGGGCAGACAAAGATGGGTGAGGAGGAGAGAAGGAAGCAGGGAAAGGGGGAGAAGCTGTGGGGGGCAGGGGAGGGAAAGAGGGCAAGGGGAAATGAGATGCCCCCCGCAAGTTCTTGAGGGTCCCCAACTTGTCACTACTTCTAAAAGTAAACTGCCTGGCCCTGGTGTGGAGAAGGAAGGGGAGGTACGCATTCAGGGGATTCTCAGGTAGAAAAACATGATTTTGTAAATTAATCCTAAAGAAATAGACTGATGAGTACTGAAAATGCTGCAGAGGGGCCTGGAATGGATATTAAGAGCTGGGAGAAGGTGGGAAGCTTTGTGCCCGTCTGCTCAAAATGGGGCTTGGAGGGGAAATTAGAAACTCTGCAGACCACGGGCCTAATGGACAAATGAGTAGATGTAAGAAGTGGAGGTTTTAGCAATGTGGCTTTGGGGAGAAATTAAATTTTTCCTGCAATGCAGGGAAATCCAGAAACGTCTCATTGGATACGAGCAACTGATCTAGTAATCAGTATATTTTTTAAATTCCTGCCCAAAGGATATTCTGCTATTTTGAGCAGAACTTTTTTTTTACCGTTAATTTGAAGAACAGGAATCAAATTGAAGTTGGCATCCTAAAGCAAGCCAAACACATCTCGCTGCAGTAATTGCTGGCATTTTGCCCGCTGTCTTACGAAATTGAGTAGATGCCAAGAAAGCCCATCCATAAAGCAGGTATCGGTAATTTGTTTCCAACACGGCCTGAGTGGGTGTTCATGAGGTGTGAGTGACAGAAGACTTGCTTTTGGGTAACGTTTGAAACTGGGGGAGTTAAATTCCACTTCATCATTAGGAAGCTGCAACCTACATAAAAAGAAGTGCGGCTTGGAATCTCCACATGAAAATTCTCACTGATTTTTTTTTCCAAGATGCAGAACGGTTTAGCAAAATGAATTCCAGTTAACTTTTCCGTATCCTTGTGAAAATGTTGACCATAACTTTGATTGGAATGGCTTATTTTAATTTTCCAATGTCTTTTTTGCACGGGCGCATACGCATGAAGCTGCTTTATCTTGAATTGGACCACTGGTCCATCACTGTCAATATTTGGGCAGCGGCTCTCCAGGGTCTCTTTCACATCACCTACTATCTGATCTTTATAAATGGAGATGCTGGGGACTGAACATGGCACCCTCTGCACATAAAGCAGATGCTTTACCCGTGGCCACCCTCAATCACATATGAGCTATTGTCAGGGGTCCACAACCTTGTTCAGCCTGTGGATGCTTTTGGACTTTTGAGAATGGGTAGGGGACAGACGTCATGTTAGGCGGTTCCGAGTCAAACATTCTCCAATAATGGAGCCAGTTATTTCCGAATGATCGCTCCCTACATACTCAAAAGTGATGTCTTCTGGAATCTTCTGAATTACCTTCTTTTCAAAAGATGTGGAGGAAAAATAGGATAGGCTCTTTGTTTTAGGGAAGATGTGTTTTCATAAAGAAACTTGTAGACATGAAGAAACACTACTGGGCACTATGGCAAATATGGAAACCACACTGGGGATCATTGGCTTAGGGAGTGATGCAGCCAAAGGAAAGAGTGTTGATGCCCAATACACCTTCAACAATCTACGTGCATAGGGAGGCTTCCTCATGCATAACTTTCTGAATTGGGATCTGCAAGCACAAAGCAAATGCACAAATGAAGGCCAGAATACTTCTCCAGCTGTGGTTACCAGCTGCAATGCTTTTTATCTCAGTCCCAATTTTGGTATAACTAGAGATCCCATGTCCCCCTCTCCTGCACGCCACCCCTCGCCATCACTCACCTGGCCAGTGTGTGTGTGTGTGGGGGGGGGAAGGCAGGAGAATAGGCCTTCTGAGCGTGCTCCTAGGCAGCATGACAATGTCACTCCCAGGAGTGATGCTGTGGCACTGCTCTGAAAGTGCTCCAGTGCTTTGCAGCGGACCAATTTGGACCCCAAACAGGCCAAATAGGGCCCATTTGAAACACAAATCGGCTTGCTGCAAAGTCCGTATGCTCCTGGGCATGCACTTCCAGGAAGTGATGTCGTTGTGCAGGCCAAGGAGCACATGCATGCAAGGAGAAAAAAAAGGTCCCCCTGCTCCTGCCAAGAAGGTAAAGGGACCCAGCAACCCTAGGTATAACTAGGGTCTTATATAAATACACTTTAAAACAACAAGAGCTGAACTGAGGTCTGTGTATGTGAATAATCATGTGAATAATCCTGTGCAACAGCACACTACTACAAAATCATTGTATTATGGATCACCAATGGTTAATTCACACATATAGGGTTGTAAACTTCGGTTTGGGAGACCTGCGGGGTGAGCTTGGGGACGGAAGGTGTGCTGGTGCAGTATGAAGCCATAGAGTCCACCCTCCAAGACAGTCATTTTTTCTCTCCAGGGGAGCTGCTCCCTCTGCCATCTGGTGATCAGCTGTAATCGCAGGAGAACTCCATGCCCCACCTGGAGGTTGGTATCCCTCTGTACTAAAGTCCTCATTGTGGTTTATTTATTGTATATATTGCAACGGAACAGTCTGCTCCTTCCTCTGATAATTGTGTGTTGGTTTGGTCTCATGGGGCGGAGTTCCTGCTTGTTAGTTCTTTGTTAGAATTGTGGACTGCATGAGCTCTCAGCCTGTTGCTCCCATTCCTCAATCTTCTTGCTAATAAATGGATGTTGTTTTGAATACACCCATCTCTGCTGTGTGAACCTAAGAGCAGGAACCTGAGTGAGTACTCTGTTCCTGATTTGCAATTAGAAGGGAACATCACACTCACTTACCCTGTGTGTGCTCCCCAAGGCATACTCTGGGAGTTCCATGCTTAGAACCAAATGGTCACCCAGACACAGGCCTGATACAGATCTGCACCATGGTGTGCAGGGACAGGGGGTTTAAGCCTTCCTCCCACACTATTTTTTGACCTGAAACAGTCCTGAAATGTAGCCCTTAAGTACAGGTGTAGCAATATGGGGTGGGAAGGGGTAGGGCTTACCAGGGCCGTTTTCACACTACTAACCTGATTTGATAAAGTTGCAAAACGTTGCGCGAAAAATGCGGAAGATAGTGTCTTCTTGCAAGAGTTTTGCACGATGTTGCACAAAACTTGCAAGAAGACGCTATCTTCCGCGTTTTTTGCACAATGTTTCGCAATGTTACGGAAGCAGGTTAGCAGTGTGAAAACGGCCCAGGTGTTGGGAGTAGGGATGTGCACCTGAAAAATATTTGGGTTAACTGCTTTAGGGATGCTTTCAAACGCCCCATGCCTGACTTCACCTGATGTGCATCGGGTGAAGCCAGGCATGGGGCATTTGAAACTGACCGTCGTTCGCCAGCAGCAGGAGAAGGGGTGCATTCAAATGCCCCATGCTGGCTTCATGCGATGTGCCTTGGGTGAAGCTGGCACAGGGCATTTGAAACTGAAAGTGCCCCTTCTCCTGCTGCTTTCAAATGTCCCGTCTCACCACTTTTTCCCCCCATGGAAGGGAGAGGTTCCCTCCTATGGGGGAAAAAAGCGGTGAGGTAGGACGTTTGAAAGCAAGTAGCCCTTTTCTTGCTGTTGACAATGCAAACAGCTAGAAAAGTGCTGCAGGAGTGGCCGCTGTCGCTTTTCCCAAAGCTTCCTGAACCGATACAAATTGTTTTGGAACACTTTGATTCGGTATTTCCAAATCGGGCCAGCAATGCTGGGCCTGATTCGGGAATCCTGGATCTTTCAGATTTGGCCCCAATTTGTTTTTTTCCCCGAACTGGAATCCTGAATTGCACACCCCTGGTTAGGAGTGCTCACTGGTGGCGTTGTTATATTGCTAGCAACGTGCCGACATCATTCCTAGAAGTGACATTATCATGTTGCCAGGCCTGCCAGAATCACTTTCGTTTGAGGGCAAAATTCTACGATTTTTGCCCATATACCAGGGCTTCCCCTGTTGATGTGATGATGTCACTTCCAAGTGCATGCAGAGTGATATTAACATGTTGCCACCTTGCCTGACCTCCCCTCAGTTTCTTACTCTTTTCCCACCCACTGGCCACCTGAGTGTCAAAGGGAAGTGCAGGCTGGGGGCAGCGAATCCTCCACTTCCAGCAGAGGCCTGAAAATCCAAAGTGGAGCTCCCAAAAGGCCAAAAGCAGCTCTCCAAGGCCATTGGAGGGAGAATACAGTACACAAGAACCCTCTTTGGTTCTGATCTGAAGTGGACCCGCTTGCACCCGGGAGTTAAGTTCCAAGAGGAACTCCCAGAGGACCTCTGATTTACAAGATCCAGGAGGGACATGACGACTTTGAACTGAATTAAAGTTTAGAACAGAGGTGTCCAAGTTCAGCATGAGAAAATTAGTGGAATTGCTCCAAAATATTAATAAATAGCAACACATTTTTAAAGATATATTCAGATGTAAAAAAATACTTGATTGCATAAATGCACACAAAAATCTACACACTGTGACAGGATCCAACAGGTAATAGAACTTATTCCAAGGATGTTATATGAGTGATTATGGAGTCTATAGGCACACTACAAATTCATATCAATTTTGTATGTGATTGCGAGGGACCAAATTAGGGGTGCAGGGGGCTGGGAGGTGGGGGTCAGTGGGGCACCTACCTTCTATGTGCATGCGTAGTCCACGCTCACACTCCTGCACTACCCCATCGTGTTAGAAAACGATGTCACTTAAGCCGAGCACTGTGAAAACTGCCCCTCTGGAGAAAGTTTTCACTGAGCTCCACTTCAGTGTGCACAGCGATTCCTCCATCACATTGGGAAATGAGTGTGACGGAGGACACACTGTGTCTGCAGAAGTGCAGCTCAGTGAAAACTGCTTCCAGAGGGACTGTTTTCACAGTGCTCGGCTTTGGTTCGCAGCACGATTTCTTCATCGCTGGAGTGATGGGGAAGCACGGGGGAGTGTGCACACGCTTCTCCCCGTCCCCGTCCCTCTCCCCCTCCAGCCAGGTGAGTGGGGCTGGGGAAAGCAGGTGGGGGTGGGGATTCTCCTGCCCCAGGTAGGGGGAATGACAATCCTAATTTAATACCTGTTTGGCTGCCATGGCTTCCTTTCTCCCTCAAAGAAATGTATGAATTATAATCTGAAAAGAGCCCAACAATTCTCTGCTAGAGGTACCTAGTCTTTCACCCCTTGCAGAACTACCGTTCCCCATGCAGAGGGACTCAGGCCTTACCCATTGCAGACATCGTTCCCGATCATTGCATAGGTAACTATCGCAGGCTTGTCAAACTGCTGACTCCTTGCCAGGCTAGAAATGAAAAAAAAATGGAAGCGTGGTAAATAGCAACACTCATCATGAATAACAGAAAGTCCTCCCTGTCACAGCAGAGAGCAACATTAGACCGAAGTAAGGAAGAATAAATGCATCTAACTGTGGAGGCCAAAATGCCCTTCTAAAGCAGAGCAGCAGCACCTTAGCGGGGTGCCAGAAAACGGATGTGTCTAGCAATGGCTGCACATGTAACATTAAAAAAAACCACAAACATGTCCCATGTTAGCAATGGCCATGCATGTACAAACAGCACAAGAGCAGCACAAAAGCACTTCTAATGCGAAATCATGCATGGATTGATTATGAAAGATCGTATACTACATGCCACCCCTTTTTTCTACATCACTTTGTTCTCCGATTGCAATAAATAAATTAAAATTGAGCATTTGTGGACAATGCTTATGGCAAACAATTTATAGAGGTACAGAGCAAAGAGATTTACAATGAGATTGAAGGTTGAACTAAGATAGGGTGTGCATGTGTGGGCGGGGGTGGTAACAGTTAATTATGTTTTTCCCAAGGGGTGATTCTATTGGTCAAACATTGTGGTGTTCTAGTAAGTAATGATGGGCAAATGCAGTTCAGGACAGAATTTAGTGAAGAATAAGCACTATTAAATAATAGTCAGAGACTGTAGACAGGATCTTTTTTTATATAAAAAGAAAAATGTGTAGTGTAAAACAATTTGGTTGCAAGCATGAAATATGCTTTATGAGTCTTTCAAACTGAGAAAATCAAGGCTAGATTAATCTCAACTAAGCAATCAGAAAAGCTTTAGAACATTGGGGAGGGGGGAGGACCCACACCATTCCCAAGCTTATCTGACCAATTCCTCGAAAGCTTTCCGATCCAGATAGCCTACAGCTTTGCAAGAACTTTTTGACAGATGCTCAAGTATCTTCCCGCCCCCCACCCTGCTGCCTTTATTTTCTCATCCTATGTAGCATAAGGTGAGAAGACTAACATTTCTTCCACAAGTCTCAGTGTTAAAAGCAAACTAATTAATTTTCCCTTAACACAGAGTCTTGGGGGGAGAAAGATTTTTTGGACTACTCGTCAGGAACTCAGACAAAGGGAACTCAGACTCGTCAGGGAGGTTGACAAAATATACTGTCTGAGTTCTCATTAGCATCCATGACCTGGACTTAAACTGTGTATTTTATATTTCGAGTAGCAAAATACCATTTTAGGGAAATGAACACATCCAATATTATGGGCTATTCATATTCTGAAATGGCTGGATTTGGGTGACACTGTAGTAGCTTTTTCGCCCTAGAAGAAAATATTATTTACCTTTCAACTAGATTCCAAATCTTTCCTGATGAGGCACCTAAATTACCACCGGAGATTAAAAAACAGAAAAATTGTGTTAAATTGAGCTAACAAACTAACCGATAAAAAGGCCATAATTTAAAGAAAGCCCCACCGAAATACATAAAGTTAATCATGATTAATTAGTCACAAAGGTGCTCTTAATGATGAAGAAAGCTTCCGGCATTGGACTGTATGATTCTGAAAGACGGAGAAGTGGAAGAGAACTACAGATGTCTGTTCCAAAGAACTGGAGTGCCCAAGCTCGCCCTAGAATGGGCCACCATTAATTGAACCTCTGCTCTAGAAGGAGCCGCTTCTAGGAGAAGCAGGGTTGAAGCATGGGCGCAAATATATTCTTAAAAGGGGGGGCACATTTTGGCTGGGTTTTCTACAGTAAGGTATTTTAGTAAACTATGGGGTGGATCCCCCAGAGTGTTTTGCGCATTTGGAACAATCTCCATCCTCTCCTCTGCAGCCTAAATCCCACCCCTCTCAATGCTGTTTCTGAGGCAGCCCTGTCATTTGGGCTGAAGGAAGGGGGAGGCAGGAAAGCTATGCTCTGAAGGTGGAAATCTTTCTATCCATGGAAATATTCCATGGGCTATACTTAGGGTTGCAAACCTTCAGATGGAGCCTGGAGCTCTCCAAAAATTCCCACTGAACTCCAGAAGGAAGAGATCAGCTTCCCCGGAGAAAATGGTTGCTTTGGAGGTGGGCTGAACAGCATTATGCCACACCCCCTCTCCTAACAAAACCCCACCCTCCCCAGGGTGCACCCCCAAATCTCCAGGAATACCCAAGCCAGAGTTGGCAATCCTACCTACGGTATAAACAAAAATCAAGAGTTTGGGGGATTGTCTTATGAGATGTTAGGTGTGGTGACCTTTCTGGTCTCCCATGGCTAGCCCTGGAGGGATAAAGACCTGGAACAGAGCAGAACATGCTGGAGTGAAAAAGAATACAGCTAGACATGTTGGGACTAACCAGCAGCGAGCTAGCCTTATCATATTGCTCAATGAACGTTTTGCTCCCTATAGCCATAAATGAAATATAAAATTTAATGACACAAAGAAAAAAGGGTTTGGATTTCCCTAACAGAATCCAGGTAGCCTATGGTTCCCCAGGCATGCAAGACTAAGATAACATTTCTTTCTTCTAACAGCCCTCAATGGCCCCCGTGAAATATCTTCCCAGTGCTCAATGGGCCGGAGCCTTCATTAGCAGAAACAGAGTATGAGCTGTTGAGACTGAAGATGTTATCGTATAAAGCCATAAAAGAATAGGTGAGAGCCCTCACTACAGAGTGAAGCGGAATAGAATTCAGGAAGAGCTGCCATTGTCCTATAAGATAGGAATGCAGTGTTGAATTATGAGGTAAGACAGGATCCTACAGAGAAATAGGGCCAAGAACCTAGTTATTTTAACAGTTTGTTAGCCATGTTAAAAAAGATATGACCGAGGTAGCTTATGATGACAATAAAATGTATAAATATTGCACATATACATACATTGAAATTTAAATTATCAGTAAAGGGTCTTTCAATTGGTGTTCATCCAACTGCAGAATGGAACCGTTTTTGAAGTTTCAAAAGTATTTTGTGATTTTGCAGGCATGGGGCCACAGCTCAGTCGGTACCAAAAAAGTATCACAAACACCACAGTCTAGTCACAATTTAATCACCCCCTGCACAAACCTTGGGTCCTGGGGCAGTAGACATTCTGCATATGGCAGCAATATGTCCATTAAGTGTTCAAACAAGTCCATAAAGACAAAACACCCTTCTGGTGTCTTCATAGATTCTGAAACATCAAATCTACCATAGCACAGAGAGAACTGTATTTTTGTTCCTCAGGCTGGGCAAGGTGTTCTGGCATTGTGGCTAAGAGGTTGTACTATGGATCAGGAACCCACACTACGTCAAATCTTCCCTCTGCTGTGAACTTGTGCAAGCACTCCTTTGTCAGGCTGCTCCCCACCATCTGCAACACGGGATGATAAATAATACTCAATGGATGTGAGTGTTTTGAACACTGTAAAGCACTATATATTTATTTCTTTAAAACATTTCTTTCCATCCAAATAGGGTCCCCAAGGCATTAAACATTAAAATGGTGTTTAAAAGAAGATATATAAAATACTTAAGCAAATATGGATATACAAACACACAGAACAACACAACCAGGGAGGAGGGCTAATAAGAGTTATGTGTGTCTGTGGGTGTGTTTGTGGGAGGAAGGTTACACAAAACAAAACAAAAAGTCTTCACCCTTTGGTGGAAGACAACAATAGAGGGAGACAGACAAATCTTCATGGGGAAGGAGTTCCAAAGTTTCAACACCACAACCAAGAAGGCCCTTTCCTAAGTTGCCACTGTCCAGCCTCAGATGACAGGGGGGCTCGAAGCAGAGCCTCCAAAGATGACCTGAGTGGATGGGTAGGTTCATATGGGAGCAGGCATTACTAATTATAACCATTTAGATTGCAATTGTATATCAATCTCTTCTCAACTTTCAGTACAGCCCCTGTTTTCCCATTGGCAGTCAGGGCTAGTGATGGGTATTGAGAACCCTCAAGACCCCTGTTTCTTCTCTCCGCCATCACTTCCCTGAGAACCTTTCTCCTACAAATAGGCATTGCTCCATCTTAGTTATTTTGCTACAGATGTGAAGATGTGTATATTTATTTACGACTCCTATCATATCAGTCGCAAGGTCTCATTTGAAAGGTTGGTCAGGAATTGAAACAAACAGCTGTGGAGCTGGCAGCGGCAGTGTGGGTGGCTGGGAGGCCGCCCGCGCCATTCGCCTGCCCCGCAGGACAAGGGGTGGCCAGCTTGCCACATGCCCCTTGTCCTACAGGGCAGGCAAAAAGCAGTGCTGGTGCTCCGCGGCATGCCAGGACAGCTGGCTTGCCATGGGGCGGCATGCACCGCCTGCGTGATGATGACACAGAGTGACATCATCATGCAGCACCAGGAGCACGCGCGTGCTGTGCACGCACGCAAGTGGCCGGACTTCAGTTGCCCTGGGCGCCGGCAACCGTAGATCTGGCCCTGGTTAGTTTAAAAAGACAGAGCCAGTGGAGGTCGCTCCTCAGAGGGTTTCTTAATTTCACCTTTGCCTCCCTGAAGGCTCTGCCAATTTCACTACCCTCTGCAGAGAGGTGAAATTGACAGAACCTTTGGCTCTGTCTTTTTAAACTATGCTTCCAAATAACATTTCGTCTCCCTACACTTGAGCATCCCTGTATAAGATGTCTCGTGTAGAGTTGCTTGCAAGTCAAGATTCACAGCTTTGGATCCAGCCAGCTTTTTCACTCAGTCTTATCCAGTTCTCCTGCCCTCCCACATGGCTTTTTACACTCAAGTCCCATGATCCTCAGCACAGCCTATTTTTAGTGTTCAAAGAGGACGCTTTCCTTTTTCATCAGGAGAAAAGCTGGTTGGATTCAACCCAATAGTTTTAGGGGCACCAATGAAACAATATACAGTTTGAGATGTGCACCTGAATAAGGAAACCTCCCTCCCCCCAGCTCACTGCTCACTGCTCATGGGGAACTGGCTGAATGCTGGCCATCATTTTTAATTTAGAAGAATGTTTGCTTTTTGGGGGTGGGGTCATGCAACATTGCAACAGCCTAACTGTAAGCAGCCTAATAAATTTTAAATTAAGTTTTTATCAGATAATAGAATAAATTTTAAAAGTTTTTTAAAGTACCAAGTATTAATCAGTCACTAGAATCATAGAATCATAGAATCACAGGGTTGGAATAGACCTCTAGGGTCATCTAATCCACCCCCCTGCAAAAGGCAGGAAATTCCAAAATAAACCCCCCCCCCCCACACACACACAAAGTGACCTCTGCTTCATGCCGAGAAGATGGCAAAACTCCATTAGGATCCCTAACCAAACTGGCCTGGGGAAAATTGCTACTCAAACCCAAGGTTGCAATTGGCCTTACCCTGGTCATGTAAGAACAGGCCATGAGAACTAAGCACTGATGTAACTCTTCCTGCCATCCCCCTCATGATCTACCTAGGCTCACAGAATAAGCATTGCTGTCAGATGGCCATCTAGCCTCTGCTTAAAAACCTCCAAAGAAGGAGAGCCACAAACTAGCCACAAATATGGAAGCTGAACAAAGGTTTACTCCTGAGTAAGCAACAGATAGATCTGCATGTTTCTCCGTATGCCTCCATAAATAAAAGGGCTAGAGAACAGCAGACATTTCCGAGTAGCAGCTTTTAGCAGCCCTGAACTGTCATCCCTACGCACTCCTATCTCTCACTCCAGCCCTGGCTGACTTTTGTCAGGAGTAGAAGCTGCAAACCAAGCCCCCAAACCCCGCCCTCCACCACCCTTCATTTAACTGCCCCGCTGCAGATTTTTCTGGGCTGCATGAAAAAGGGCAAAACATTTGTTCCACTTAGCCGTGATGATAGCCACTTATCAGCAGTGGCCATTGCTGCCACACTCTACCTTTTCTCTATTTCAGCAAAAATGGCAAAGTGAAGGCAGGAAGCAGTGCCCTCACTCAGGGCCAAGCTAGACGTGACGAATTACACTTGAATGGCAAGTGAACAGACTCTCGTGTATTCCTCCCTGTTCACTCGCGCTCCACTCGATCACGTGAATGAGTGGAGTGCAAGTTAACAGGGAGGAATACACATGAGTCTGTTCACTTGCCATTCAAGTGTAATTCGTCACTTCTAGCTTGGCCCTCAGTTTTGGTTTCAGATGTTGATACAAAGCCCAGTCTGATTGACTACATATTATCATTAAAAAGCTGTGGGTGCGGGGGACTAATGTCAGCAGTAATGGACAATATATATATATAAAACACACAAGAATGAGGAAGCGTTTCTGCAGGGTTGCCAGCCTCCCAATGGGGGCAGGAACCCCCCCCCACACCTAGCTGCTGCCTCCTAACTCTGCTCACGTGATTGCCAGGGGAAAGTGTGGGGAGGCTAGCCGGATTCTTTAAGAATTGGCCAAAACATAGTGAATGTTTTGGGCCAATTCCTTAAGAGTTGTCCCTGCTCTGTCCTTTCCAGTTTAAACAGGTAAGGGGTCTGGCAACTCTGGGTTTCTGTGATTCCCCTGCATCACCTATACAAAGCCAAAATGTTTGGCTCTGACCTTTCATCTCATCCGTAAATTGACTACTTGTACCCTGACCTGGATGGTCCAGGCTAGCCCAATCTCATTAGACTTCAGAAGCTAAGCAAAGTTGACCCCAGTTAGTACTTGGATAGGAGACCACCAAGAAAGTCCAGTTTTGCTAATGCAGAGGTAGGCACTGGAAAACCACCTCTGTTCCTCTCTTGCCTTGAAAACCCTTTGGGGGGGGGGTCACCATAAGTTGGCTGTGACTTGATGGCACTTACACACACCTCTCGCAAGAATGCAAGCAAGCAAATGAGTTAAAATGGTCATTAAAACCAGGGCACGCAGAGTAGCTGCAGAAGTGAATCCGAAGTACCATTTTTAGAAATACTCTGGTAATCTCTGTGGTTGCAGCGGTTTCTTTTGTGTAAACGCAGGTAGATTGAGTCTGTCCGTCCTCTGAAACAAACATTACAAAAAGCCTGATGAGTCAACGCTCACTAAGGAGCCTGGATCATCCTATAAATAGTTTCTTAAATCTGGCAGCCTCAACTCTTAGAAAGCAGAAAGAGAGTTACACAAACAAAACACAATTCCTAGAAAAGAAAACACATAGATCTATGAAAGATTCAGATAATGCCCAAAGAAATCTTTATTTGAACAGAACAAGATGTGTAGCCATCTTAGTCTGTCTGAAGTAGTAGAAAAGAGCAAGAGTCCAGTAGTACCTATAAGACTAATAAAATTGGTGGTAGGGTATGAGATTTCATGAGTCCCAGCTCACTTCTTCCGTAAACTGTAATTCACGAAAGCTCATACCCTACCACAAATTCTGTTAATCTCATAGGTGCTACTGGACTCTTGCTCTTTATTTGAACGATGTACTTCCAACACTGCCATACAAAAGGGGAGGAGGTGGACACATCCATGGATATAGGAATAGATAAATTACCCAAGATTTTATTTTTTTTGTCATTAGTACACTGCAGTTTTCCCGAGTGGGGACCTAAGGAGCCTACATTGTTCTATTAAGAACCAAAGGAACATAAGAGGAATCCCATAACCTATTAATTTATTTTCTGGCCTTCCAACAAGGAGCTCAGGACAATATACACAGTTTGTCCCTTCTCCATTTTATCCTCACAACCACCCTGAGAGGAACTTCAGGCTGAGGGCCAAACTACACATTTGGGTTTTTAACAAGATGGATCTGGGTTTCCTGGACCCAACTCAGGTTTCCCACAGCCACAAAACAACTACGAGGAATGGCTTTTTAAAAATAAAGGAAATCAAGAGCCAGTTTGGTGTAGTGGTTAAGAGCGGTGGGACTCTAATCTGGAGAACTGGGTTTGATTCCCCACTCCTCTGCTTGAAGCCAGCTGGGTGACCTTGGGCTAGTCACAGCTCTCTGGAGTTCTCTCAGCCCCACCCACCTCACAGGGTGTTTTGTTGTGGGGATAATAATGACATACTTTGTAAACCGCTCTGAGTGGGCATTAAGTTATCCTGAAGGGCAGTCTATAAATCGAATGTTATTATTATTATTGTTATTATTATCCCAAATGGGCTCGGAATGCTGCTGTTGGGGCAAGGCCTCCTGCCTTCCCCCTCAGTTGTTTTTCTGTGCCAAAACAGCACCGGGGAGGGGGGGGGAGATTTCCCTGGTTGTGCTGCTCCATGTGGAGTATTATGTAGTTCTAAAAGCCATTTCTCACAGCTGCTATGTGGCTGCAAAGAATCTGGACCCAACGTGTTAAAAACTTGAATGTGTACTTTTAGCCCTGTGAGTGAGGGTCACTCTACACGTTACTTCTTTTATGAGTTTTTCACGGAGCTAACCCGCTTTCCCCACAGACACATGTCAGCTCAGGGGATTGGCTTCTATAAAAAAAGGAGAATGCAAATAGGTCCAGAAAGCTGTGGCTGGAGAGGGAGAACTCCTGTCTTTCCCCCAAGCTCCTGCCTTCCTTCCCTGTGCAAAACCAGTGATAGTTCAGAGAGTTTTCCTCTTTCTGCTGCCGCATGTGCACACAACACTTGTGTGTGGAACAGCAGAAATGCCTCCTGGGCTCATTCCCTGGGCCTTTTACCCCCACCAGCTAGGTAAGTGGCGGGAGGGGGCAAAGGCTGGGAGTGGGGAATCCCCCCCTCACTGGCAGACTGACGGGTCTAGTATGTGAACATGTTCCAAATAAGCTATTTTGTTGTTAGCATATGCAGCCTAATATTATAATGTAAAAATCCAAAAGCATACCCCACTTGAATGCCACTTGGCACTGTCTATAACCCCAATATCACTGTCCAGTTTTATATGTGGTTGGAGCAGATCCACTTTGGAAGACCTGGGTATGCTAGAATTACTCAAATTCTTGTTCGGTCTAACAATAAGAAAGGATGTAGGAAGATCTGAAGCTGAAGGCATTTTAAAAAACGTTATTTATTAAACTATCCATGCCCCTCTGGGCTCAAAGCAGCTTACAGTTAATAATGGAAAAATTACAGATTAAAACCAGATAAAATAAAGCCCCAGATATCTCCTTCCTTCAAGATGCCTGCTGTTCATACCTCATCCGAAACCCTGGCAAACAAACAAGTCTTGCAGGGCCATATGTAAGCATGCATGTTTGTGACCCAGATAGAAGAAAATTTAGGAGATAATTATAACCTTTTGAAACATCAAAGGAAGTTACAGCAATAGTTCTGCCTATCCGTTTGAACAGGGAACTTTCCCCTCCCCATTGTTCCACCCATTTCTGAGATTTTTTCCCCCTTATTCGCTTACCCAATTGTAGAGTTCAGAAATCCAGTAGTTTCTGAAAACTGGGGCCAATCAAGCTCATTGGCCAAGGCGGCAGGAAGGTCAGAATACGTTTTCTGCAAAGGAGAACAAATCAGGGTGGTTTTGCTTTTACATACAGAACATTAGTAATTAGTCTGATTGCTATTATCAGCTTGCATGAAAAGAATGAAAAGAAGAGTTCAAGCTGTTTGAATACAGTTAATAACCTTAATCAAAGTGAATACAGTGAATTATCAGTAATTACAGATAAGGCAGTTATTTTAATGTAAAATGTAGGTGTTATTTGAAAAAAAACACACATCATAAACCTCTTCAGGTTTTCTTCCCAGAGGACCAGTATGTACTGAGCAAGACATGGCTGTTTTGGGCTTAGAGCCATTCTATGGCCTCCAGCAGCATCTTTTTACTCTAGTTCCACCAGGAGAAACCAGCTGTGTGGCTGGAAGAGAAGTTCCAGATTAATTTTTAACAGTCAGGATATGCTTCTCCAGGAAAGTTGGTGGTTTCTGCTATTCTTAAATCAAGGGTCAGTCCCCAACCTTGTTGATCTTGTAAGCACTTTGAGACCAGTTCATGGGCACCACCATAAAATGACATCCGTGCTGCATTGAGGCCAATCACAAAATACTGGAAGTTTCCTGTTGCTCTGAGACTGAGGGCCAAGCTACAAGTGATGAATGACACTTGAACGGCAAGTGAACGGACTCACGTGTATTCCACCCTGTTCACTTGTGCTCCACTTGTGCTCCACTTGATCACTTGCTGTTCAAGTGTCATTCGTCACTTGTAGCTTGGCCCTAAGGAAAGCTGGGACTTCCTCTATGCTTTGAGGAAGAAGCAAGTGGGCACCAGGACACTCAGTGGTAACTACTAAGAGCTAAACTGCAAGAGACGAATTACATGAGGATGCTCATATGAAGGGAGTCGCAATATTCACTGGGAAGCTGAGTTTTAAAAGACAAATTGGAAGGCTTTTCTCCTCTCTATAGAGCCCCAAAGATTGCTCCTCAGAGGGTTTGTTTATTTCCTCTTCACCTCCTGAAGGCTTTGCCAGTTTCACCTCCCCTTCTAGGAGGTGAAGAGGAAATAAACAAATCCTCTGAGGAAGGATCTTTGCTGCTCTGTAGAGAGGGGAAATTGACAGAGCCTTCTGATCTGTCTTTTAAAACTCGGCTTCCCTGCTAAGATTTGTGACTCCCTTCACATGAGCGTCCTCGTGTAATTTGTCTCTTGTAGTTTAGCTCTAAATGACATTCTTTAAACGATTCTTTTAGGTTTCCTGGTTATCTTTGAGATGTTGTGAAATAAACTTCATACGTTAGGTCTGCTGAATAGAACTCGTGTGTTAATAATTTGCCTATTCTAGGGCTGAGACTCGCCATTTAAAGCAGACTTCGGAGCTAAGCACCAACGTTCTGTGGACATGAGTTGTTGCATAAATACAGGCTAGAACTTTAGTACATGGGCAGGAAAGACTTCTAGCTCTGACATCCTAGCACACATGAAGCTGTAAGCTCAGGAACTGTTCATTGTGGAAACACAGCCCTGCTTTGTTCTCCAGAGCTTTGCATGTAAAACATTTGTGCCCAGAGAAACTGTTCATGGGAAAGTTTAATCATAACCATCATCCAAGAGTTATAAAAGAAATGCTGACATAATCTCAGACTCTCAGCTGAATGTATCAGTTTCCAGTTGCACGGCCATCTCCATCATCATCATGAATATTGTTACCGTATTTATTAGGCAATTATCATTGCCTCTGATTCATTATGTTCATCACCTGCTCTGTCGTCAGCATAATTCCTATAATCCTTCCTCATAAAACATTAACAAAGAAAAACAACAGTTTATCTTGAATGTTTTAATCCGTTGGCTTTCCAAAGAAAAAACAAAAACTGCAGACAATGCCAGTGGCCATTCACATGCTGTCCAAAACGGTGTGATTATTAATACTGAATATTTGCTGGAAAGTTGCTATTTTCCCCCTTCCACTTTCTCTTTGGAGAGTTTCAATACGCAGCACGTATATCCAATTTCTTTCAAAAAGGAAAAGGCTGACACTTTTTATATCTATCGCATTGTGATGGATACAACCAAAGCTGATCTACTTGACCTGCTCTTGAAACCAGTCATAAAGAGTTATATTAGGGGCCTTTATCAATGTCTTTTTTTGAACACTGCCTGTCAATCTGGAGGATTTTCAGGTGAAAAGGAGGTAAAAAAATACAGGAGGTAAATAAATAAAGTCTGTTCATATTAAGAGTAATTCAGTAGTGGAATTGGCTGCCGAGGGATGTGGAGGGTTCCCATCCTCATTGGCAGTCTTCAAGGAGCGGCTGGATGAACACTTGTTGGGAATTCTTTAGGCTGTTCCTGCATTGAGCAGGAGGTTGGACTAGATGGTCTGTAAGACCTCTTTCAACTCTATGATTCTATGCTCATAGCAGTGTAATCCTATGCAGAGTTACTCCAGGCTAAGTTTATCAAAATCAATGGACTTAGATTGGAGTAATTCTGCATAAGATTGCACTGTAAGAATCAAACAAACAAAACAAAACAAACAAACAAACCCTCAGGGCTAGCTTTCAAATATGACAATTTCAGCATCTGCCAAAAGACTCTGGAGATATACTTGAAGGAATTTTAAAGTTCTCAAACAACTCCTCCTGTATTGAATTGCTTGCATATTTACCTTCAAGTATACCCATTTTTAAATGCTACTTGGTATAGATTTTAAGGTGTAAATATATTATTGATAGTTAAGATCAGGGGTCATTTCGTAGAAAAAGAGCTGGAGGAACTCATTAGCATAACTCATTAGCATAAATGATTTGCATATGCCATGCCCCTTGACATCACCAGAAGTGTGTCATTAGCGTAACTGATTTGCATATGCCACACACCCTGACATCACCTATCCTGGCTGTTTTGGACCCAATCCCAGCCATTCAGGGCCGAAATTGGGCCCAAAATGGCAAAAAGGGGCTGAAAATGGCCGAAAAACAGGCTCAAAATGGTCAGGATCAGGCCACTGCTGAGTGGGAGAATGATTCACCACCCGTCAGAGGCCTGATCCAGGCCATTTCGGCCCCAATCCAGGATGAAACGGGCCCCAAATGGCCGAGAGTCGGGTGGGTGGGGCCACCTAACATGTGACCTCTTTGAGGAACTGCCGGAACTGTGTTCCTGTACGTACCCCCTCGAGAGGAGCCCTGGTTAAGAATATTGTTTTGAACTTCAGCAATAATACTTTTAAAAAATTAGAAGCAGAGCAGCTTAGTGTATGAATAAGGGCTTATGAGCTAATAAAGTTACATGGAGCCAGTTTACTTTAATGAAGAAAATAAGAGTCCTTTTTATTCCAGAACTCCACTCAGGATTGGAAAGAGGAGTGAATCTAGTTTAATCCAGCTAAGCTAGCATGCTGGTGGATGCAGGTGGCAAGTTCTGCATCATTCATAGTGGCAAAATGGAGGGTATTTGTACAAGAGAGGGAGAAGGAACTTCTCTGAGAGTCGCAATCTACAGAGCAAAGGGATAGCAGCAGCAGAGTGGAAAGGTTAGGCTGCATGTCCTGACCTCTACCTCTGTAGTATGTCCCCCTCTGTAACCTGAGACAAGGGAGAGTATAAATGTCCTCCACTTCTTACAATCTCAAGGTAAAATTGTGATGAACTTTAGGTTTGTGCAGCATATTCACATATACAAAATGCAATAGTTGGCTTTGGAAAGACAGTTGTGATTGACTCTATCATTAGTCAGTATTATCTCTGGTTAGGGTTACCAGATCTGGCTTGGGAGATTCCTGGAGATTTGGGGGTGGTGTGTGTGGAGGGCAAATGTTGGAGATAGGAAGAACTCAACGGGGATATGATGCCATACAGTCCACCCTTTGAAGCTGCCATTTCCTCCAGAGAAACTGATCTCTGCAGTTTGGAGAGGCATTGCAGTTCCAGGAGAACGAGTTCAGGTCCTACCCGATGGTTGGCAGCCCTATCTCCGACCTTCAAACAATCGATTTCATAAAACTTTCATTAACCATCCCCCACAAATTTGTATCCTGTCCATAGTTCAAGACAGGAGATATGAGTTTGGATCTTGCCTGAAATTTCCCAACTTCCTCCACCTGCTACATCCCAAAATGCTGTTCCTGGAGGATGGGGAAACCCCAGGAAAAGCTGGGAGAAGAAATTTGTGGAGGCAATAAGTGAAAATCATGTCCATCCTCCCTTGCACAGGTGGAAATTTTAGGTGGGATTCAACGTACAGGCTGGGAGTGCTAAAAGATGCACAAAGGCCTGCTTTCCCTGGGCAAGCACTGGCTGCTCTGGTTCTCCTGCGATCATTTGATGTCAGTGTTTTCTGATGCACTTTTACCATAAAAAGTCTGCCAAGAAAACGTCATGATGTGACGTCCCCCCATGGGTCAGTAATGACTCAGTGCTTGCACAGGGGACTACCTTTACCTTTATTACCAGGCTATTTGTTTATTTATTATTTGATTTCTAGCCCATCCTCCCAGCAAGTGAACTCAGGGCAGGTTACCACCATAAGTAAAAATACAAGGAATAAAACAGTAAAGCAGTAAAATCAGAGATCTCAAAAGGACGTAAGTTTCAATAAATCAGCAAATACAAATTCCAGCATCCCAAGATGGACCCACCTTTCTGTTCCCTACCCACCAAACATAAGAAAATGTAACAAAGAGGGGAGGTGCAAGCTGGTGTCATTCTATAGCATTGCAAGTGTGGGGGCAGATGACTGTATAGCCCCCCGGCTAGCAGGAGACCGGCAAGAGGCTTATTTGATGGGCTTAATACTGGCCTCATCCATATGCCTGGCGGAACATCTCTGTCTTGCAGGCCCGCCGAAAGGATATAAGATCTTGGTGGGTCTGAGTATCTTCCAACAGAGAGTTCCACCAGGTTGGAGCCAAGACTGAAAATGCCCTAGCCCTGGTTACTTCTGATTAAAGAGGAACTTTGTATTCGGTATCTATTTTCATTTAGTGCCCTTTGTAATAGAAAAGAAGGAAACTTATCAGATATCCAGCTGGTACAAAAAGCAACTAAAATGGCATACCGGTGAAATCTGCGATGCTGTTAACCATTCAGGAGGTATGTGGAAGTGAGCCCCAGCTGAGTCTCCCAACAGGACAACCCCCATGGGCTCTGTACCTACAGAAGGCATTGCACAAATAATTTTAAAACTCTCATGAGCTGTCTGCAAAGTTATGAGACACAAGACCCAACCACATTAAGAAAATCCATACAACTGCTCTGGTGCAGTGGGTAATCAAAATAATGAATTGGCCATTTTTGCTCATTTTCAAGCCCCAAACAAGATTTTCAACACCATTTGCACTATAAATAACCCAGATAAATAGAGGCATCATCAGTTTTACAAAAAGTGCACGCTAAATGAGACTGATTTCTTCTTTTAAAACTCAAATTGGTAATTTAATACAGACTGTGCTAGAAGCACTATAGATTTTATTATCTGCAGTACATTCAACAACATTTAAATCAGAGTATTGAGTGCATTGCTCTCTGTTTAGTTTATGAGGGCATAATTGCAAGCTTCTCAAACAGGCTGCCTCAGTAGGACAATTCAGTTTTTAAAAAGGGATGTTGCTTGATCGAGCCTTATAATACAGGTATTGTCAGACAGCTTTGAAAAAAAAATTGTGTGTTACTATCTGCTAGAATGGTTTTCTTATGATATATTGCTAGATTAACATACACACACCCCAAATCAAGATGAGGAATGAGACCAGCTCTTAAAATCCTTTCTCAATCTAGGCAGGAGTTTTCTGCACATGACTTATTCCAGATTTTCTTAGCAGTCGATCCACTGGCACTGGATTTGCATTGAGCACAAGGGTTTTGCACATCTCCGCCCCCCCCCCCCGCTTTGCTTTTTTCCAGTTGCCACATTGGTTTATTTTCTTACAGATATGTCTTTTTTAAAAACGGATTTTTGAGAGAGGGTAATGTCATTCCCCCTTCTTTTTAATTTCCTTTTGTTGTTATGTATGTGCCGTATTGCCTAGACCACCAGAAGAGGGGCTAGGCATGAGAATCGCCATATTGTTCCTGTGAAAAAAGCCTCCCCCCCTTCAAATGTTTGCCCCAATATTTGGACACTTGAGGCTGCAAACGTCTAAAAAGTTTTCTTGTCATCAAATGGCAAGCAAATGGAGAAGATTGCCTTTTGGTTCTTCCATAAATCAGTTGAGAAATATATCTTGCTGTTTTAAAAATCTGACCATTTCAGAGAAAACATTTATAAATTAAACGCACTACAAAGATTCTCTCAGTTCTATTTTTAAAACAAAAAGCATTACCATTACAGAATTTTTGCTCATATGGGATGCCATCTTTTTGATCAACACCCTGAGGTAACAGAAGAGAAAGTAGTTTAGACACACGCACGCACACACACAGATGGGAGGGGGCAAGTGGCGTGTACCAATATGCCTCACCCCAAACTGCTCATGAGGAGCATTCTCCTCATGAGTAGGCAAGCAGCCTTGACTAGGCCAGTGCACACTTGGGGGCCTCCAGCTGAGGATGGCATGATGCCACCTGCCTGCATGGGGCTTGAAGCAGGCAGACCCAGTTGGGGAGGTGTGACTGTGGCATGTGGCTGGCGGATGAAGCCCGGCTGGCAGCCAGCCCAACACAAAATGTGGTGGTGGGGGGAGCATGGCCTCTATTGAGGTGAGCTTGGAGGAAGGTACAAGAGGGGGAAGGTAGAAACTCACTCAAGTTGCATGGATTTGTGGCCCCCTTGCAATAACTTGGTGGCCTCCCCAGGGGTCCCCAGCCCATAGGTTGGGAACCACTGCACTAGACAAAAAGCATTTTCATATTTTTAGTTAGTTTATATACTGTTTTTTAATGACAAGTCCTGGAGGTGATTTATAACATAGTAAAATACAATGAAATCAATAAAAGGCCACTTGGTGGAGGCAACTCCAGCTGGGGTTTTCCAGGCAAGAGACTAACAGAGGTGGCTTCCCACTGCCTGCCTCTGCGACCCTGGTCTTCTTTGGAGATCTCCCATCCAATCACTAACCAAGGCTGGCGCTGCTGAACTTCTGAGATCTGTAACCACTAACAAAAAGGCTCCTCCGGGAACCACAAAGCTACCAACTGTCAGGGGGAACCCCAGCGGAGATATAACAAAATTAATTACACATTCGCCAGGCACTCATACATATATAACTTATTTTTTAAAATTTGGGGGGAAAATTCTATTTTGTTAATTTCTAGAAAGTGCAAGGTGCTTAATGTGCTCTATACATATAATAAATATAATAAATATCAATACAAATATGAAGTTCTATCAAATATCCTTCCTATCAATAAATAAGCTTCTATCCTCTTATAATTCAGAATATATACAAAATAATTATTTCACAACAGGCATAATATCCAAACATCCAACTGGTGAGGAAATATTACAGAAGAATCCACAAGGTAAGTAGTGCAATCATAATGTGATTGCAAAAATAAATGAATAAATGAATAAATAAAAAATGTAATTCCTCAGTCTTTTCTTCTTTTTCTAGATGGTGCTTCTTCAGAGAAGTGCTATTCTGCAATATAAAAATCTTGAAGTTGTCAGAATGCTGCTGAAGAGAGCCTAACGGGTTTTGCCAGCATCTTATTTCCCATTTTGTAATGAACTTTGTCAAAGGCTTATAATTAACATGACATCCAAACTCTGAGGCAGTCATTTTAACACATCACCAAGTTGATCCAATTCTGACAGTCTATCGCCGTGAAGCTTATTTATTGATAGGAAGGACATTGGATAGAACTTCATATTTGTATTGATATTTATTATATTTATTATATGTATAAAGCACTTTAAGCACCTTGCACTTTCTAGAAATTAACAAAATAGAATTTCTCCCCAAAATTTTTCAATAAGTTGTATATATGAATGCCTTATGAATGTGTAATTAATTTTGTTATACCTCCGGTGAGGTTCCCCCTGACAGTTGGGATCTTCTGAGATCTGACAAGATCGGGCTTGCCTGGGCTATCTAGCTCAGGATCAAAAAGCCACTTAGATACAATAAAAATTCAGCTTAAAACAGTAAAATCAATAACATAAAATATAAATTAATAAAATTCCACAGAACCAATAAAAAAAGGTTCCAATAGTGCCACCCCCTTGACACACTATAACTCTAAAGCCCCTCTTGAAAAGGCAGCTCTTCAGACCCACCCAAAAGGCTTTAAGGGAAGCAGCCGCTATAATCTTTGGCATGAAGGGGTTCCAGGGTTAGGGGGCAACAGCTGAAAAAGTCTTTCTCTGGGTTCCCACTAGCTGAAACTCTGCAAAGGCGAGTTAGTTTCTGGAGGAAGGCCCCCTGGGTCAACTTCTAGTCTTGGTCTGATGGATACGATGGGAGGTGGTCCTTCATGTACTCTGGGCCAAAGCCATTTAGGGTTTTAAAGTTCAAAAACCAAAACCTTGTACTAAGTGCAAAACCAGACTGGAAGCCACTGCAGATAGTGTAACACTGGTTAAATATGGTCCTTCCAGAGGCGGGTGGGGCTTAAGGACCCTTGTGGACTAATTTGGAACTAGTTGAAGTTTCCGACCATCTTCAAGGGCAGCCTCCGGTAGAGTGTGCTAGAGCAACTAAGTCTGGATGTAATAGCAAACCATGTGTGCCTGCGGTTCAGTCAGCTTCCTCCACAGCTGGTAAACTAGCTTAATACCTATTCCCTCTGTTTCTCCCTGAGGCTGCTCCCCAGGCCAACCGGCATCTCACCAGGTATATGGCCACACCCACTCAACTGGGCAGCTGTGCCAGCATATCCCAACCATTTCTTTCCCAGCCAGCTTGGAGGGGCAGGAGAAATGCCACCCCCTCCTCCTCGCTGTAACTCTATCTGGTACACGCACCAGCCACGGCAATAGCTTCTGCTCCCTGGCAAAGCCAGGCATCAGAGACACACACTCCTTTGAAAAGAGCCCTTGAAATAAAAACGCATAAAATGATTTCAAAACAAGGAGATAAGATAGGAGAGAGAAATGTCATGCTGTAACATTCAACAGCTCACCCATATGCCATTACAGTTAGAATCCTGCTGCGCATCCCAATTATCAGGGCTAAAAAAGAAAAAAAAAAGCGTCAGTAAGGAAATTAAAACAGCTTTGCAGAAACTAACAGGCATTTAGATTTGGTTTTCAAGTGAAAGGATATACCAGCATATCTGTGTTCTATATTTTTCAAGATAGATATAGGAATCAGATACTATAGTGCTCCGGTGCCTTGCCCGAGGTATTCTTATCTAAAGGACCAGAGAGAAACCTGAAACCTAAGGCTGAAAGATCCACCAGGTTTTATATACAAGACCAAGTAAGAGTGTTGTATTTAATCACAACTGGTATTAAATGAGTGTATAGACAC